>NW_022436986.1:8594550-8780409 GCF_009761245.1 Sapajus apella | reverse complement strand
AAAAAAAAAAAAAAAAAAAAAAAAAAAAAAAAAAAAAAAAAAAAAAAGAAGTCCCTTCAATAAATGATGTCAGGAAATCTGGAAATTCACAAACAAAAGAATAAAAATGGACCCTTATCTTACCTCTTATATAAGAATCAACTTGAAATGAATTAAAGACTTAAATGTATGAACTGAAAGTGTAAAACTTCTAGTAGTTTACAGACACCTTTTGTCTATATGTAAGACCTGAAACTGTAAAACTACTAGAAGTAGTTTTACTTCCAGTACTACTTCTAAAACTACTAGAAGATTTACAGTTTCAGGTCTTACATATAGGGAAAAGCCTCCATGATATTGGTGTAGGGGGACATTTCTTGAATGTGAACCACCATTCATTGGTTTCTGATACACGTCTAGTCTTCCCCTTCCACTGACTGCTACAGATTAACTTAAATGAAACCACTGTTTTATTTCATGACGATGAAATACATGCTCCCATGAAGGAGTCCAAATGCTCTGTCATAAACTGTATTGCTTATCTAGGCATCATATTACTGCTCATCCTCCTTGTCAAATATAAGACTTACTTTAAAAGATAGTCAAAAGAGCAAAAGGCACTTTATTCCATAAAAAGTATAGCAAAAGTAGCCCTCAGGACTGTTAAAAAAGAAGCAAAAGCCCACTACTATAACATTAAGTTTAATAATGTAAGCTCATTTAAAAAACATTACTCTTGGCTGGATGTGGTGGCTTACACCTGTAATTCTAGCAATTTGGGAGGCCAAGTCAGGTGGATCTCTTGAGGCCAGGAGTTTGAGACACTTCTTTCACTCAAGATTTTCACAAATAGGAGAAATATCTTTAATAAAAAAAGGTTAAGGCAAGCCAGTCCTGAGCATTTTCTAACTTCAGATAGCAAATCCAGGGAGTTTTATAAATTAATTCACATTAGAAAATATTCCCAATGAATCATCCAAGACATTTCCACTCTTTATAACTCAGTTTTAGTCAAACTAGACTTTGAGTGATTAGCTCTGTGTAGATGAGGAGGGAGCATTTTTAGAGAAGCATTGACTGTCTCCTAATATTTAAAATGTGTCTACTATATTTAACCTAACCAACCATCTCTCAGAATTTATTTTAGGAAAATAATACCAAAGGTAGAAGACAGAAATGCAAAAAGGTTCATTGCTGCATTTATTATAATAGTTAAAACTGAATATTTTAATATTAACAGTAACATTGTAATATTGACTTATACTATAAACACAGTTCTATTCATTTAAGATTCATTAACTCCCTTTAATTAATATATACATCTCAACTGGTTGCATAATCTATGCTCTCAACCATCAAATCTTTCTGTCCCTCAAATATACAATTAAACCGTACTTTTAAATTAACTCCAGATGGATTCAAGATTTAAACATAAGACTTAACACCATAAAAACCCTAGAAGAAAACCTAGGCGATACCATTCAGGATACAGGTATTGGCAAGGACTTCATGACTAAAACACCAAAAGCAATGGCAACAAAAGCCAAAATAAACAAATGGGATCTAATTAAACTTAAGAGCTTCTGCACAGCAAAAGAAACAATCATTAGAGTGAACCAGCAACCAACAAAATGGGAAAAAAATTTTGCAAGCCACCCATCTGACAAAGGGCTAATATCCAGAATCTAAAAAGGAACTAAAACAAATTTACAAGAAAAAAAACAAACAAACCCATTCAAAAGTGGGCAAAGGATATGAACAGACACTTTTCAAAAGAAGACATTTATATGGCCAACAAACATGAAAAAAATGCTCATCATCACGGTCGTTAGAGAAATGCAAGTCAAAACCAAATTGTGATACCATCTCACACCAGTTAGAACAGCGATTATCAAAAATCAGTAGACAACAGATACTGGAGAGGATGTGGAGAAATAGGAACACTTTTACACTGTTGGTGGTAGTGTAAATTAGTTCAACCATGTCCATTGCGGAAGACAGTGTGGCAATTCCTCAAGGATCTAGAAATAGAAATACCATTTGACCCAACGGTCCCATTACTGTGTATATAATCAAAGGATTATAAATCCTTCAATTATAAAGACATATGGACATGTATGTTCATTGTGGCACTGTTTACAATAGCAAAGACTTGGAATCAACTCAAATGCCCATCAACAATTGACTGGATAAAGAAAATGTGGCACATATGCACCATGGAATACTATGCAGACATATAAAAGGATGAGATCATGTACTTTGTAGGGACATGTATGAATCTGGAAACCATCATTCTCAGCAAACTGGCACAAGAACAGAGAACCAAACACCACATGTTCTCACTCAAAAGTGGGTGTTGAACAATAAGAACACATGGACATAGGAAGGGGAACATCACACACTGGGGCCTGTTGGGGGATGGGGAGCTAGGAGAGGGATAGCAGGGGTTAGGGAGATTGGGGAGGGATAACAGGAGAAATACCTAATGTAGATGATGGGGGGATGGAGGCGAGAAACCACTATGGCATGTGTATACCTATGCAACAATCCTGCAAGATCTGCACATGTACCTCAGAACTTAAAGTAAAGCAAAAAAAGAAAAAAAAAAACTCAAAGACAACACAACATTTTTTACTGGGCGATAAGGTGCTATCATGGTTACTGGTTGAAGCAATAACAACAAGAATGGAAATCCACTTTGCCTTTGCATTCTCATCACAAAGACAGTGATAATTCTCCCACTCACTCTTAGAATTAAGAAAGAGTACAGTCTACCTAGCAATCTAAGGAAAAAGATGGATGATTTACCCCTCAGAATCGTTATAACATCTCAAGTTTTAAAAATAGCTTTCCTTTAACATTTTGGCTGTGACACCCCTTGTGATCTTTAATTCTATGTGTCAACCTGATCGGGCCATAAAATGCTCTAATACTTGGTTAAACATTATTCTTGGTCTGTCTATGGGGCTGTTTCTGGATAAGAATAATATTATCACTAAAATCTGTAGACTGAGTAAAGCAGATTGCCCTCTCCAATGTGAGGTGACTTTATCCAACCCATTGAAGGCTTGAATGAAACAAAAGGGCTGAAAAAGGGAGCCTTTCTCCTCTCTGTCTTTCAGGTTAGACATGTTTTCTCCTATAGCCAACTCAAACCCAGACCCAAATGTGGACTTGAATTATATCATTGGCTCTCCTGGTAGACTTGGACTCAAAGGTGAACTTTAAGCTACATCATTGGGTCCCCTAGTTCTCAGGTTTTTAGACCAAAACTGGAACTATACCATTGACTTTCCATAGTTTCCAGATTGCCAACTGCAGGCTTTGGGTTCACTCAGCCTCCATAACTTTGAGCCAATCTCTTATAATAAATCAATCTCTCCCTCTTTCTCTCTAATAGATTAATTATTCATACGCATTTCAGCCTGTGAATGACTCACGAAAACATCTATAAATATATATGATTAATTAATTAATAAAACAGACCCTTGAATCCTCCTCCTTGGTTAGTCACTTGTGCAATGTACACTTCTCTGGACCATTGATCTAACATAAGTGAGAACATTCTACCGATGCAATATTCCTTTTCTTAATAGACATGAAAGATTCAATGCTCCTTGATGTGACCTACCTATGGCCTTCTAATATAACATCTATGAATGTTCATAGAAAAATATGGAAGATTCTCCCCCCAAAATAGCTAACAAACTACTTGGAATAATCAAACAATTCAGCAGTTTTAAGATAAAATATCAGCATATCAAAATTTATCATCTAAACCAGTCATTACTAACTAAAAAATTTAACTGAAAATAATTTTAGTACCTACTGTGTAAACATTAATTTCTCAAAATTTTAATTCTAATTAACTCTAATTTCATTTATATATTTCAAAGGCCAAACGGTTCTTTTGTGTTTCATTTCCTGGGAAAAATAAAATATTCTGCAATAAATAAATAAATGGAAGATTCTACTTCATGCAAAACAGAGTTTTCACCTGCTCCTCAATGATAGTGGTCTTCGGGATCTATAATTTTTATTAAGGGCTTAAAAATAAAAAAGGCAAAATGTCCGTGCTGAAATTTAGTGAGATCCCTGGTTTAAACTGACACACATTCCTGTATTTTAAAGTCCTTTTGGAAGTCTTTAGTGAAAGGAATAGGAAGGAGGACTCACTGAGATGGAGAAAACAGAGTACATTAGGAAGTCAGTAGTACTCTTTGGGTGTCCTGCTTACAGATACATAGTAGGGTTATATGTTTTGTTTGTTTGTTTGTTTGCTTTTGAGACAGTGTCTTGCTCTGTTGCCCAGGCTGGAGTGCAGTGGCCCAATCTCCACTCACGGCAACCTCTGCCTCCCACGCTCAAGCAATCCTCCCACCTCAGCATCCCGAGGAGGTGGGACTATAGGTGTCAGGTTCATTTATTGTATTTTTGTAGAGGTAGAGTTTCTCCATGTTGCCCAACCTGGTGGTCTTCTCTTCTTGAAATTAAATGTGATTGTGTAACTTGCTTTGGACAAGGAAATATAAGAGGAATTCATGCCTATCATAAATTCACCATGCATGATTCACTGCCCTCCCTGTTTTAGCCTTGTAAACTATAGGGATGTAGGTCAAGAAGGAGCCTCTCTCAGCATCAATTCCTGACTATGATTAGCAGAGAAACATGACTAGGGTTGCCAGATGTAGCAAAAGTCTAAGACAACCAGTTATATTTAAATGTCATAGAAACAAACTAGTATGTTTTATTATAACTTTCCTATGCAATATCTGGGACAAACTGAAGCCAAATATATACTCATTATTTATCTGAAATTCAAACTTAACTGCAGGTCTTATCTTTTATATGACAACTATCCTTCTAGTCTCAGCTTCGTCCCCCTACAGGTAGATTTTTTTTAAATAAATAAATAAAATGTATGTTTTGAGTTCAGCCATTGAGATTTATGCTGTTGTATTTTACTGAGTCTATTTTACTAAATACGTTGCTCTACTAGATGTCTTTCTTCACAAGTTACTAAATTGTGTGTGTGTGTGTGTGTCACTGATAACTTTTCTTACAAACTTATATTAAATCTTTGCTCAACTTTTAAAAATAGAATTTAAAATTTTCAATTAAATGGGAAAAAATGGAAAGGCCTATGCCCTTTACTTCTCAGAAGATGCCTATGGGCTTCCATTTCAGTAAAAATAATGGCTTTGCAGATGGAAGAAATGATATTTCTAATCTATGGATGACAAAGGGATACTGAAAAAAATTACTGACAGTCATTCAGGCCTTCTGGGGATGGAAATCGGATTCACAAAACATAGTAGCAACAACAACAATAGCTTCAGATAGAATAAAGAGAAGAGATCACCAAGTCTGGACCTTGACCCATCATAGCTTAAATATGTATTGAATCAACAGAAAAGACTGACTCAGCCCAAAGAAACAATTAGAGCTACCAGTATTTGATTAACTACAATGCTCTAATCTGCTTGTACCATATCTCATTCCTCCGGATTTCAAACATACAAGACGAACAATGGCATCTGATCCTCACTTGCATTATTTTGTATTTCTGACACTAAAGAATTTTAAAATATTATTTCATTTAACTGCCTTGCACATATTTGGAAAGCAAAGATCCTGCTGTATATCTGATACATAGAGCAATTTGGCCTCTGATAATTTTTTTCCCATTTGATAAAGACAGCATTTTTCATTTCTTCCACCCACAATAAATTATTTCCCCCTTCTGCAAAAGTAAACAGCATACTCCAGTGGAGAGATTTAAGGCTTTACTAAAATATTGCAGATCTTTTTAAATATGTGAAATAAGAAGTTCTCAGAGTCAGACAGATTCTTAGTAATTACTAAATTCAATCACCTGGTCCTAAAAATGTGTACTAAGTTACAGTGTTTTGCAAAATTGTGATGGTTGGCTGGGTGCAGTGGCCATGTATGTAATCCCGGCATTTTGAGAGGCCGAGATGAGTGGATCACTTGAGGTCAGAAGTTCGAGACCAGCCTGGCCAACATGGTGAAACCCCGCTCTCTACTAAAAACACAAAAATTAGTCAGGTGTAATAGTACACTCCTGTAATCACAGCTACTTGGGTGACTAAGGCCTGAGACTACCTTGAACCCAGGTGGTGGAGGCTGCAGTGAACCAAGATTGCTCCACTGCACTCCAGCCTGGGTGACAGAGCAAGACTCTTTCAAAAAAAAAAAAAAAAATTGTGATGGTTGTCAGTGGTGACCTATTATGTTTCCATGCATATTAGAACTTTGGAAGCTTTGTATCAAAAACTGCTAGGTGTGTAAACAACTATCTGTCTTACTCCAGAATCTTGGCTGGTGCCATCCTAACTCTTATTATAGGTCCAAAACAAGGAAGCAAACCAAAATCTATTTTTTCTTCCTAAAAGAGAATCATGTGTTCTATTTTCCCACCCCCACTGTTTTGCCCTCTGTGCACCCATCTCTATACATCTAAACTCGATGCAAAGAAGTGATTATATTTTTTATATAAAAGGAAGAAAGAAAATACTTGTCATTAAGTCTTATAATTTTCCAAGTAATTTATTGAAAGAAAGGACAAAGATGCAATTAATTGTTGGTATATATTTACCCCAGGTATGAGCATATCAACTTCTTTGTATTCTGAAAAAGGTAAATGTGTTTTTAGTTTGTTACCAAGGAAATTATCAGGATATTCAAGATTTCTTTAACTGGGGTATTTTTGTTTGCTTTTCTCTCTTTTTGGTATGAAAGCAGATTCCTAAGTGAATTTCTTCAGAAAACTTCATTTGGTATTTCTCAATTTTGACTGGGAATATTTGGTTTTTCTTCAGTCTAGACAATTTGGGAGAACAAAAATTAGCACATTTTCAACTTCTAGATCTAACTATTTTATTATATTTACATTTATATTTATTCTATGTTTTAAAAAACAAAACAAAAACTAATGAGAGTATTATAAGTACATGTCACTTTACAATCTGCTTTTGCACTTAACCAAGAATTATGAGTATGTTCCCTATATGTAAGTGTTTTCTACACTTGCTTCTTAATGGCTGATTTCCATTTTGTGGAGAAACTGTAACATTTCACACTGCAGGATATTTACAGAGTTGCCAAGTTAATGAAATAAGCTAATTGGCTAAAGAGATTCTTGTAAAGAAACCTTTGTGTATGCATAATTATATCATAAGGACCAACATAAAGAAATTCAATTGCTTTATCTATGTGCACTCGTAGTTTAAGGTTTTTGATTCACATTCCAAATTAACTTCTAAGAGGTTTTTACCTAATTTAAAATGAAGGTATCCATTTATGCCCAGCGCCTGCAGAACTGGGTTTTTACCCTTCTATTTTATCTTTGTTGACAGATTATGGTAAAATTTATTCATTTTAATTACAAATGTTTATTTGTGAGGATGAAAAATTGTATGTTTATGTGTAACTTGTATTTGTTTTTGAATTACCTAATTTGCTTATTGGTTGGTAAGAATTTTTTTACATGTTGAGAATATTAATACTTTTTTCTCATATGCCATACATTATTTTTTAATTTACTGCTTATATGTTATTTCTATTTATGGTGTTTTTATTTATACTATCTTAATTTTTAATATAAGTAATTCATAAAAGTAGCAACAAGTAATTGTATAAAATCAAATGATTAAAAATGATTTTGATTCTGATTTTTACCACCCTGTTTATCAACTTTAGATAATAACTAATGTTGTCTCACTATTCGATGTGACAGTTTAGATCACATATTTTCTCTTTTCTTCTGCCTTCCTCTTAATGATTATTATATCACTATTTTTTCCTCCATTGTTGACCTTTGTTCCTTCATATAATAGCCTTTCTACTTCTATTTATTTTTCCATCCCTTTTATTCTGTATCTAAGCTCCCCTCCAGGTCAAATGAGAATATTAACAATCTAATATTTATTTAGGTTGCTTTATTCCATTTATTACTGTCCTTTTATCTCCTACCTTTTGACAACTACATTCTTACTTACACAAATTTATCATGAATGTTGGTCTGCACACGTCTTAATATTGTATTTTACAATCATGATTATGTCTTCTATGCTTCCATGGAAACCAGTAAGCAGCGTCTTTATTATTTTACCTATAGATAGGCATAATATAAAACCTACAATGCCCAGCCAAACACTGTGATTAGATAATATTTCCTTCATTCTGTATACTTCTGGATACAGAAGGTTTTCAGCACCAAGGTCATGATTTTACTTTCTGAAAACTATGCCATATATGTATTTTTTTTAAGTTTAAATTTGTATCATAACTTTTCTTACAGATACTTTTGTTCCTGGCATTTCTATTGTTTTTCAAGTTAAATAAAGAATTAGATGCTTTGGTAATATCTGATGTGCATCCATTCCTCTGTGGATCCATGGTTTCTTCCTAATCCTTTAATTTTCAACCTTTGTTTAAATTTAATTTACACATTTTCCTACTTAAACCTTTCTTTAAATTTAATTTGCCTATCTTTTTACTTTACACGTTTTAAAATATATTCTTCCACAATTTTTAAAAATATTTATTGTTCTGGAACACAATAAGCCATTTAAATCTGTATCCTTGAAAACATAGTAGCTTAGATTTTCTAGAAAGTTTATATTTATTACTACTAAAACATGCCTACAGTTCATTAGGTACATTAAGTACATGAATCTCTATTATAAATATTTTATATTCCATCTTAGAATATATGTCACTTTGTCCTTTTCCTCTAAGGGACTTTTTGTAGTTTGTATTGTACATCAATGATCCAACATTCAGCAGTGCCTATTATACAGATTTTAATTCCTTTTTTGTAGTTTTCTACTTTAGTTTTATTTTCATTTAGTTTTCTACTTTAGTTTTATTTTCACTTATCTCATTTTATACAACATTTTGTAATCAATTTAATTCAATCTACTTCATCTTTGTAAGTCTCCTCTTTTATTCTAGAAAAGTCCTATATATTTCCATATTATTTAAAAACCAGTCTCATTCTTAAAAATTCTAGATCTTGTAAGATCTTATTGTTGAGCTGTTTTTTTCTCTTATTCTGCTTCTTCAGTGTGATGTATATTCCTATTTTCCTACAATTATACTGACTGCCCAGACTCAGGCTCAATGGCTGATATTCTTTGTTATATTAAATAAAAATATTTCTATCCAGACTCAGTGTTTGACAACTGAGGTATATGAGTTTCTTTTGGTTCAATTCACTTTTCATCAGAATAATCATTTACTTCAAGTCAGAGGTCAGCAAAAGGTGTTGAAAGCTACATTTAATTTCTAACAGTCACTTCTTTAGTGCAGCTCTGAGGTAGAATGGCAAACATCTCACCTATTCTGTAATGTAGCACCAATTCTACTCAGTAAAACTAAAATTCTAATGACATACTGCTAACCAATTCTACTCAGTAAAACTAAAATTCTAATGACATACTGTTAACATGGCTCTTTTTCTTCTCTATTCCCAACATTTTGTTCTTTTGTTGTTCCACTGTCAGTTCTCCCCATTTAGTACACACACAGACTCTCCCTCTGTCTCTCTCTAAGTTCTATCAATTATCATCCATTAAAAATACTTTCCAGAAGAGGTAGGAAGGTAAATATGTCACTAATAATCATCAACAAAAGAGAAGGATGGCTGGCTGGCTGGCTGGATGATGGGTGAGATAAATTTTCAGTCTTTGAGACATGAATATCTATAGAAATAAAAACAAATAAATGATAGATTTTTTTTTCCAATCAGGGCCTATTGTATGAGTTTAATCCCACATCATTTGAATTCTTAATGTTGATAGTTGTGTGATTCATTTTATTCATCTCTGGCTACCATTTATTGTTAGGAGATTCTATCTGGATACCAATGATACGCATTAGCAATTAGTCTCAGTTTTGATAGTGTTGTAAGATTTTACTATTTTCCATGTCGCACTGTCTAATGAAAGCTGGAAAGAGATAACATCAAATATTGTTAGCTAGAATCCATTGCTGAATATGTAATATTCATTCTTCATTCCTATTATTTTTTAAATCAATCCTGTCTTCTGTAATCTTATAGATTATTGATCAAATTTTAGATGCCAAAGCACTATAGGTCTAACAATTCCTTATTATTAGCTAGGTCATCAATATATTCTAATATTTTCTACTAGTTTTATGATTCTCCTAAAGTAAGTTTCTTTATCCGTAATATCTAAAAACAACTACATTAGTCTCAGATTTTGTAATTTTGTTATTCAAGAACATTATGTAAATAAAGGCAAAGAATGTATAATCTTTTTGGACTGAATTTTTCAATCAGCATAATTATCTGGAGAGTCATCCAATTGTTGCATGTATCAGTAATATATATATATATTTTTTTTTACTGGTGAATACCGCTCCATGGTGTGGATGTACCACAGTTTTTTTTAACCATTTACTTGCTGAATGACATCTGGGTTGTTTTTACTTTTGCACTATTACAAATTTTAAAAAGGTGCTATAAATATTCACACATTGGTTTTTATTTGAACAAGAGCCTTTATTTATCTGAGATGATTTATCTGTGATGAATGCCATAAATATGGCAATTTTATGTTTCATATTTTAAGAGTTACATGTTTGCCTTTCCAGAATGGTTGGAACACTTGGCATTCCCATCAGTAACATATATGACTGATCCACTTTTCCACATCCTAGCCATCATCTTGTATTGTTACTTAAAAATAAATAAAGAAGCATTTTGGTAGACATAGAGTGATATCTCAATATGGGTTTACTTTGCATTAACCTAATTGCTAATGATTATGAATACATATTTATTAACTTATTTGGTGTCTGTGTATATTCTTTAGAGAAATATTTATCTCTTTTTCTCATGTTCTCCTTGGATTGTTTTGGATTGTTTGCTTTTGTTGTTGAGTATTGAGAGTTCTTTGTATATCCTAGAAATGAGTCTATTTTTGGATGTGTGATGTTTGAATATCATCTATCACTCTGTAGCTTATCTTTTCATCTTTTTAACTGCATCTTTCACAAAGCAAAAACAAAATTGAAAGAACTAGAGGAGCAAGATAAAAAAAAAACTCAAGAAATAACTAAGATCAGAGCAGAATCAAAAGAGATGGAGACACAAAAAAAACCCTTCAAAAATCAATAAATCCAGGAGCTGTTTTTTTGAAAAGATCTACAAAATAAGATGACTAGCCAGATTAATAAAAAAGAAAAGAGAGAAGAATCAAATAGATGCAATAAAAAATGATAAAGAGAATATCACCACAGATTCCACTGAAATACAAATCACCATCAGAGACTACTACAAACAACTCTATGCACATAAACCAGTAAACCTGGAAGAAATGTCTAAATTCCTAGACACTTGCACCCTCCCAAGCCTAAACCAGGAAGAAGTCAAAACCCGGAATAGACCAATAACAAGGGCTGAAGTTGAAGCAGCAATTAATAGCCTACTAACCAAAAAAAGCCCAGGTACAGATGGATTCACAGCCAAATTCCACCAGACATACAAAGAGGAGTTGGTACCATTCCTTCTGAAACTATTCCAAACAATCCAAAAAGAGGGAATCCTCCCCAAATCATTTTATGAGACCAACATCATCCTGATACCAAAACCCAGGAGAGACTCAACAAGAAAAGAAAACTTCAGGCCAACATCCATGATGAACATAGATGCAAAAATCTTCAGTAAAATACTGACAAACTGATTGCAATAGCACATCAAAAAGCTTATCCAGCACGATCAAGTAGGCTTCATCCTGGGGATGCAAGGCTGGTTGAACATATGCAAGTCTATAAATGTAATTCACCACATAAACAGAACCAAAGACAAAAACCACATGATTATCTTAATAGATGCAGAGAAGGCCTTTGACAAAATTCAGCAGCCCTTTATGCTAAAAACTCTCAATAAACAAGGTATCGACGGAATATATCTCAAAATAATAAAAGGGATTTATGACAAACCCACAGCCAATATACTGATGGGCAAAAACTGGAAGCATTCCCTTTGAAATCTGGCACTAGACAAGGATACCCTCTCTCACCACTCCTATTCTATATAGTATTGGAAGTTTTAGCCAGAGCAATCAGACAAGAAAAAGAAATAATGGGTATTCAATTATGAAAGGAGGAAGTCAAATTTTCTCTATTTGCAAACGACAAGTTTGTATATTTAGAAGACAATTGTCTTTGGCCCAACATCTCTTCAAACTGATAAGCAACTTCAGCAAAGTCTCAGGATACAAAACCAATGTGCAAAAATCACAAGCATTCCTATACACCAATAACAGACTTAAAGAGAGCCAAATCAAGAATGAACTGCCATTCACAATTGCTACAAAAAGAATAAAATACCTAGAAAAACAACTAACAAAGAATGTAAAGGACCTCTTCAAGGAGAACTACAAACCACTGCTAAGTTAAATAAGAGAGGACATAAACAGATGGAGACACATTCCATGCTCATGGTTAGGAAGAATCAGTATCGTGAAAAAGGCCATATCGCCCAAAGTAATTTATAGATTCAAGGCTATCCCCATCAAGCTACCAATGACGTTCTTCACAGAACTGGAAAAAAACACCTTAAACTTTATATGAAACCAAAAGAGAACCCACATAGCCAAGTCAATCCTAAGCAAAAAGAACAAAGCTGGAGGCATCACACTACCTGATTTCGAACTACACTACAAGGCTACAATAATCAAAACAGCATGGTACTGGTACCAACAGAGATATAGACCAATAGAACAGAACAGAGGCCTTGGAGGCAATGCCACAGATCTACAACCATCTAATCTTTAACAAACCTGACAAAAACGAGCAATGGGGAATGGAGTCCCTGTTTAATAAATGGTGTTGGGATAACTGGCTAGCTATGTGAAGAAAGCAGAAACTGGACCCCTTCCTGATACCTTACACTAAAATTAACTGCAGATGGATTAAAGACTTAAACATCAGACCTAACACAATAAAAACACTAGGAGAAAACCTAGGAAAAACCATTCAGGACATAGGCATAGGGAAGAACTTCATGCCTAAAACATCAAAAGCATTGGCAACAAAAGCCAAAATAAATAAATGGGATAAAATTAGACTCCAGAGCTTCTGCACAACAAAAGAAACAATCATTAGAGTGAACTGGCAACTAACAGAATGGGAAAAAATTTTTGCAATCTACCCATCTGATAAAAGACTTATATCCAAAATCTACAAATAACTAAAACACATTTACAAGAAAAAAACAACCCCACTCAAAAGTGGGGAAAGGACATGAATAGACACTTTTCAAAAGAAGACATATATGAGGCCAGCAAATGTGAAAAAATGCTCATCATCACTGGTCATTAGAGAAATGCAAATCAAAATTACATTGAGATACCATCTCACGCCAGTTAGAATGGCGGTCATTAAAAAATCTGGAGACAACAGATGCTAGAGAGGATGTGGAGAAATAGGAACACTTTTACACTGTTGGTGGGAGTGTAAATTAGTTCAACCATTATGGAAGACAGTGTGGCCATTCCTCAAGGACCTAGAAATAGAAATTCCATTTGACCCAGCAATCCTGTTACTGAGTATATATCCAAAGGATTATAAATCATTCTAAGGAGACATGCACACATATGTTCATTGCAGCACTATTTACAATAGCAATGACTTGAAACCAACCCAAATGTCCATCAATGATAGACTGGACGGGGAAAATGTGACACATATACACCATGAAATACTATGCAGCCATAAAAAACGGTGAGTTCGTGTCCTTTGTAGGGACATGGATGAACATGGAAATCACCATTCTCAGCAAACTGACACAAGAACAGAAAATCAAACACCACATATTCTCACTCATATGCAGTTGTTGAACAAAGAGAACACATGGACACAGGGAGGGGAGCATCACACACTGAGGTCTGTTGGGGGGACTAGGGGAGGGACAGTGGGGTTAGGGAGTTGGGGAGGGATAACATGGGGAGAAATGCCAGATATAGGTGATTGGGATAGAGGCAGCAAACCAACTTGCCATGTATGTACCCATGCAACAATACTATATGTTCTTCACATCTACCCCAGAATCTAAAATGCAATTAAAAAAAAATATATATCTATATAATGAATAAAATAATTATTTAAAAAAATAGATTGAAGGCCCCCCCAAAAAAATTTTTTTTTTGATGAAGTACTATTTATCAGTATTTCCTTTTATGGGTTGTTCTTTTGATGTCAAGTGTAAAAACAGTTTATGTAGTCCTAACTCAAAAAACTTTCTGCTATTTTTTCTAAAAGTTTTACAGTTCTGTTTTATGGTTTAGCCAAGGAATCAATTTGTACTAATTTTTGCATAAGATATGACACTTATTTCTGGGTTTATTTTTTGTTTGGATTGTATTTAAACTTTATGTTCATTTTTTTCCCCCGACACATCTCTGCCTCATTACTGCCAGGTAGAGGTAAAAGTTTAGGTTCCCCATTTGCCCATTTTGGCCTCCATTGAGATGCAAGGGTTGTGATTCCTTAAATTAGGTGAGGGTGACAATCTGGCTCCCCACATAGTCTCTGCTGACACCAGGGTGGGATTTCTTTTGCTTTTGTTGGGAGATTGTAAAAGTTCTGAGTCTCCACCTGACACCATTCCTGGATAAAAGGGAGGGGTATCTTGCTATTGTTCAGTGGGAATGAATGTCCTGAATCCCTACTTGGTGTTCGTTGAAGCCATAGGAAGGAATAAGCTTCTTACTTGCCAGCAGGTACTAATGTCCTAGCTCCAAACTTGGTTTCCTCTGATACTACACTGGTGTAGGTGCTGGGGTCTTGCAAGGGTGGACATCTAGATGTCCCACTTGGCCACTGCTGTTGTGGGTGGGAATGAAGCCATAGTTTGTGTATGTGTGTATTTGACTAGAGTACAGTGGTTATTATTTAACACATTTCTGTCCTTCCAGCCTGCTCATTTCCTAGTCCTTCCGCTAGAAGGAGAAGGCTGTTTGTTGGTTTGTATTTATCTGGACCCACTGGTGTTTTGGGGTTGCCAGTGTTTATCTCCACACCTCGGGTATATGAGGCAAAAATAAAACCCAGAAAACTCACTTCCATGAGTTCTCAAGTCATAAGGTTCTAGGTAATCTACTTTCCTCTTTCCACCTTTAAGAGTCTTTTATTTATTATTTTGGTTGGTATAAAAGTAATTGCAGTTTTTGTCAGAAGTAATTTAATATTTTTATTATTTAATACTGTTAATTATTTAATACTTCTAATTTTTTATTGCAATGGCCTGAGCTTTTGGCTGTACTTAACAGGAGGAATAGGAGAACATTAATTTACTCTGACATCATTTTTATATCTTTAAAAATATTAAGTCTCTTCATTGAAATCCCACCTCCAACCTTAACTCCTCTTATTTTAATCAACTGCACCTGAAGAACTATTGTTATTTTTTTAGCTATAGCAAACCCTCTTGATTATATTCAAGTATTTAACTTCCCATTATTTTTTCTAACAGTACTTGTTTTGTTCAGAGTTTTTTATTTTTGCTTCTAATAGAGATGGAGTCTCCCTATGTTATCCAGGCTATTCTCGATTTTCTAGACTCAAGTGATCCTCCTGCTTCGGCCTTCCAAAGTCCTGGGGTTACAATGTTCAGGTATTTCCTCTCTTCTTCAGATGTGCTTTACTGAAGCTGGTCCTACCCCAGCCTGGGAGAAAAGAAGAAGTATAGATGGGGCTCACCAGCAAATGTGGTAGTTCTTTCCCTTGTCAATTATTATTTTAGGTACAAGCTGTGACTAAATCTGGCAAGTGTGACAAAAGGGGAAATAAATGGAAGCCATTTAGAAAAAGTTTCCTCAATCATAAAGCAGACAAACAGGATATTATCAGCTGTGGGTGTGATCCTAAAACTGCTGAAGCTAACTTACATTGATAGAAAAATGAATACACAAAGGATAGCATAAGGAAAAATATAAAGAACGTAAGATTTTGACAACTTCATTCATGTATGAAATATGCCATGTTTTGTGAAATAAAATGTATTAAATTTTAAAGCCACTTTGAATTAGTATTTTTCTTTGCTACTGAAAACATTCTAATTGCTTCAAACACTGTGCTTCCAGCTATGTCATTATCTTTTGAATAAATGCAATAATAATCATACAGAAAAACTATAATCAATGACCTCAACGTTGTTAGAATATATTGTTTAGAGAGTAAACAGAAGTTTATTTATTGAGTCAATTGTACTTTAATAATGTATCTGCATAACATCAGATTATCCTCACAATATTTTATAGAAGAGAAAGACTAGGGTTCAGGGAATTACTGACTTGTTTAAAGGCACACAGATTTGAGTGGCCTACTGAAATTCATGTCAGGGTTTGTGGTCTGAATCTGGCCATGCTGGTGTTTAAATGTACAAACTGTATTCAATGGCAAATGCCACCAGTGCACTTTGTGTTTGAGACATTCTTCTGGATAATATATGACCTGAGGAATTGGCATCTAGGCAATTTCTCTAGGGAGTCAAAATTCATTTTCCTCTGTAGATTGATTTGTCATTAATTTTTCTGTATGTGCAGCAAAGAACCTTGGCGAACTACTAGCTGTTCTTGGGGACGCACACTAACAAACGAACAGCTGGAAGACAGT
This sequence comes from Sapajus apella, assembly GCF_009761245.1. NCBI lineage: Eukaryota > Metazoa > Chordata > Mammalia > Primates > Cebidae > Sapajus > Sapajus apella. Next base: position 8,763,759 of record NW_022436986.1, on the reverse strand, counting down.
GTGACTCGGCAAGCAGAACAGCAGGCTGGAGAGCAAAGGACCAACATTTCAAATCCCATTTCCCATTCCTATGGAGGAGTGACCTTGAACAAATTCCTATGTGGGGTTTGCCTCTGCCCCAGCAGATATCAACATAAAAATTGGGGCAAAGTTTCACGTCCATTTAATGTATCTTGTCTATAGACCTTAAGGCTGTTTCCATGGAAACCTGAATTCATTTGGAAACTTAAATGTGTTGGCTCATGGCAGAGGCTTATGGCATCTTATTCTAACACAATGATATCTAACACTTCTGTGACATCAGGAAAGAGCACTCTCAAAGGCTACCAAAAACTTTTAAAATTATAAAAATAAAATTTATTTTATTAACTTTAAAATGTGAAATTATAGAGTTGAGAATATGTTGGGGAAATAGCAGCTCCTGATTTAGCCCTTCTAATTCCTCATCGAAATGCAAAAAAAAAAAAAAAAAATTAAAGTCAATGCATTAACCATTAAGAAAGCAAAAATATTGTATAATAATATGACTTCTTTAAAATAAAATTTCCAGAACCAAAATGCCGAGGAGGTGTGTTAGTTTTCATGCTGCTGATAAAGACATACCCAAGACTGGGAAACTTACGTGGGAAAAAGATTTACTGGATTTACAGTTCCACATGGCTGGGGAGGCCTCACAATCATGGCAGAAAGTGAAAGACATGTCTCACATGACAGCAGACAAGAGAAAAGAGTTTGCGCAGGGAAACTCTCATTTTTTTAAACCATCGCATCTTATGAGATTCATTCACTATCAGGAGAACATCACAGGAAAGACCTGCCACCATGATTTAATCACCTCCCACCAGGTTCCTCCCAAGATAGGTGGGAATTATGGGAGTTACTATTCAAGATGAGATCTGGGCGGGATACAGCCAGACCATATCAAGGTGTCAATGCAGATAGATAAGAATAATTTGTCTTCTGACTTCCATTATATACAGTTGGCACAAGGATACAGATTATTTTCCAATGAGAGAGGAAAAAGGTCTCTGTCTCCTAAACAAGATTACTTCCAAATATTTTGTGTTTTTTGAATAGATAAGAGAAGAATATTCTCTCTTCCACTGAAAGACTGAAATTTTGGGCTGCAGAATTTACAAGACTATCAAGTTACTCACACTTTCTCCGCTCTTTTTTCTTATCTGTAAAATGATAATGATGAATTAGTACCCACTAGAGGAGCAATGTAGCACAGTGGTTAAGCCAGCAGACTTAACCACTTTAGACTGCCTGGCCTCAAATCCTGCTGTTACCACATACTAGACATGTGAGTTTGGGGTATTACTTCCACTTTTTGTTTCTTAAAAGGATGTGCTATGGTGTGAATGTTCTGTCCCTCCTGATGCTTTGTATCAATCATCAATGTGATGGAATTAAAATGTATGACTTTTAGGAAGTAATTAGAGAATTAAGGTAGAGCCCCCATAAATGAGATTAGTGCCCATCTTTAAAAAAAAGAAAAAAGCCCAGAGACTTCATGCTTCTTTTTTTACATGAGGTCACAGCTAGAAGTTCACAGATATGTGAACCAGGAAATGGGTCTACACCAGACATCAAATCTGCCAGTGTGTTGATCTTACACTTACTTCCAAGCCTCCAACACTGTATACAATAAATTTCTGTTCTTTTTCAAGCCACCCAGCTTATGATGTTTTTATATAGCAGCCCAAACAGACTAAGACAGAATAGTAATAGTGCCTGCATCAGAGGATTTCGGTGAGGATAAAATGAATCAATACTATGTTCCTAAAACAGTAACTTACATATAGCATAAAAAATAGATAAATTATTATTAGTTATTATGTCATGATGTTTTAGCTATTAAATGAGATACTACATGTAAAATACTTACACACATTCAATATTAGAAATGACTACTAGTGATCAGTATGTCTCTTACTAAAGTTTCTCTAGTTGTATTTTTGAGATTAAATTTTAATTGATGATAACATTGAGTCTGAAAGGACAGTGTGAGTGCTTTACAGGGGAGGTTAGTTAACTAAACAGCTAACATCTGGCTACCAAAGCCTTATTCAAATAATAAAGAATCAAGTTTCTTTGCATAGCAAGATATTCAATATTATGAGATCTCAAGCCTTGCTAGGCCATCTTACATATATGATTGTTATACTGAAAAATCCACAGGGCTTTCAGAATTGCTAATTTTTTTTTTTTTTTTTTTTAGACGGAGTCTCACTCTGTCACCAGGCTGGAGTGCAATGGGAAGAATTGCTCACTTCTTTATTGCCAGCTCATAGCATGCTACCTAGCATATGGCATACACAAAATAAATATTGGATAAATACACGCATGAATGAATGCTAACAACTACAGAACTTTGATAAGGGTTATAAATATTAGTCTCTTATAACACTGTAAGAAACATCTACAAGAACGATCTGTAAAAAAGCTTTAATATTAAAAAACTGAACAGCAAACATATTTACTCTTAACACAAGCAAACACTGTATCTATTTTCAGAAGTGGCAGTGATTCATAGGCCCAGGGATAATGAGAATTTAAATAAGCAATTTAAATAAGAAAATCTGAACATTTTATTTTAGACACACTACTTACATTTGAAAAAAAGACATCATAGAAAAAAAATGAAATGCTAAAAAAATTTTTTGTGTTTCCAGTAAAGCAAAAAACAATCATCATAGAAGTGATAGTGTGATGGTTAATACTGAATGTCAACTTCATGGAATTAAAGATGCTCCTGGGTGTGTCTGTGAGGGTATTGCCAAAGGAGATTAACATTTGAGACAGTGGACTAGGAGAGGCAGACCCACCCTCAATCAAGGTAGGCAACCTCTAATTGGCTGCCAGGGCAGCCAGAATAAAAAGAGCTTTGGCACTTGAACTGGAAGGATAACATTCGGAGAAATGCCTGATGTAGGTGACGAGGTTTGAGGGAAGCAAACCACTATGGAATGTGTGTACCTATGCAACGATCCTGCAAGATCTACACATGTACCCCAGAACTTAAAATACAATTAAAAAAAGAAAAAAAGAAATGGTTTATATAGGATCATGCTACCTGGAGAGCAAGAAATAGAGATACACACAAGCAGGGAGCCTCTTTTTCCCTTAGGACTATTCTGGAACTATATCAGGAGCTAAATAATTCTGGAACTGTGTGAGGATTCCACAGTGACTGATAAGCTGATCTCACCTGAATTACAGCGTGCTTCTTGTTTTCTGGATGGCAGTTCCAAGGTAAATGGAAAGCGTCCTGTTTGTAAGGCTGCTACTCTGATTGAATAAAACAAACAACTCTTTTTCTTTATAACCATTTATAGCTTAGAGAAGCTGGGTCAAGTATTTACCTTTTGTGAGCAAAATTTACCTTTCTCTTTGCCTCAGTTCTCCAAAATTTGTAAACTATTTGTGAGCATTCGTATTTTATGGCAACACGGTAAGTTTAGTAAGAATCTGCTTCCTTTTGTAACAGGACACAATTAGAAATACTGGTTAATTTACTAAGGCTTTGTCTGGAACATTGTATACTGAAATGGTATCTTTTCCGATATGACCGTATTGCTTTGAGGGATTGAAGTCAACTTTATAGAGCCAATAAAAAGTACCTTGGAAAGACTGGTTAAGTACGTTGTCTAAATGGGTGACTTACAAGGCTTCTGACCAATGGTAATTAAAGAATGTCACTTTATAGCAGGCCCAGGAACGTCACGATATTTTGTGACCTTGACAAGAGAGGTATTTGTACAGGTAATATAAACATAGTCTAATGGTACATCTTTGACTTGGCTTCTAGCCTTGAGGCTTTTAAAAAGTCAATTATGAAATTCTTTATAAAATTTCAGTAAATCTGACTTACAAGGAACCTATAAGGCTAATCACTTAGTGCTATACTTCATACAAAGAATCAAACCAAGTACAATGAGACCAAAATTTATTTTGCAAATAAATTATTCCTAATATGATTTGTCTTTGGTAGAAATGGGAAAACTAAAGAGAGAAACAATTGGATTCTAGACCTGACCATTGTTTTTGAGTTTTTATTACTTGTCTACAATTTGGGCTTAATCCTGAATTATTTCCTGGCTATAAAAAATATTTTAAAATAACTGCATTTTAACTTTCTTCAAGATTGTTTAAATTGGCTACGTAAAGGAATACATTCCTTTTCTGTGGTGGTATTCTGGCATACAAATTCTCTTTTCATTATAATCCTCACATGCATTATATTTCTGCTATTCAAATTATTCATGTTATGTATCTCTCCTTGTTTTACTTCCTCCCATAAAACCAAACTCATGGTATTCTGGAGAGTAAAGCTATTCAACAGAACCTGTGAATCTCTCTCATTTGGAATCCCACTGCACCTTATCTGTTTTCCATTGCCAATGCACTGCTGCTAAAGCCGTATAATATCAGGCATCCTTCCCTACAGGCTCAGGAACCATTGAGGGAAAAGAGGACTCATAAGGTTGTAAAAGTTGGACTGAAGGTGATGGGTGGAAGCTAAAGTAACTCCATCTTGGAAGATAATCTGTCAGGTTGGCTTCTGATTAACCCCTGTTGTAGGAAGTCCTCTAAGATTTCCGGTATATCTATTGCTCTTTGTGTAGGAGCAGGTACTCACCATATCTTGCCCTTGGATCAAACAACCTTGATGTTATGTATTTAAATTGTCCCACATATTCCTTATGAACCACCCCTACCCTGCAGTAAAGTGTTCCTCAACATTTCTGCCACCAGGGACCACTTTCAGGGATGACAATTTTTCCACAGACCAGAGCAGGGCATGATTTCAGGATGACTCAAGTACATTACGTTTATTGTTCACTTTATTTCTGTGATTACTACATCGTAATATATAATAAAAAAATTCTACAACTCATTATAATGTAGAATCGATTGGAACCCTGAGCTTGCATTCCTGCAACTAGATGGTCCCATCTGGAGGTGATGGGAGCCAGTGACACCCGAAGTGTGTTGCTTATGTCCAGTCTACTTTGTAACCCCATTTTGGTTGCTGTCACTGCAGAAAACTCTACTCTGCAAAGACAGGATGTTGAAAATTAAAGCAGACTTTTCAGTGCTTTTGTGGCAATCTCAGGATATTCCACCTTGACTTTAATCCAGAATGTATGGAGATTTAAATTTGTGTCAAACTTACTTTTAAGGCCACCATCATTTGTGAGCTCAAGCAGTTGATCCTCATCTAGCACAGACTAAGTAGACTCACTTGTGTTATTCACAAATGTGTTACAAATCCATTCCTTCCCAGATCAGGGGTCTTCTGTAGCTGGAAAGTGTATTAGTCAGCGTTCTCTAGAAGGATAGAACTAATATATATACACACATATATTCTTTATATATTCTAACTATTTGCCTAGTTATGGTGCTAGCCAAAAGAGGAAGATGTGCCACCTTTTGAACTGCAATCTCTTCTAAATATTTGGGACAAATGTCCTTAGCTGCAGGCAGGGTCAACTCTTCATCAATAGTAAAGAGCTTCTTAGCTTTCACAATGCAGTTAGCCACTAAGAATGATGCTCCCAGCACAGACACATTCGATGAAGTTGTGGCCTCCAACAACTGCTTCTGTTCATCATGTTATTTTGTTCTGAAAACTCCAAAGATTTGTCTTTCAATGCAGGGTACTTGGTTTCCATGTGATGAAGCAGTTTTGAAGGTTTCATGGCTTTACTGGATAGCCGATCACCACACATTAAACAATTGTATATATTTTCTTTTAAATGCAGCTTTCTTTTTGTTGACAGTCTTAGTCTTCCACTATCTCATCATTAAGTCTTTCCCCCTTTTCAAATATGCTCCTAAGTGATGTTTGATTTTTTTTCTTTTTTTTTTTTGTCGGTATTTCCTGGACTTGAATATTGGCCTGTGATGTTTGATTTTTATTCTAGAGTTAGCCTGTGAGCTCACCAAAACTGTGATTGAGACAGTGCACAGTGCAGGAAATAGGTGCAGACAGAAGTGGTAAATAAAAACATAGGCGTGCTATACATGTACTAAAATAAGAGTCAGATTCTGACTTAAAGCGTGCAACAGATGCAGCTGTACAACAGAAGTACATCACCTCAGTTGCCGCCCATAAAGCCTGTCACTTGACACTCACTGATAGAGTTTTGATATGAGCCTGCAAGCAATTGACTTACAGTATCTGTGCAGTCAACCTCTGCTAATGTCAATTTGTATTTGCTGCCTCTCCCCAACACTAACATCACCCCCTCAGCTCTACCGCAGATCATCAGGCATTAGATTCTCATAAAGAACACACAATCTAGAATCCTAGTATGTTCAGGTCATGATAGGGTTGGTACTCCTGTAAGGATGGAACACTGCCACAGGCCTGAAAGCAGGTGGAGCTCAGGTGGTAGTGGGAGTGATGGGAAGCGCCAGTAAATACAGATCAATTTCACTTGCTTGCCTGCCGCTCAACTCCTGCTGTGTGGCCCAGTTCCATTAATGGTCCATGGCCTGGTGGTTGCTGACCCCTGTTCTAAAGGGAGGGTGACGAGGACTGGGGACTTTCTCAGCCTGTGATTTCAGAGCAGCTCTGATGATCATTTTCATTTTTTTCTATTTGGACTTTTCTAATTGACTGTCTCTTACTCACTTAAGGGGTACTGACCAAAGCCGCATGTCAGGGGACACTGCATAATAGTTGTCATCACTGAGTTGTGGCTGTATTTCTTTTCTAGTTATTTTGGACATTTAGCCCCACCAAATGCAGTTGTAGTTCTATTTTCATTTCTGGAGTCTATCGTGATCTCAGAAGGAATACTTTTAAGCACCAAACAGTGAAAACATTTTAGACCAATATTAAACTGCTTTTGTAGCATATTGGGACTAACATTTAAATTTACAGTTCTTTGGCTGTTTAAACTATTAGGATTCAAAAGGTTCTTCCACTTATTTCTCATGCTAGATACTGTATTTTAATCAACAGATAGAACCCTATTTCCCTCTGACAGAATTCTTTAATGTCAATGTCTACCTGCCTAGATATCCAGGCACTGATGGACAGGTGAACACGATTAAATAGCAGTAGAGAATGGAGATTTATAAAAGTGTTTAGATCAAGTATACAAAGTAAATTTTATATCTTTGCTCCTTATCTGAAAGACATGTCTTTTTTACTTTTAATACAACTTGTATATGTCTGTTAATATGCTAAATTTTCACTGGGAAATATTGATAAATATCACAAAAATAGCTTCTTTTCAAGTCTAAAATGCTTTCTAGTTGTCTCTTCAAGAAGACTAGGGAGCTTTGTTCTTTTCTACACTTTATTACATAATTATCAGTTGAGGCTGTCACCATAGCCATCTAGATTGACATGGGATGGCATTGTACCAAACCTGGCTGTCTCTAATAATCCATTTTCAAGCCCAAGAAAATGATCAAAGTGCCTGCTTTTCTAAAAAAAAGTACTGATAATCACCATCTTTTAAAAATAACGAGAGACCCCTGGAACTGATATTATTGTATATTATTATTATCCCGCAGGCTTTTCTAAAGTAATTACTGATGGTGTAGATACATTGGTAATAACTAAGCCTCAAAAACTGATAACTATTCCCTTTTATGTTATAATCACACTAAACTCAAGATGTAAATTAAATCAAGTCAGAGCTGATGAAAGACTCAGACAAAACAATAAGTTACTGCAAAGGATGACAATAGAGATTAAAATATAGCAGAGCCACTGATGAATACTTATGAAACCCATATGGGGACTTACATAGCATCAACTAATTTAAGAAAGAAAATATTCCTGTATTAATTTATAATAAATGTTAATATTCAGCAGTGTAATTTGAGTAAAAAAATTAATTAAATAGGAAAACGTCTAAAACATCACAATTGTTTAACAGATTTTTAAAGTATATACAATCATGGATATCACGAGCCAATAAAAGTGGATCCTAAATATGTAATGGAGAAATTGTCATATATTTTGTAATCTGGAAATAAGGACTGAAAGAAACAGACCATTCAAATTTACAGGTCCCATTTATTTTATTTTTAATTTTTATTTATTCATTTATTTATTGTCTGTCACCCAGACTGGAGTGCAATGGCACGATCTCAGCTCACTGCAACCTCTGCCTCCCGGGTTCAAGCGATTCTCCTGCCTCAGCCTCCGAAGTATCTAGGAATACAGGTGTCTGCCACTACACCCCTCTAATTTTTGTATTTTTAGTAGACACAGAGTTTCACTATATTGGCCAGGCTAGTCTTGAACTCCTGATCTCGTGATCCACCCACCTGGGCCTCCCAAGTGCTGGGATTACAGGTGTGAGCCACTGCACCCAGCTCATTTTTAAGGTTATTTCAAAATCTTGTATTACATTGATTATAATTAACACAATATTGCTTGGAAGCCATTTCCATAGATCTCTCACATTTCTATGCATCCTACAGGCAAAGGCACTGACTCCCCCTTGTTCTAGGTTATCTTTCTGAGAATCTTTGCACAATTATGCAGCTCCACTTTTATGTGGATTTTTTCCTATAAATATATTGGAAGAGTTTTTTGAGATTTGTGACAAATCTCGAAAAAACTCACAAATGAACTGTATAAACTAGAAATATCAAAAAAATTAAGACACAGTTAGTTATGCCATGAATGTATAAAATATGTGTACCTACTAGTGTATTTCACTATTTGCTATGATAAAATACACATGGATCTATTATATAAAATTTATCAAAACTTGTGCCTACACTTACAGATTGTATATGGCACCATTTGCAATTAAGAGAAATGTAAACAAACCTAAAGATGCAGTTTTAAATCATAATTGCATGAAATTAACTGCAGTAATACTGTACTAGTGCAGTAATTTTGTAGCCACCACCTGTTGCTATTGCAATAAACTCAAGTGTTGCAGCCACTTAAAATGCCATGTGACACTCATCATCTGCACATGAGAAGTTTATCTTTCCAGTAAATTGTATATTGAAGTAAAAAGTGGTCTCTGACAGTTCCAAGTAATATTTCATTATGTTTAGTAAATACATCAAGTAACCCATAAAGGTGCCAGTCATGATGCTGGAAGTGCTCCTATGAAGGAGAAAGAAGTCACAACATTACAAAAAAAAGTTGAATTGCTTGATATATACTATAGATTTAGGCCTACAGCTCTGCTTGACCACCATCACTTGCTAAATGAATTCAGGTTAAGGACCATTGTAAAGACATAAAAGAGAAAATTAGTGATGTGGTCACTACAGTTATGTCACGAGGTATGAAAATATCTTTTTTTTTTTTTGTATTGAAAATGAATTTTATGTAGGTGCAGGATTACTATAAGAAAGGCATACCCTGGCCAGGTGCAGTGGCTCATGCCTGTAACCCCAGTGCTTTGAGAGGCTGAAGTGGAAAGATCTCTTAAGGCCAGGAACTTGAGACCAGTTTGTGCAACATAACTAGACCTCATTTTTACAAACTTTTTTTTTTAATTACCTGGGCTAGTGGCATGTGCCTGTAGTTCAAGGATGCAGTGAGCCACGATCGTGCCACTGTACTCTGGTATGGGAAACAGAGAGAGACACTCTGTCTCAAAAGTCAAAAAAAAAAAAATGCCATACCTATAGGCTCTAATATGATTTGAGCAAAAGAAAAGTCATTGTATGACAACTTAAAGCAAAAGGAAGGTAAAGGATATAAAGCTGCATAACTTAAAGCCAGCAAAGGATAGTTTGATAATTTTACAAAGATGTTTGGTTTAAAGAAAAATATCAGGATAACAGAAGAAGCAGTTTCTACCAATCAAGAGGAAGCAGACAAATGCCCAGATTTCCACTGAGAAAATCATTGAGGAAAAAGCATGTCTACCTGAAAGGATTTTTAATGCAGACAAAACTATCATATTCCAGAAAAAAAAATTGCCACAAAGAATATTTATTAGTAAAGAAGAGAAGTGAGCACCACGATTTAAGGCAGGGAGGGATAGGCTAGCTCTAATCTTGTTTGCAAATGCAGCCAGGTTTACAATCAGGACTGCCCTTATCTATGCTGATCCCCAATATTGATGGGGTAAGATAAACACTAGCTGCCATTCTTTAGGTTTTATAACCAGAAGGCCTGGGCAAAAATATATATATATTTTTTTTCTGGATTGATTTCACCAATGTTTTGTTTCCCAAGTCCAGAAATTCCTTGCCAGGAAGAGATTGTCTGTCTTTCCAAGTTGTTTTGATATTGCAACAGTATCTTTAGCCACCCAGAGCACTATGAGTACAACAGAAAAGGTGTTGACATTGTCTAATTGCACCTAAACATAATGTTCCTAATTCATCCTCTTTATTGGGGGTCATAAGGACCTTTAAGGCTCATTACACACAATACTCTATGAAAAGAATGATCAGTGTTACAGAAAAGAACCCCAGTAAAGAGAACATTATGAATGCTTGGGAAGATCACACCATTAAAGATGTCACCGTTATTACTAAAAAAGGCTGTGAAACCCTAAAACAATAAATAATGCCTGTGGAAAATCGTGTCCAGATGTTCTGCATGACTTCCTAAGATGAACGACAGAGTCAATCAAGAAAATCATAAAAGAGATTGTGGATATGGAAAAAAAAAAAAGGTGTGAAGTGAAAAGTTTAAGATATGTGTCTTAAAGAAATTCAAGAACTATAGACACCACACCAAAGGAATTAACAGAACATAACTTGACAGAGATGAGTGCTTCCAAATCAGTGCCAGATCATGAAGAAGAAGGCAAAGAAGAAGCAGTGCCAGAAAACAAATTGATATTAGACCATGTGGCAGAAGGAGAAGGGTTCAGATTATTCATGACTGCTTTTGACTTATTTTACAAAATGGATCCTTCTATGATACCAGCATGGAAACTAAAACAAATGGTGGAAGAAAAATTGGTTCTGCATAGAAATATTTTAGACAAAACATAAAAGCAAAGTGAGACAGAAATAATGATGGATTTCTGTAAAGTTGCACCACGTGTGCTTGCCTCTCCCGCCCCGCTTCTGGCTCCTCCACTTCTTCCTCCTCTGCCACTTCCCAATGTCAGGGCCAACCCCTTCCTCACTCCTCCTCTTCAGCCTCTTCCATGTTAAGTCGGTGAGCAAGCAGACCTTTATAATGATCTACTTCCATTTAATGAATAGTAAATACGTTTTCTCTTCCTTATGATTTGCTTAATAACCTTTCTCTAGGTTACTTTATTCTAAGAAAACAGTATAAACTACATATAATATATAAAATATGTGTTAGTTGTATAAGTTTTAAGTAAGGCTTTCAGGCAACATTAGGCTAGTTAAGTTTTGGAATAATCTGAAGTAATACGTGAATTTTCAGCTGTGTAGAGGGTCTGTGCCCCTAACCTCTGCCTTGTTGAAGATGAACTATAAGGTGAACTAGTAGTAGTAATAGTAATAATAGTATGTTTTACTATCCGCAAATAGTAATAGTATGTTTTTCCAGAGTAAAAAGAGGCATGTTTACTATCCAGCATAATAGATTCAGGTACCCTATGGTTAGATTTTCTCTTATATAACTCAATGCACTATGTGTACAGGCATCCATCTGGGCTTATTTGTACTACTTCTGTGAATTATTTATCTCTCACCCAGTAGTCTCATGTATCCTAGCGACATCCCTGAAACTGGGGTAGGTTAACTCATTAGCTTGCAAGCAGAGTAAAATATCAGATGCTTCAATGATTCTTAACAATAATGGCAGTAAGGATATGATGCTGTCAGATAGATGGCTTTCTGGAAAAAAAATTTAAAAGACAAGGACTCATGACTATGAGAGGGATAAGAAAGATACCTTAGCATCTGGTATATAGTCACCAAAGTGGTGAGCAAAAATAAGAACTGAGAGTAAGGGTCTCTCACTCTCATAGCTGTTTACACAGGCATAGAGGTTGAGCAGTGAGAGGGAGAACTGAAATAAGCAGCCAAACCAGAGACTTGGTTGCCACTCACTCTCCCCTGGGCATGTGGAGAAAGGGCTGTTAGCATGACAATGACACAGCAGGCAGCATGGCTACAGCCAAAGACAATGAAATTATGGCTGCTGAGCCAAGGAGCCTTTAAGTAGAAATAAATGGGGTCAGTAATAAGGACCTTGCTGTACAGTACAAAGCTTTCTACAGATGAAAAGCACTAGGGTTTTACTTTCCAGTGAATGAGTGGTTGCTGGTAATAAAGGTATATGTACGTTACTTAACAATGTCACTCTCCTTCCACATTGTCCTCCCCCTTTCTCAACATTTCCCTCACTCTCTGCCTGGACCTCAGCTGCTTCTGTTGAAAAAAAAAAAAAAAAAAAAGGAAGAAAGAAAAAAAACAACTTGCTTCCAGTGTTCATTGAATTTTACATAAACATGCTATTTGAGACTGAAGCAAATCTGGTTGATTTTCAATGTGAAAATGAAATATAAAAACTGTTCTTGGAGTTATTTCTAAACAGACCTAACATCAGAATCATCTGAATCATCAGAATGATCTATTTTAGAAAAATCGAGTTCATCAAATGAATCTGGAGCCAACAACCATTCGAGAACGATGTTATCATGTGTACGAATGCTATGGTTTCTAGGATTTGACATTCTCAGGGATCCAGAATTACTATACTTTGTAAATGTAAATACCATTACTAAAAACGGAATCGTATAAATAGAATAATGTCTTTTGTTTTCAAAGTTGATATACTAGAGCAAAGTGAAGAAAATAACGAAAGCGAGATATTTCGTGGCAAAGTTATCTTCGGGTGAATGCTGCAGCTGCAAACGCTGCTGGTAAATGTTCCTGGGACAAACCAGAAACGGGTCAAGAAAAGTGATGATTGTGGGGAGAAAAAGGCGACTGGGGCTGGGCAGTAGTTGCCCTGTCCCCAGAGGAGATCAATGGACATGTATGTCCACTCAAGTATGCTGGGTAACTTCAGGAGAGGGAAGGACTCAAATTGTTATGACTCTGCTGGATATAGACACCCTAGTCACCATCCTAAACCATGGGAGGAGGAAGAACCTAATTTCAACTGTATGTTTTGAGTCACGTTTGCAGTATATAAAGGAAAGTTAAATAATCTTGTAGGTGGAGCACTTTAGGGTGATTCGTCTTCAACTGAATATATCCAATAAATTGACATGCCACAAGTGTCAAATATTCTCCACATCAAAAAGAGCTAACTGTAGAGAAAGTGTTAATGTAACAAACTCCCCTGCCATTGTCACCAGTTGATAGGTAAAAATTCAGTGCAAGTGGCTCTACACTCAGACACTTAAAACTTTCACTGCATAGAAATATCCTGTTTCACTGTACCAACAATATCCTGTTGATTGGCAGGTCAGAAGCATGAGTCTCAGCAGCCATGACAACAGTGCTATCCAACATCTGCCAGCAAGAGTAGCTAATAAAACCCAACAAAAAGCAGGGACAAGGAGCCAAAAATAATTTATTGGAACCATGTGGTCAGATTCGTTACACTCAATATATCTTAAGTATAGGAAAAATGGCTCTCTTCTGCTACAACCACTAAAAGATAAAGCATCTTACTGGACTCTTGCAATATTGAAATCATGTCCCTCACTTGGACATTCTGCTTGCTCTTTTCTGTCAACTGACATCCAAACCAGCATCCACTGGGTGGGGAACAAACCAACAGGCTACAATAGAATCTGTTCACTAAGCTATGGTATACTCTGTAACTTTGGTGCTAACAACCCCTTAAATGCTAATGGCCCCTTAAAACTACCAGCCTCTGAAATTGATCATTTGGCTGATTGGGGCTTCTGGGAAAGGAAGGCAGTCTTTACCCAGTGGAGCCTCTTAGGGTTTTGGACTTCTTTCCTACCAGACCCAGCTACCAGCTAAACCTATTTAAAATGTGACTGTTACCTTGCTACTAGGCTTTAGTTGAAACTTTATGCCTGATACATGGAGACTTGTGAATCTCCAGCCTGACATTCTATGCAGTAGGTCAACTTAGACTAACTGACTAATATGATAGAATTATCAAATGGAAATTAGAATACAGTCAGCCTGCCCCTGGCAGCACCTTATCGTTATATTAAAAAATATATATAACCAGCTGTCTCTCTAGGGCAAACTTTATTTCCTATTCCATCCACTAAACAAACAAAGATACTAGCTCAGTGAGTCTTTCAGTTCAGCAGTTCCTCTAACTGCCTAGACTATTTGATTGATATTCAGCTAAGATAAAACTCAACGGTATCTGTAAGACTGCTGCAGTTGAACCTAATGCAAGCTATTCAGTACCGTGCTTGTTCTACTCGGTGGGAATAACTCAAGGTTTTCTTCATAGAACAATCCAGGAGTCACATCAGTAAACCTTTCCTTTATTTTTAATGACTCTTGGACAGTTGGCAATGGCTTAGCTATTTGGTCTACCACTTGAAAAATTACTGACTGGCAGAATAAAGCAATCCTTTTGGGGGCCATGAATGGCTGAAATGAACTTGGTGCTGATTGAACCCTCTATACCACTCATGTAGGGGTCCACAGTAAGGCTGTGTCCACTGATTAGATCCAAAGGAATCAAGTTGGTCATAAGGGCACACCATTTAGATTGCCTCTATTGCTGCATACCTCATTATACCAGTTGTGGAAACATATTTCATCATCATACATTGGACATACAAGAAAAAAAAAAACTGTTTTTCAGAGGATACCACTGCATCGCCAAACTTATGACTCTTGCCAAGAGTTGAGTCATGAATGTCACTTTGAACGAGGTCACACTACACAGGTGCAACTCTGGGCCCTTCCTGGTAGACTAAGTACATCAGACCTCTAACCCATTCTGCAGCTGCTCAGAAGCCTTAGGCCTTGACCACAGTGTCAGCTAAACTTTAATCAGGATTTTCTTACCTATCTTGACATCCCTCTCATTCTGTCTGTTACTAAATCCAAATGCTTTCATAATAGACGCCCTTCCTCATCCTTTTCTCAGGTTATTTAATTTAGAAACTTCTTATTATAAATTAATTCTCTGTCCCTTTGAGATATAATTTTTGTAGTGTCTTTTGCCAGTTTTACAATGCAGGACTGTCTTTCTCAAAGACCTAGGAACCAGCCATTTGAAATAATATAACCATTAAGAAAATAGCTCCCTATCTCCCAGTCTCTCTGAGAAGGTATGAGCCTAAATTCCGCAGGCATCTTGCTCCAAGTTGAAAAACTAACTCCTGACATGAATATATAACAAAGCTAATTTTTCCTTTAGGTAAGACCAAATGGCAAACACAAACAGCCTAGCATCTCCCTACTCCAGCTTTCAAAAACTCCCTTGCCTTTTGTTTCATTGGAGTTGATTCAGACTGTTCTGCGTCTCATCCCACTATTGTAATAACTTTGAATAAAGTATCTTTACCTGTTTAATTTTGTCCATTGCAATTTTTGCTTTAATAACACTGTTGACACATTTGTTGGATAAGAAGTGGCATATTCCAATTTGATCAGCTCACTACAGCCACACCCTTGTGGTGCTTAAAACTAACCTATGATGTTTGTTTTGCCTTCCAGACCGTTTGTGTTCTGATAATAGTGAGTAAAAGCACTGAACAATAGATGAATAGTCAAGCTATACAATGGACCTTACTGATCCTTAACATTCACAGACATCTGACATTGTTTAGCATTAGAACTGCTACCTCAAAAATTTCCTGAAGAAATTAAGAACTCCAGTTCACTCATCTCCTCATAGTTTATACATGTTAGTAAGGTAGTTTGGCCATTGAGTATGGCTTCCCCCCAAGAAAGTATAATCCCCTTGAGTCCATTTCTTGGGTAATGATCAAAGTAAAAAAGATAGGTTTTTTGTAGACTTACTTTAAAAATTCATAATTCCACTCTGACCATTCCAGGACACGATGCTTATTATTTTTAACCTCAACAGCAATATTAAGTAGGTCTATTTGGAACATTCTCCAGGTAATAGCACAGTCACAGAGAAGGGCTCTGAAATTCAAACCTAAATCTGTTTCAGCTACTTGAATTCTCTGATTGATTGACATATTCCTAGATCTTAATTACTGCTTGGTTGAGCACACTGCTTGCTGATTTCCCCTATAGTGTTTCATGTGAGTCAAGGTAGGACCTAATGGTTTTCTGTGTATCTTATAAAAATGCCTTCATCTCACTTGCACCTACGTCCCTGGAGACTGGGTGAAGGTAGTGATGATTGGAGAAAAAGTAAACTTACAACTAATAGAATAAGACCCATCAATGCTTTTAGTAGTGAAAGAAGAGCAGCATTCCAGGAGGTTGGGGGAGAGGAAGCCTCAGATTCCGGAAGATACAAGGAAACAAGGATATTAATTACCTTTATAATTTAGAAAAGCCTCAGGAGGTTTCCTCATGAAGAAACACACCCGGGTGAGGCACTCTAAAATAATTGCAAACTCTCTCTCCTTTTTAAAAATTGTACTTTAGGTTCTGGAGTACATGTACAGATCATGCACAATTGTTGCATAGGTACATATGTGGTAAGTTGGAGTACTGCCTCCATCCCCCTGTCACCTATATCTAGCATTTCTCCCCATGTTATCCCTCCCCAACCTCCCTGTCCTCTGCTGTCCCTTCCCTATTTCCTCCAACAGACCCATGTGTGATGCTCCCCTCCCTGTGTCCATGTGATCTCATTGTTCAACACCCACCTATGAGTGAGAATATGTGGTGTTTGATTTTCTGTTCTTGTGTCAGTTCACTGAGAATGATGGTTTCCAGGTTCATCCACATCCCTACAAAGGACATGAACTCATTTTTTATGGCTGCATAGTATTCTACGGTGTATATATGCACATTTTCCTTGTCCAGTCTATCATTGTTGAGCATTTGGGTTGGTTCCAGGTCTTTGCTATTGTAAACAGTGCCACTATGAACATACATTTGCATGTATCTTTATAATAGAATGATTTCTAATCCTTTGGGTATATACCCAGTAATGGGATTGCTGGTTAAATGGAATTTCTATTTCTAGATCCTTGAGGAATCATAGCACCGTCTTCCACAATGGTTGAACTAATTTACACTCCCACCAACAGTGTAAAAGTGTTCCTATTTCTCCACATCCTCTCCAGCATCTGCTGTCTCCAGGTTTTTTAATGATTGCCATCTAACTGGCGTGAGATGGTATCTCAATGTGGTTTTGATTTGCATTTCTCTAATGACCAGTGATAACGAACATTTTTTCGTATGTTTGTTGGCCTCACATATGTCGTCTTTTGTAAAGTGTCTGTTCATATCCTTTGCACACTTTTGAATGAGTTTGTTTTTTTCTTATAAATCTCTTTTAGTTCTTTGTACATTCTGGATATTAGCCCTTTGTCAGATGGGTACATTGCAAAAATGTTTTCCCATTCTGTTGTTTGCCAGTTCACTCTAATAATTTTTTTTTTTTTTTTTTTTTTTTTTTTTTTTTGCTGTACAGAAGCTCTGGAGTTTATTTTGTTTCCTTTAGTCTTTTTTGGTTTTTGTTGCCAAAGCTTTTGGTGTTTTAGTCATGAAGTCCTTCCCTATGCCTATGCCCTGAATGGTTTTGCCTAGGTTTTCTTCTAGGATTTTAATTGCAAACCCTTTAACTGTTTGCTGGGTCTGCCATTTTTTACAAGACAATACTGACTATGATATAATGGCAATTCCCCTTAACCATACCCAGAACTCTTTTTATAACTGCCAAAGATGGCTCTAGCTTCTACATCTTCTATTACAAAAACTTGTCAACACCTTTAGCAATAATTTAGTGGGATAAACAAATAACACCACACAAGTGGTATATACAAAACAGGGCAGATTGGATTGGCTGCTCTTAGCAGTCCCTCCAAAACAAAAACTACGCTCATTTATTCAGACTCAACTGGAAACCTAGTACGAGTGTACCAGTTGTCCAGGAGGGCTGTCAATCTGTGACAGCCCAACTTATTTAGGCCCCACTTGTTTCAGTAAGCGTAAATATTTTCTTTTCAGAAGTAACACATACATCCGTAACTATACTTTTTGTGTAGAACCAAGCAACAATGTCCTTTTCTTCTAAAAATATGGTGACTTATATCTCAAGTGTGGTCATAAGAGAGCTTCAAGTGTTGAAGGAAACACAGATAATAGATCATGTAGCACTCAGATGACTGGAAAGGCTCTCCAAAATGAAACAGTGCCTGGAGATTTCTGGCGATCTCAGGGCCTGGAGATTTCTGGCTTATTTCTGTACACAGCATGGACAGCTAATAAATTGCATTTAAAAAATGATTTATTTCCATAGATTTTGGGGAAACAGGTGGTATTTGGTTACATGAGTGAGTTCTTTAGTGGTTATCTGTGAGAGTTTGGTGCACCCATCAACTGAGTGGTATACACTGAACACAATTTGTGTTTTTTTATCCTTCAACCCCCTCCCACCCTTTTCCTCGAGTCCCAAAAGTCCACTGTTTCATTCTTATGCCTTTGCATTCTCATAACTTAGCTCCCATTTACAAGTGAGAATATATGATGTTTGGTTTTCCATTCCTAAGTTACTTCACTTAGAATAATAGTCTCCAGTTCCATACAGGCTGCTGTGAATGACATTATTTTACTCCATTTTATGGCTTAGTGTTCCATCATGTATACATACAACAATTTCTTTATCCACTCATTGATTGATGGGCATTTGGGCTGGTTCCATGTTTTTGCAATTGTGAATTGTGCTGCTATAAATGTCTGCATGCAAGTATCTTTTTTTTTGTATAATGACTTTCTTTTTCCTGAACAAACCAATAACAAGCAGCAAGATTAGAAATGGCAATAAAAAATTACCAACAAAAAATGTTCAGGACCAGATGGATTCACAACTGAATTCTACCAGACATTCAAAGAAGAATTGGTACCAATCCTACTGACTATTCCACAAGATAGAGAAAGAGGAAATCGTCCCTAATTCATTCTTCGAAGCCGGTATTGCTCTAGTACCCAAACCAGGAAAAGACATAGCCTAAAAGGAAAACTACAGACCAATATCCCTGATGAATATAGATGTAAAAATTCTTAACAAAACAGTAGCTGACAGAATCCAATGGGATACCAAAAAGATAATCACCATGATCAAGTGTGTTTTATTCCAGGGATGCAGGGTTGGTTTAACATATGTGAGTCAATAAATGTGATTCACCACCCAAAGAGAACTAAAACAAAAATCACAGGATCATCTCAATAGATGCAGAAAAAATATTTGACAAAAGCTAGCATCAGTGGATGCTGGTTTTATGATTAAAACCTTAAGCAAAATTGCATACAAGGGACATAACTCAATGTAACAAAAGCCATCTACGACAAACCCACAGCCAACATAATACTGAATGGGGAAAAGTTAAAAGCATTCCCTCTGAGAATGAAACAAGACAAGGATACCCACTCTCAGCACTTCTATTCCACATAGTACTGGAAGTCCTAGCCAGAGCAATCAG
Source organism: Sapajus apella (assembly GCF_009761245.1). Taxonomy (NCBI): domain Eukaryota; kingdom Metazoa; phylum Chordata; class Mammalia; order Primates; family Cebidae; genus Sapajus; species Sapajus apella. The sequence goes on along the minus strand of NW_022436986.1, from coordinate 8,744,287 downwards.
ACAAGAGAAAGACATAAAGGGCATCCAAATCGGTAAAGAGAGAGTCAAACAGTGGCTGTTTGCTGATGATATGATTGTATACATAGAAAACCCTAAAGGCTATTCCAAAAAGTTCCCAGAACTGATGAATGAATTCAGCAAAGTTTCAGGACACAAAATTAAGCTACACACATCAGTATCTCTGCTATACACCAACAGTGACCAAACTAAAAATCAAATAAAAAACTCAACTCCTTTCACAATAGCTGCAAAAAAATAAAATAAAATAGGAAGATACCTAACCAAGGAAGTGAAAGACCTCTACAACAAAAACTGCAAATAACATTTAGTTAGGAAAGGTGGTATTAAATTTGTCCCTCACTTTAGCTCAAATATTCATTTGGCATTTTCTTGGCCCTAGAAGGCATTCAGGTTAACCTCAACTCACTGGCCAGATGTGCTCTGGAAAATAGAATTTCTCACTGGCCAGACATGTTCTGGAAAAGAGATTTCTTTTTTGTGGGTCAACTGAGGCTGTGCAATTGCTAAGGTGTCCTGCTATATATCAAGACTAACGTCTTAAGACAAAAAGAAAGGTGAGAACGGAGTCATAATGAGAAGCTATTTGGTTTTCTATCGTATATCCTAACTGTTAAAGGTGGTGAAGGATTTGTTCAGCTGGGTAGGTTCAGGAGTAGGAATGAGGGATCAGAAGGGTAAGCCTGAGGTCATTACTGCAGATTGGCCTCATCTGGTTGCTTGGATTACTGTTGCCAGTAGTCCTAATCGAGTGTTGTATGAGACAATGTGAATATATTTGGCCCCACCCTCTGTCACTCAATTTAATTAAAGTGGGCAAAGGAATGGCGCACTAATGGGAAAATTTGCTGGAAGTCAGGATGGTGTAATAAAAGAAGGCTAGACATTATTGTACGTCTTAAAGCAGAGACACAGGCTGGCATCTCTTCCAGACAATCTTTTCAAGGATATTTGTACGGCAAATAGCCAGACATAGTGTTTTTCTCTGAAACAAACATCAGAGATGCTTTTTGTGAAGTATCATAAAGATAATGTCTCTTTCTGGAACAAAGGCAGGAATGCTCACTGTACGTTTTACAAGATTTGGGGTTGCTAGGCTCAGGATTTTTCTTCTGTTATGCATCCCACTGAGTGTGTTAACATCATCTGACTCTGCACCCTGTAGAAATTGGATTTCAAAGAACTGGCTATTATTAAAGCTATGAGTGATAAAATATCCTTTATCTCTAACCCAGGAATCTCAGGTCTCTTGTCAGCATTCTTAACACAGTGAAAGGCTAACTTATCAGCTTTCAGAGTAAAAATATACAACTTTCACAGTATTCGACAATTATATATATGTCATAACATAGCCCACAGAAAAATTTAAATATACAAAAAGATAAAGATATGATAAACAAAATTAAAGCTAAAAAATTGGATTCACTTAATCATTTAATGTAAATATTGAATATTTTAAAGAAAATATTTAATATTTAATATTTTTTACTTGAAATTTGTCATTGACATATAGGGATAAAACACATTAAGGCATACCAAGTACCCATTATTCAGCAATTTAAACTTTGAGTTGTTGTAAAATATGAATGAATCCTCTTATTCATCCATAAGTCCTATAATAAAAGGTTTCTATGACTTTCGTCAACTCAGATCAATTCTGGTTTTAAGATTTTTAAACTTCTATTTGGGCCTAGCTGGAAAAACTGCTATGGTTAAGGAAATAGAAGCTCATATGCCAGGTATTTCAAATCTTTTTTTTAAAAAAAAAAAAAAGCCTGTTTTGAGATATATATTCAATATAAAATTGCTGTGAGCCATCAAAAATTCTAATCCTTATTATTATAATGTTCTTAAGTACAAAAAGAAAGCTAGTTATAATTACCGTGTGCATATAGCTCTTGCAGTATTAGTTTGCTCGTGCTGCTGTAATAAAATCCTCTAGGCTAGATCACATCAACAACAGATGTTTATTTCATCATATTGACTGGGGCCAGAGTCTAAGATGAAGATGTTGGCAGGTTTGGTTTCATTCTGAGTCCTCTTGGTTTGTAGATGGTCATTTTCTCTCTTTGTCTTTACTTGGCCTTTCCTCTGCATCTGTTGTCTGTGTCATAATCTCTTCTTCTTATAAGACACTGGGTGTATGAGATTAGGTCCCACACTAAAGACCTAATTTTAACGGATTTATTTCTCTAAATGCCTTATGTCTAAATACAGAGATGCATTTCTGTCTGAAGTACTGGGGGCTAGGTCTTCAACATATAAATTCTGGGGTACAGAAATAAATTTTATAAATTACATGTGGACCAACTGTAAAACTCAATGAATTTCAATTTATGAAATTCAGTTTAATATTATTATTATGGTGTATCACAGGGCAAAGTACCTACCTGGAGGCATGAAGCCTCCTGCAACTGTCTTATATTTATTTATTATTATTTTATTTATTTATTTTTGAAACAGTGTCACTGTCTCACCCAGGACTGAGTGCAGTGGAATGCAGTGGTGTGATCTTGGCTCACTGCAACCTCTGCCTCTGGGGTTCAAAGGATTCTCCTGCCTCAGCCTCCCGAGTAGCTGGGACCACAAACATGAACCACCACTCCCAGCTAATTTTTGTGTTTTTAGTAGATACAGGGTTTCACCCTGTTGGTGAGGCTGGTCTCAAACTCTTGACCACAGGTGATCTTCCCACCTTTCCTCCCAAAATGCTAGGATTACAGGCATGAGCCACCACACCTGCCTGTACACTCTTTTTTAAAAAACAAATTTGATTGTGTATATTTAAAGCATATTACATGAATTTATGGGATACAGATAGTGAAGAGGTTACTGTATTGAAGCATACAAACATAGCCATCATTTCAAACATTTATCCATTTTTTTGTTTTTGTGGCAAGAGCAGCCAAAATCTACTCATGTCGCATGAATTGCTAGGACAATTTTATTAGCTATGGTACTCACGTTGTGCATTAGATCTCTAAACTTGTTCTTTCTGCATTTCTGCTACTTTGTATCCTCTGATTAAAGCCTCTATGCTTTAACATGTGTGTACATGTGTGTGCATTTCATAGAAATATATCTGAATACAAATAAGGAGAGTCATAGGGAGAAACTCGCACCTTTGTGTTCCAAATTAGGCAAAAGAAAATTGTGATCGAATGGTATCAAAGGCCCACATTCCTGTCCTGAACAAAGTGGCAAAGTGGGTCAGCTCCATCTGACCATCCGTGCAGAAGATGCTCCAAGATGAGACTAAACAGATATTTTTAAGTTTCATTTTATTTTTAATTGGCAAACAATAATTGTATGTATTTGTAAGGTACAATTTTATTGTAAGATACTGATTGAACTTTTCTGCATCTCCCTTCTCCCATTCATCTCCTAAAGAGCTGAGCCAAACTGTATATTCTAGGACCCAAACTATACATACTAGGGCCCAAGCTGCATATACATTAAATAATTCTATCTTTGACAGTGAGATAAAATGCATATGGATAATACTTGAGTACCACGTGGCACTGATATTGATAAAGAATAAAGGGGAATTATTATCCTTTACACTCCATTTCCTTTTATACTAAAATTTATTTCACAGTGCAATAAGATATAATACATATAGAGTCTGGCTATGTTTTAGTGTTCTAAATTTGAACAACGGCAGCAATGACAATGGTGACAACAAAAACAATATATATATTTTTCTACCCAGCATTGTGTGTTTTCCCCATCTAAAGAATATACAAACAGACACAGACTTGTTTACTGATTTGTCCAATGGCAAAATGCTTATGACAATTTAAATGAAGACATTCTAACTCAACCTCATGTACGTATCTTCTGCACCAGGAGTTAGCAATTTCTTAAAAGGCCAGACAGTAAATAGTTTCAGTATTGCAGTTTTTGAAGTCTCTGTGGTATCAACTCTGCCATTTCAGCATTAAAATAGCCATAAATGTTACATAAATGAATAAGCCTAGCTGTGGTCCAATAAACACTGAAACTTGAATTTGATTTAATATAATTCTCATGGGTTATAAAATAGTATAATTTGTAAACATTAAAAAATTCTAACAAAGGAAACGTGGCACATATACACCATGGAATACTACACAGCCATAACAAACAATGAGTTTGTGTTCTTCATAGGGACATGGATGAATCTGGAAACCATCATTCTCAGCAAACTGACACGAGAACAGAAAACCAAACACCGCATGTTATCACTCATAGGCGGGTGCTGAACAATTAGAACACGTGGACACAGGGAGGGTAGCATCACACACTTCAGTCAGTTGAGGGGGGTTAGGGGAGGGACAGTGGGGTGTGGGGAGGGATAACAAGGGGAGAAATGCCAGATATAGGTGATGGGGGGATGAAGGCAGCAAACCACCTTGCCATGTATGTACCTATGCAACAATCCTGCATGATCTGCATAGGTACTCCAGAACATAAAGTACAATAAAAACAAAAAATTCTTAACTCATGGTTAATAAAAATAAAAATATAAGCACCGAGCCAGATTAGGGACACAAGTCACACTTTGCAAACCATTGTTCTGCACTGTATTTATGCTGATATTTTGAACACAGGTAATTTTTTGTTTTGTTTTAGATTGTTTTCTTTTGGTCTTTGATAAGTTTAACATTCCTTTACACTTTTTGTGTAATTTATTTTTTCAATTTAAACAACTTTGATTTTTGCATAGATATTATAGTGTGACATCATTTGTGTATCATTTGAACTTTTTGCATCCTTTAAATTTTTCTCTGTTCTTTCCTATTAATCCATCATAGTAGAAAAATAACTCACAGCAACTACAAGATAATTTTAAAAGCAAATGATACAGTACTACAGTAACCATCTTAAGGTATTTATCATAGTATTTCAAAATATACTTTTATATTTTTTAGCGTATTATGAGGAGATAACTGGTGAAGTAATAGTGGACATCTGAGTAATGAATACTTGCATCTTCACAATTTTGTGAAATTGTTCTGTATAAATATTATTTTGACTCTGTTTAGTATGTTACATAAAGTTAAAATTGTTTATGTAAGAACAGGAATCACTGCTTTAATCAATATTTAAATTCTCTTTTAATTGAATTTGCTTTAGCTAATATTCTTTGAGAATTACAATCAAACTGAAGACAATTTCAGTCCTGACAAAGGAAATAGCTCGAATTTTGGCCTTGGCTTTGTATTCTAGCTTAAAGCAATTTAGTCAATCAGAACTAAGTTAAAACTTAGTTAGAAACTAAGGACCTCTCACCAATGATAGCATGATAAAGAAAAAAAATTCCAAGGTTACTAAGAAATAACTTGTTTGGAAGAACCAATTTTGCACAACTTATGGCACAATTCATATATGATGTCTAAGATCATTCACATAGGAATTTAAAAAATACTGCCTATGCTTTAAAGAAAATTTACTTTCATGTTTTTCAGTATAATTAATGATAGAAATATATAAACATGATTATATTGCTTAGAAAGAGAATATTATATATCTTGAGAAGAAAATTATCTGCTTTAGAAATGCCCACAGATGATAGACTGGAAAGGGAAAATGTGGCACATATACACCATGGAATACTATGCAACCATAAAAAATGATGAGTTCATGTCCTTTGTAGGGACATGGACAAACCTGGAAACCATCATTCTCAGCAAACTGACACAAGAACGGAAAATCAAACACCACATGTTCTTACTTATAGGCGGGTGTTGAACAATGAGAACACATGGACACAGCAGGGAGCATCACACACTGGGGTCTGTGGTGGGGAACTAGGGGATGGACAGTGGGGGGTAGGGAGTTGGGGAGGGATAACATGGAGAGAAATGCCAGATATAGGTGATGGGGATGGAGGTAGCAAACCACATTACCATATATGTATCTATGCAACAATCCTGCATATTCTTTACATGTACCCCAGAACCTAAAATGCAATTAAAAAAAAAAATATATATATATATATATAAACAAAAGAAAAGCTTGTAATGTGTAAAATTTCATTTTAGCACATTTAATAACTTAAAAACTGACACATGACATTTAATAAATTACCAATATATTTTACATTAATTACTGATATTTTAAAAAATTTAAGTTGGCATATATCACTTTTATTAGAATTTTTATATTTTTAACTCTTACATATGAAGAAATAGAAACTAAGACCATCCAAATGATACTTGTGATCACATTAAATATAAATAGTTTTTGTCATTCCTTTCCTCCTTTTTCCTTCTTGTTTTTCTCTATCTGTATCAACTGGGAGGAAGGGATGGACAATTTTTAGAAATATAATCAGAGTATGAGGTAGACAGAATCCTGTCACTAAAACAATCATCTTTCTACAATATATACACATATCAAAACAGCACCTTGAATCCCACAGATAGATACAATTACCATTTGTAAATTAAGTTGTTTTTAAAATACTAAGAATATAATAACACTTATCCTCACAAATCACTTCCCTTCTCTTCCAATCACTTTCTCTCTCCACAAAAAACCAATCAACAATTCCACTTTCATGGTTCTCAAGAAAAGAAATAGCATCCTTATATCCTCTCATTTTTAAGAGAAAATGAAAACTATTTTCCAGCACAGGTCCATGCTAACTTGCTAAGGGGACATCTATTGCTATTTAAGTTTTAGATTTTAAGTAATTTAAAGGGTTAAAATAAAATCATGCACATAGTTGGAAGCTTTTCTTAAGCAGATCATTTTCCTTTCTCCAAGAAATGTGACAATCTATTGCTAAATAACATCATTTTTAAAAATATTTATGTCACAAAAGCACCTTTAGTCACTTTCTTGGTCCATGAGAGGTTTTAGCCACTTTGTTTTCATGAGTTTGACTATAGTCTATTTCAATTTACAGTATTCCCTGTGAAAATTTCAATAAAATTGCACCTGAGTTGGCATCCCCAGGTCTAACTTTAGAAGAAAATGTATTATGATGCTTTAGGCATTGGGAATATATTTCTCATCTTATTTTGTTGATAACACAATAAACTATTTCTGTTTTCAAATATCCTATTATGTGATCAGGCTGATTCTACTACATCTGAATTTTTTAAGGTCACTAAAGATGTTTCTGGCAGTTTGTTGATTCTATATTTTATATGTGTGGCTGTAATTTTACTTTTATTTTGCCATGCCTTTATTGCTACCTTGTAACTGATGTTAGAAAAGCCAGGGTTTAAGGGCAGCAATTCATTATACCAATGTAAATTTCATCAGACACATTGATACTGCTGACAGGTGGCAGGTCATCAATAATAATAACCGCTTCTGACAATACCCAGTGGCTCTTTTATGATATTTTGTCCTAGCCAATTTTTACTTACCATTTGTCATTCAAAGAATAGTTTCTTGTAGGAATAATGAATATTGATGCACCATTTACAACATCATTTTGTTTATCAGAATTCTTCCTCTTCACTCCTTTATAATCTGATTTGTGGGCCTTTTGCTTTTATTATGCTATTCCTTTTGAGTTGGTATACAGTATGTTTAAAGTAGATAATTCCATTGATCGATCACAACCAACATTTGAAAAGAGTTATTAAATCTATTAAATACTTGTCAATTCGCCTAAACAACTGCTGTTTTCCAAACAGGAAACAAAGCTATTGATTAACGTAATGAAAAATGTGACACTAATATACACACAATATGATGTGAATAAAATCAGAAATGCCTTTTTTTCAATTTATGAAAGATTGCTAGTCTTGTAAGTGTAGATAATCTCCACGTTAAAAGAAAAAAAAAAAGTAAAATCTCTATCTCCCCTTTTAGGGACAAGCAAAGCAAAGGAATAATATCACTTATTCTCAGTGCAACCAAATAGAAGAAAGTTTGGATCTTCAAATAAGACATGGGTCTTTTCCCCTCCACGTTAATGTTATTAGGAGGGGAGATTTGGGGGAGTTGATAAGGTCCTTGGGGCAGAGCCCTTGTGAATAGGATTAGTGTCTTATGAAAGAGGCCAAAGAGATTCTCCTCTCTCCTTCTGCAATGTGAATTTCTTGTGTGTGAGAAAGTGGGTTGTACCAGACATGAGATCTGTGGGCACCTTGATCTTGGACTTTCCAGCCTACAGAACAGTGAGAAATAAATTTCTGTTGTTTATAAGCCAACGAGTCTATGCTAGTGTTTTTTAAATAGTAGCCCAAACAGAAGATATTGAGATAGGCCGTGAAAAGTAAACCTTTAATCCACACACCAGAAAGAAACATATATCTGTTAAAAAGAAAAAAAAAAAAAATACGTCCAAACAATGAAACTTGAGAGAAGTTGAGAAGTCGGTAGATTAAAATGACAGTTTTATAGGTTATGGAGCTCTGGTATGTCATAGAAGCATTCTTGGTCTCAATTTTCTCTATTAAAAAGTATGGAAAATTTTCTTAGCATGCACAGTATCTCCATGAATTACATAGTGTTATAAATCTGTACCATGGTATTTACAATAATAGGTGTCCGATAACTATCATCTACTATTGTTGTTGGTATTGTTTTTGTTATCATTTTTTGCACGTACCTTTGATAGAATTTGCTATGAAGGCCTGTTATCTTATAATGCAAGTCTTCCATCAAAAGAGATTGCATTATTTTATAGAGTAAGATGAATGCTGTATTTTCCCAGAAGAAAATAATGTCAACCACAGAAACAAATGTTCTGGCTTAAACTATCAGGGTAGAATATCATTCAAAGCATTACTCTTCAGATATGTAATATTGGAAATCAGATAATCCCATAGTCACAGAATGCCTAGACATCTTCTATAATTGTAAAATAAATGATTATGTCTTCATCTCTGCTCTTCCAATTTTATATCCTATTACTGCTCTATTTATTCTCCTCAGGAAAAAAAAAAAAAAAAAGTGCTTTTCCTTTCCATTGTACCCTAGGTGGTACTATGTCTTCAAAAATTCATTGGAACACTCTTGATTGTTATATAGTTAAATCTTGCCCCCCCCCCCATCGAGGGTCCTCTAGTTCCCTCTAATTTTCCACTTTACCAATGCAGAAATACAGAGTGGCTCGACCACTTTGTGACCTAGTCAGCTACATGTTTTTCCTTAAAGGCTTAAACCCGAGAGGGTTACTTGAACACTTCCAGACACTAATAAAGGTATTTAAGTTATGGTCCAAAACACTAGCCCTGAAAGACACTAGCCCTGGCCTTGACCCACATATCTTAAACCCTCATATCAAGTTCATTATTCAACCCATTCAACTGGGATATTCCTAGGCAGAACAACCCTTGTTTCCCTGTTCACTACAAGGCTATGCTGCAGCTGTCTCTGTACTAACGTTCCCCTAAAAAATGCTTTGGACTTATAATCCTGGGATATAGTGGTTCTTTTTTCAGAATCCCAACCAGCCCCATCTCAGGACATTTTGGGGCACTTCCTTGTGGAAATTTCCCTGCTCCCACTTTTGGGGTAACTCCTGCCATGAGTTCCATTGGGACAGACCACCCTGCTTAGAGCACTGATTCTGCTTAGGTCGGTTCCAATATAACAGAGCATCTCTTCTCCTGCAGATATAGCAAGACAAAGCTAGGGGACTGTAAAATTCTCAGAATTTCCCAATTTCATTCTAAACGAGTACTGTCTTACCTAACATTTCCCCATTCTATTTCAGGTGACTTCTATTATCATATGCATGGCCCATCCAGCAATCAAGTTGACTCAAGGTTCTTATACTTCTAATAGCTAATCACTCTTATTGCATTTCATCCATTTCTGCTCCAAGGAACCAGGACTTTGTTATCCTCCAGAACTACTCCATTTATAAAAGTTATAATTAAAACAATCTTATCCTCTTTTTACAGAGTCCCATTTTTCCAGCTTTCTCCTTCATGCTAACAAAAACTCTTCTCTGGGCTTATTAAATCTTCCTCTAAACTTTCTACCACTGATTTTCTCTTGAACTTCCAACTTCCTTCTGTCTTCAGACTCTTGTATATATATTAATGATCATAGAATCCCTCATGTATACTATTATTGCAGCAGTTTGCTCAAGAATCTTTCTCCATGTTTTTTTTTTTTTTTCCTTCTATCTCACCAAAATACAACATACTAGTCCTGGATCAATCCAACCATTCTGATAATTGAAGAGCTTGTAAAACAGAAAATAACAAAAGAAAATCATCCGGAGTAGAAGACACAGTAATGAACATTTTAGAGTTTTCACCCATGTTTATATGGGGAGGATTTTAGCCCACAAAATAATAACTAAAAGAGTAGAAAGAGAAAAAGAACAGAAGGGAGGGAAAAGGAAACAAGTTTTGATTCTAAATAAGAATATAGCACTATCACCATGCTTTTCACACCCAAACTGAAAAGTTCAATGTACTTGAAGTAAGAGTGATTTTATAAAATAAATCATTAATATAAAAACACATAGAAATTTAGATTTTTAAAAAGATTTTTCAATAATTGTTTTTAAGAGCCACAGGACTACCATGAAAGAAGTTTTCCAAATTACTGCTTCAGGCACAATGTTACTTATAAGTTTGTAAATAAATGCCTTTTGACACCAGAAATACTATCATATAAGGCATGACATAGTCCAATGTTTCTAGAAATTAACTGAGAAAATAATTAATTTAAAAATAAATATCTCAGCTCTTAGATAATTGTGATAGTTTTGTATGATTATTTGCACTCTGTTTTTAAACAAATTATATGTAGGAGGACAGATGCTTGTTTTACTTAGCTTTAAATTGTTGAAATTACCAGGTTCTAAAATTAAAACCATCTTCAGAAATTGATTAATGCTTCAAGAATTTAAGCTTATCAAAGCAATATATAGCCATTTCAAATGCAGGTAATATTATATTCCAATCTAATAATAAAATAGTGCCATAATTTTTTAAAAGTAAGAAAAACTAAACAAAAATATAAAATTTATGTTTTCATATCCATATATACTTTAGGATAGGGAAGATGACAGGGTGACAGGATGGGTGAAATCCTGCTGAACCTACTAATAGAGAACTGGGAAGATAATTTCACAGCAAAATTTTCAAAGGTAGGGACAGAAGAGCCTTCCTTATCTCAGTCAGGACTGCTTTAACAACAGTATTACAAAATATGACTCTTTAAGAAGCAGAAGACAAGACAATTTTATAACTGGTGAAAGAGAATGAAGAGAATCTTCTTTGATAAAAGTCTCAAAAGTAAGTTCTATTTGCTCAGATGAAAAAGGAAAGAGAAAAAAGAAAAGCAAAAATTCACCTTATAATAGGTTACAAATGGAGCAGAGGGACGATCTTTTCTCATCCCTCCTCTTTGAAGAAAAGGTGTTTTAAAATGTAATTACCAAAATTCTTATGAAATATGGTATTCTCTTTAAGAGATATGGAGACAGAACAGAAGACAGGTTGTATCATTGATCTTAGACAGAATTACATTTATGACATTCATAAATAGTCAGGTACTATATACTTGGTGGATCTTTTAGAACTCTAACAAAAATTTCCAGAGAAGAATGTGGCAAGAGTTTTTTCCCTTGCAGACTATACACATTATGGCAATTGGCTATTACATTTATATATAAATTTCAGCACAATTCTCACTAGAGGAGCAAATTAGTACTATAGTCTCTGAGATCATTTCTAACTCTTTACTACTCTGAGAATAAGGACTTGTATAAGTATGTACACTAACAATTTCAGAGGCTTTTAAATGTTAATTTAAATAAAGACAATTTGAAATTAACTAAGATATGTAATCTTAGGAGGCAGTATTAAGTTGTAGAAAGAACACTGTATTTGAAGAGAAAAAGTGTGAATTTGAATTGCAAATTGTTCATTCATTAGATACCTTGTGTCTTCATTTATAAAACTCAGTGTCTGTACTTGAAACAGACATTGTCACAGAATTATTATGGCTGTCAAATAAAATAACGTGTTTAATTTTTGTAAAGCGGACGGGACTATGGAATATAGTATCTGAGTATTATTGGTTAATAAATTAATAAAGGTAGTGTGACTGAAATAAACATTTTTGTGGTATTTACATGGTATTAACCAGGTAGCATATTATTAAGCAATATGTGATATTGTTTGGCTATCCCATCACATCTTGAATTGTAGCTTCCATTATCCCCACTTGTTGTAGAAGGGACCCGGTGGCAGGTGACTGAATCATGGGGCGGTTTTTCCTGTGCTGTTGTCGTGATAGTGAACTCTCATGAGATCTGATAGTTTTATAAAGGGTGGTTCCCCTGCATACGCTCTCTTGCCTGCGACCATGTAAGATGTGCTGTTGCTCCTCCTTCACCTTCCACCATGATTGTGATGCTACATGCAACTGTAAGTCCATTAAACTTTTCTTTCTAAATTACCCCATCTTGGGTATTTCTTCATAGCAGTATGATAATGGACCAATACAGCATATATTCTTTCATGAACTTCTGTTAGTCTTTATTTTAGAAAAGAAAAAGGTGATATGGCTATTTTGCTTGGGAAAAACAGCTATAAAGGAGGAAAATACCAAACAAGTAAGACTAAACAGATAAATAAAGATACTACGGAGGAAAAGTAACACCAAACATAGAAAGATACTACAGAGGAAAAACAGAAAAAAATATCTGCAACATGTAGATTCCTACGTGTCTGTCCTTCTTTGTCATCACTTAGTTGCTTTAGCTCACGTCTCCTCGCAATGCTATCTCTTTGTCTTCTCAAGTAATAATGTCTGCTAGGTGAAATTCTCACATAAAGTGTTGGCCCACACTTTTTTTCCAGTTTTTGTAACTTGTCTCCTTCTTCTTTTGGAAGCAAACACATCCCTGCAGGCAAAGTTAAATCTAATATATACTGCTGTATTGTAGTGTAATTTTTTCCCCTCTAAGACAGTGATGATATATTCAATTACTCTTAAAAAAAATCTTTACAAGACTCTAATGTTTTTGCTAATATTTACTTTTAGAAGTTCTATAGCATTATTTTTGTTCTGCTCTTTTTGTCTGCAGTTTATTTTGTATACTATGTAATTAAGGCTGTACAATTTCCTACACATCGTTTTCCCCAATAATTTAATATTACATTTCTGTCATGAACAAAAATATCTTTGTGACTTTTTAGCCTACCACACAATGCTAATAACAATTTAATTATTTTTGTTAATTATTTCCAAATATATTTTGACTACTTTTATGCATTTTTCTGTAGATGAATTTGGCATTAATATTTCTATTTTTTTTCTGATTAACATTTGCACAGCAAATCTCGAACCATCCTTATGTTTTATCAACCTGATAAGTTAGTTTTTATTGTTATTTTGTATGATTAATTTTTACATTCAGAATATTCACAAGAAGAGAAATAATTGGCTTTTTTCAAAAATTGATATTCTGTTGCAGCAATGAGAAAATGTCCTCCAATTTTTAGCAGTTACTAAGGTTTTCTTTTTAGACATTTTGATAAACATACATATACATAAAAACATATCTTTGAAAATAATTGTTAATGTTTTATATTTGTTTAATATACGGCTGTTATCCTACAATATGGTAAAAATAAAAGTAATATGTAATTGTACCCTACAAATGCAATGCTGCAAAAAATTCCTCCTCATTCATTTAAAAATCATAAGCAGATTACTATGGTATGTGAATAATAGAGAATATATACATGAAATTTATTTTTATAACGACACAGAATTTGAGTAAAAAATAATCTGACATGCATTAATGGTGCAGATAATAGTTGTGTGTATAGTAATATCTTATAAATGAATGGTGAAACTCACAAAGTTTGTATTTCTTTTATATGGACAAGTCAATTTTCTTTTTCTATGTGAATATGAGTTTCGAACTGTGTATGAACCAGCATGTACATTGATAGGTTTCCCTAATATTATATGCAATTAAATCTTTATTCTGTCTATCTCTTTCTTCCTCTCTCTCTCTCCCTCTCTTTGACTCTCCCTCTCTCTTTGTCACAAACACAAACAGTGAATGATTCATACCCTACTAAGTTGCAAAATAACTAATTTTACAAGTTAAAAGGAGGAATTATGAAAATGTAGTTTCTTTGAAAACAGCAAAACTGATGAACCATACACAAGCTTCTTGTGAGTGAAGATTTTCAAACACAGGGAGCCATTAGAAAAGTATGTTTTTTGTACACAAATTCTCAATGCAAATGGTGCATCAAAAGCAGGATTTTGGCTGCTAAAATATACGAGGTATGAACGGAATCTTCAGGCTGAGTGAAACACTCAGAGCTTGAAGGTGAACATAATGAAAACTGCAATATAACTCTTTAATTAATTGACCATATACAAGAGACTTTAAAAAATAGACATGACAATATCCAGAGAGTCTGATAAAGTAGTCTGGTGTGAATCTACAAGTATCATTTAATGTTCCCCCGGGACTTCTGCTTCCAGAAAGATGGAGTAGAAGTATTTTTCCCTACATTTTCTTCTACTTAAGCCTAAAATTCCTGAGCATATTATACAAAACACACGTAAGAAGACCCTGGAGAGTTGGGAGATGGCAGACCAGCTAAGTACATCATGACCTGAGAAACAATACAGACTGTTTCCTGTTCTGTTTGCCTTGTTTCTGTTGTTTGCTTTTTATTTGCTTTATTTTTTCCTTTGCTTCATATATCCCAGATATAGTAATGGATAAGCCAAAAACCCAGAAACACCAATGATGTAAACAGAAAGCTACAATGAAAGCCGGATCTCTGCAGCCAAAGACCAATGAAAGGGCAACTTAGCAAGACAAAATACTTTTAAAATGTAATTGCCTTTCTTCAGTCATATAGCAGAGAAAATGCGGCTTTAACTCTCCCTTGCCAACAAAGACCAAATGGGAACAAAGACCTCCTCCCTCATCAGATGGTAACTTGGTCCACTACCTTACCTGAGTATGGCTATTATCTAAAAGACAAATGATAGCAAGTGTTGGTGAAGGTGTGGAGAAAAGGGTACCTTTGTGCACTGTTGGTAGGAATATAAATTATTATAGCCATTATGAAAAACAGGTTGAAATTCCTCCAGAAAAATTAAAAATGGACTTAGCATGTGATTCAGAAAGCCCACCTCTGGGCATATACCTAAAAGGGTTGAAATCAGTATACTAAAGAGATACCGTCGCTCTTACGTTATTTTCGGCATTATTCACAATAGCTAAGTTATGGAAGCAACTTGGGTGTCCATCATGGAATGAAAGGATAAATAAAATGTGATATACTCAATAAAATACTATTTGGCCATAAAAATGTAAGAAATTCTGTCATCTGTAAAACGTGGATGAACCTAAGTGCAAGCCAGACACAGAAAGGCAAATACCAATGATCTCACTTACATGTGGAATCTAAAAAGTTTAACTCACAGAAGTGGAAAGTAGAATAGTGGTTGTAAAAGGCTGGGGAAGGACGCTGGATGGGAAAAGGAGAGACTGATCAAAATTTCAATTAGGAAGAATACGCTTTATAGATATATTACATATCACAGTGATTATAATATATATCCACTATATATTTCAAAATTACTGAAAGAGTAGATTTTTAAATGTTTTGATCACAGACAGAAAGTAAGTATGTGAGGTGATGGATTTATTAACTAGTTGGATTTATTGATTCCACAATGTAAACATATCAAAACATCACATTGTATCCCATAAATATATAATCAAATATAATTATCTGTCAATTAAAATAAAATGAATAAAAACAACAATCAATTTTTAAAAGAGGAGGCTGAGTACAGAGCTGGTTCTCTGATTACCATCTTGTGGTAACAAGGCCACCCATCCGTGTTGTCAGTGGAGACCAATTAAAAAGCCTGATCTGCTACTTCCATCTGGTAGTAATAGGAGTCCTTTTTCACAATGTCTAGAGTGGCTACAGAGGCTACATCAGTTTAATATTAAGTCAATGTCAGAGCAAAGAAAACTATCAGGGATGAAGAAGGACACTGCAGAAAAATAAAAGGGTTGATCCACCCAGAATATTTAGCAGTTCTAAATTCACCATACAGCAGAGCTTCCAAACATGTAAAGCAAAAGCTGATACAACTGAAAGAATAGACAAATTTCCAATGATAACTGGGGACTTCAACATATCTTGCTTAAAAGTTAACAGAACAACTAGACAGAAAATTAGCAAGGATATAGAACTGAACATCATCACCAAACAACAGGAGCTAATCAACACCAAGCATACCACCCAACAATAACACAGATTTTTTTTCAAACACCCAGGGAACATATGAATAAACTACAGGCAGGGTCATTAAAATTATTAAAACATTGAAATAATTATAGAGCATGTTCTTGAACTACAGTGGAATCAAAATCAAAAATCAGTAATATATGATAACAAGAAAATCTCCAAACACTTGGAAACTAAGCACACTTCTAATAGTCCTAGGTTCAAATGAACAGACAACCCAAGGGAATCTGAAACTTTCACTGAGTTGAATCATAAAGAGAATTCAACATAAAAATATGTAGGACACTGATAAAGCAATGTGGAGAGGGAAGTTTATAACACTAAAAACATATATAAAAAAACTAAAATCATCAGATAAATTATCCAAACAATTATCTCGATAACTTAGTAAAAGAGAAGCAAACGTCCCAAAGCAAATATCAAACAGAAAGACTTGAAAAACACAAAAGAGAAATCCATAACATTGAAAATAGAAAGATAATAGAGAAAATCAATGACAAAAAGTTGGTTCTTTGTAAAGAAACTGAACTCATAATTCAAAGCACCCCTCAGCTGTAAGGGCAGTGGGCTCCCCTCTGGCCCAGGGCAAGTCCAAGAGTCATGTCTTGGAATTACAGACCCCCAAGAGCCCGCTTTTTGTTTTACCCCACTTCGGCCACGCTGCTACCTAAGGTGCAATGCAAAGTCCCCTTGACTTTTCCCTCTGCTTTTCTCAAGCAGTTTTGCCCCATAGCCACCACAGCTGATAATATGTAACTCTTACCTGAAGTCAGCAATTCTGAGGCTCAGCCAAGGCCCTTGATGAAGTTCCCAAGTACTGTTGCTGGTTTTTCAGGGCTCAAAGGCTCTTCAGTCAGCAGATGATGAATGCTGCCAGGATCAGCTCCTTTACTTCAAGGAAGTGGAGCCCAGCCTGGTCCAGGGTGTGTCTAGAAATGTTGTTTGGGAGCTAGGGACCTCACTCCGTCTGGTGCCCCTGTTCTGCTATACCTGAGCTGGTATTTAAGATGCAAGAGACAGTCCTTCCTGCGCTTCCACCGCTTCTCCTCAAATTGGTAGAAGGTGTGTCTTTTGGAGCCACGAGGCTATGAATCCTGGGATTAGGGGAGGGGCGAAGCTAGCTGCTCTAGCTCTTTTCCGGGTATGTCACGTGCACCCTCTGGTCCACTGTCTCTGGTGCTAGTTTAGCACTAGGACTTGCCTAAGAATTGCAGTTCTCAGGGCCTAAACTGCCTTTAAGATTTTGTTGGGTACAAAGAGTGCTGTAGTGCTTGGTGGTGAGGTTTGCAAGCACTCAAGTTCAGACCACTGGGATCAGCCATTCCCCTCTTGCAAGAGCTGGTTTAAATGCTTTCTGCATGGGCAGGTGTCAGCTGATTTGGGTCTGGCTTTGGTTTCAGCTCTAACAGGACAGCACTGAATTCAATGACCCACAATTGCTGTGTTCTTTCTCCCCCAGTGTCGGCAATTAAGGACTGTTTTTTTATCTCCTTGGTGACTCAAAGACATGAAGACCAGGTGCTATGAGTGCTCACCTGATTTTTGGTTCTTATTGAGGTGCTTTTTTCTGCTTATATTATCTTTAACTTGGCGTCCTTGGGCGGGCAGGAATTGGTGAAGCTTTCTATTCCACCATCTTGCTCCCTGTTGCCCATTGTCCTCAGCTGAATAGCCTTTGTAGATTAGACAGCAGCCAGAAAGTATCAAGCCAAGATTGGAACTCAGATAGTCAAAATCCAGAACCCACTCTCTTAATCTTTACATTGTATTGTCTTGCCACAAACTTGGCACGGCATCGTAATACATGCTTATATTCTCCTTTTCTTGTAAGTAATATATTCTTGCATTTTTCCTTTATGCTTTTGTCCATTCACTTAATAATTATTAAGTACATATTATGTTAGTAGGGCCATTGAGGAAGCAAACACTAGGACCAAGATAAAAAAACAAGATGTTTATTCCCAGTAAAATGTGAAAACAAAACAAAAAAGGAGGGGTGGGGAGTGGGGAGAAAGCAGGGTTGAGAAAGCAGCATCTTCAGACAGTGAAGCAGGTACAACAACTACAAAAGGAAGGTGGGAGGAAATAGGATCAATCAGTGAAAGCCTCAGAGTACGTGGGTAGATGTAATCAAGTGTAGGATGATCTAGCAGAGAGCTTAGGGGAAATGTTTATTAGATGGGCTGTAGTTCCCACCATCATCAGTCACTGACAGGCTGCTTAGGAGAACAACCTCTGGTCAAAATCTGAGATAAACTATGAAGGCACAAACAGTTGAAGGTTATGAACTAATTTCACTGTTGACAACTCAACAGCAAGCTCTTTTTTTTGTAGATCTGAGCAGGATACTTCAATTGCTGCCACAAAAACTATGTATTGAAAATAGTGCCAAATGCTAGGAATTCAATTACAAGCAAGTGAAAACACCTCTTTAAGACACATTAATAAAACAACAGCAACAGAAAGTACACATTTGCAAACACAGTAAGCACGATAAAGGATATACCTATAGTACTGTAGCAACACTTTGAGAATTTGGCATAGTTAGATCTCAGGGTATTTTTTTTTCCAGAGGAAAGAAAAGCTAAGTAAAAATAGGAAGAAGTTTTTCAGCCAGAATGAACAGAGCCTGGAGCATCTATGTCAACAGGGAGAAAGGTTTGTGTGAAACTTGAGAGATGTATATTTTCACTAGAGCAAGAGTAAAAAGTATAGTAGAAAATAAAGGAGCTTATAGGCCCCATATTTAGGATTTTTCATAACTGTAAAAAATAAAGCAAATCATAAGCATTTGTAGACAATTAGCTATTTATTTTCAAGAAAAGTAGACTATTTAATTTTAAATATATCCAATAATCTAATTAACCCAACCATTATTAGACAATTAAGTTGTATTTCTTAATTTATAAATAATGCCTCATTGAATATCATTATATTTTTATTATATCACATATTACATCTATAAGATAAATATGCAGTTGTAAAATTACTCATCAAAGTATATGACATGTTATGGTTTTGAGGCATATTTCACAAACAAGACCATAAACAAAGATACTAACATAAAAGAAAAAATCTGTTTCTACAAATTATCTTGTAATTTTCCCAGGAAAAATAGTTTTTTTTTTTTAATATGTTATCCTAGTCCTTGTCTATTTGAGTAGCAACTATCTTGACTTTTCAATATTGAGCTGTGGAATCATTGACCATTATTATGTTTATAAATCATGACTATTAACCACCTGGGAACATACTTCATACACTTATACATGTAAGAATATATAGTTTGATTGTAAATCAATATCTAAAATTCAAAGCACATGCCCTTTTAATTTGTGCTCATTCTTGAAAGTATTTCTAGCTCAGCAATCCCCAGCGTGTATCTTTTGATTGGCAAGGACATGGACTGGCTGTGCCTCAGGACCAGCTACTTGGAGGAATGACTTCCAATCTTTTCGAAGAGCCCTTTTTAAGTATAGCACATAGCCTATATCATATGATGGGACATCCCAAAATACTCAATAAATTGAGAAAACAAAGCTAGATATTTTTGAGGGTTTCAACAACAAACAGACACTTACACTGTTGGAGATACACAATCTTTTATAAAATTTTTATTGTGTGTATTTTAGTTATGCAATATGTTTTCAGATAGATGTATATATGTGGCGAAATGGTACAACAGTTAAGTAAATTAATTCATTTGTCTCACTGATATAATCTTATATTTTCTCTTGACCTTATAAAATAATCATTTTCCTTGCTGTAATTAATTCCTAATTAATATTTTAACATATTGGCAATTTCCTGATGAGTAGATATACCATTAACTGGTCCCTTTATAGTATACTTACAATATTTATAATATAATTAACAATATACTTCTCCTGTATAAAGATATTTTTCATTGAAATAGTATAAATACATATACAAATTATTTTATTTTTATACTATCAAAAATATGTTTTATATTTTAAATAATTCCCTCTACTCACAAGTGACAAATATTTCGTCTTTTATATATTAGTTATTCGATATAATGATATTAATCCTGTTTGAGAAGAACCTGTCAATCACGTTTGATGAAAAAGCATTAAACCACTCAATGTCTTATGTTTACTTAATTTATAATTTTGCAATGCATTTTATATTATTTTTCTCACTTAAGTTTAAAGAATTGTGAAATAGTCAAGATATGCGATGAGTTGATTTGTCTATCAATAGAAGAATGAATTAAGAAATATGGTCTATATACACAATGAATACTATTTAGCATTAAAAAAGAAGAAAATCTTGTCATTCATGACAAAATGGATGAACTTGGAGGACATTATGTTAAGAAAAATAAGCCAGACACAGAAAGACAAACACAACATTATCTAATTTATGTGTGGAGCCCAAAATAGCCAAATTCATAGTAGCAGAGAGTAGAACGTTAGTTACTAGGGGCCGGGAAGGGAGATTAGGGAGATATCGTCAAAGGTTACTAAATTTCACTTACATAGGAGAAACAAGTTCAAGAGCTCTATTGTATACATAGTAACTATAGTTAATAACAAAGTTATATCCTCAAAAATTGCTGATACTTCAAACTATACTACAAGGCTACAGTAATCAAAACAGCATGGTACTGGTACCAAAACAGAGATATAGACCAATGGAACAGAACAGAGGTGCCGGAGACAACACAACACATCTACAACCATCCAATCTTTGACAAACCTGAAAAAAACAAGCAATGAGGAACGGAGTCCCTGTTTAATAAATGGTGCTGGGAAAACTGGCTAGCCATGTGCAGAAAGCAGAAACTGGACCCCTTCCTGACACCTTACACTAATAACACCATAAATACCCTAGAAGAAAACCTAGGCAAAACCATTCAGGACATAGGCATAGGCAAGGACTTCATGACTAAAACATCAAAAGCATTGACAACAAAAGCCTAAACAGACAAATGAAACCTAATCAAACTCCACAGCTACTGCACAGCAAAAGAAACAGTCATTAGAGTGAATCAGCAACCAACAAAATGGGAAAACATTTTTGCAATCTACGCACCTGACAAAGAGCCGATATCCAGATTCTACAAAGAACTAAAACAGAGTTACAAGAAAAAAAAAACAAGCCCATTCAAAAGTGGGCGAAGGATATGAACAGACACTTTACAAAAGAAGGCATACACGAGGCCAACAAACATATGAAAAAATGCTCATCATCACTGGTCATCAGAGAAATGCAAATCAAAACTACATTGAGATACCATCTCACGCCAGTTAGAATGATGATCATTAAAAAATCTGGAGACAACAGATGCTGGAAAGGATGTGGAGAAATAGGAAGACTTTCACACTGTTGGTGGGAGTGTAAATTAGTTCAACCATTGTGGAAGACAGTGGGACCATTCCTTAAGGACCTAGAAACAGAAATTCCATTTGACCCAGCAATCCCATTACTGGGTATATATCCAAAGGATTATAAATCGTTCTACTGTAAGGACACATGCACACGAATGTTCATTGCAGCACTGTTTACAATAGCAAAGACTTGGAACCAACCCAAATGCCCATCGATGATAGACTGGACAGGGAAAATGTGGCATATATACACCATGGAATATTATGCAGCCATCAAAAATGATGAGTTTGTGTCCTTTGTAGCGACATGGATGAACCTGGAAACCATCATTCTCAGTAAACTGACACAAGAACAGAAAATCAAACACCACATGTTATCACTCATAGGTGGGTGTTGAACAATGAGAACACATGGACACAGGCAGGGTAGCATCACACACTGGGGTCTGTCAGGGGGAAATAGGGGAGGCACAGCGGGGGGTGGGCAGTTGGGGAAAGATAGCATGGGGAGAAATGCCAGATATAGGTGATGGGGAGGAAGGCAGCAAATCACACTGCCATGTGTGTACCTATGCAACAATCTTGCATGTTCTTCTCATGTACCCCAAAACCTAAATGCAATAAAAAAAGAAAAAATAAATTGCTGAGAGTATTTTTCAAGTTTTCTAAACACAGACAAGTATATGAGGCAATGCACAGTTAATTAGCTTAATTTAGCTATTCTACAACGTATACATGCTTTCAAAACATCATGCTGTACACCATAAATGTATACAAGATTTATTTGCCCATTTTAGTTTAAATATATATATTTTGAGATGGAGTCTTGCTCTGTTGACCAGGTTGGAGTGCAGTGGTGCAATCTCAGCTCACTCCAACCTCCACCTCCCAGGTTCAAGTGATTTTCCTGCCTCAGTCTCCCAGGTACCTGGACTAGAGGTGTGTGCCACCACTCCCAGCTAATTTTTTGTATTTTTAGTAGAGATGGAGTTTTACCATGTTAGCCAGGATGATCTTGATCTCCAGACCTCATGATCCACCCACCTCAGCCTCCCAAAGGGCTGGGATTACAGGCATGAGCCACCACGCCCGACCAAATATATAATTTTTTAAATAAAATGTAAAAAGGACATAACGAGTCACATAACTGGGTAAAACCAAACAGGGTGCTGGTGTTAAATTATTTAAGTATTTCCTACAAGTAAAATTATAAAATCAGTTTTCCAGAATTCAGTTAATTTACAAGTCTAGAATGACTGATAACTAAACTTATGTGGTTAAAGTTAAATACCATATCAAATTAAAATTAAAATTTATAGAGTACATTGTGGAACATTTGGGGGCAGTACAAATTTATGTTTTGAACTTTGCTTCCATCAACTGATTTTCAGCACTTGGCTATTTCTTTACACCTTGGTGTATTACATTACTGTGTTGAAATCTTTTTCTGAACTCTTCTCTCTCTCTCTCTCTCTCATTCGCAATTTTTACAGTTTTATGTGACATGTTCTTTAAACAGAAAAATGTCCCATTTCATTTCAATGTTTTTCTATATCTTAAGGTAAAGTTCTGCTGTTCCAAGTAGTCTTCAGCATATTTGAAGAAGCATCAATTTATTTTTTAACATAGAGCAACGTGAAACTTAGATCAATGTATTTGAAGAGATTTTTTTAATGTAAATCTTGGCAGAATGTTTCCAAATAATACTAATTGCCAATTTCAGCTACAGAAACTTTGTGGCTATGCAAATAACAGGTCCTAACCTATATTTCCTTGTTTAAGCAGAGGTCAAGACAAAAGAGTATAATGCAGATTTTATTTGGGAAGTTCGTGACCCTTTGAGAATAGAAAAGAGCTGACATGCACCACTTTTTATTACATTTGTTTATTGTGTGAGCACATGACACTATGTCTTGTTGTTTAATGATAAAATAACAGTAGTTTTATTTCTAAAACAAAGGTTCAAAGGAGAGAGGAATTTTGCCCTCTTTCTGTCCCCTGTGTTCCATGAGCAGTCTTTTAGAACTCCATGATAGTTGTTAAACTACTGCTTCTCAGCTTCAAATTCATTCTTGTATGTCCAGCTTTAAGATACTGAGAATGAACACATTGTTTTTTATGGCTGCCTAGTATTCCATGGTGAATATGTGCCACATTTTCATTATCCAGTCTATCATTGATGGGCATTTGGGTTGGTTCCAAGTCTTTACTATTGTAAATAGTGCTGCAATAAAAATACATGTGCATTCGTCTTTATAATAGAATTATTTATAATCCTTTGGGTATATACCCAGTAATAGCCTTTCTGGGTGAAATGGTAATTTTGGTTCTAGATCCTTAAGGAATTGCCACACTGTCTTCCACAATGCTTGAACTAATTTACACTCCCACCAACACATGGACCCAGGGAGGGGAACATCACACACTGGGGCCAGCCAGGGGGTCGGGGGGAAGGGGAGGGAGAGCATTAGGACAATTACCTAATGTATGTAGGGCTTAAAACTTAGATGATGGGTTGATAGGTACAGCACATCACAATGTCACACGTATACCTTGGTAACAAACCTGCATATTCTGCACACATATCCCAGAACTTAAAGTAAAATTTTTAAAAAAGATAAAAATAAAAGAATTTTTTTTAAAAAAAGATACTGAGAATGGACACTGCAAATCACATTTGTTATTTGACAGCTTGTTGGGGTGGCTCCATGTTGGGTGCCACTATTGGGGTCACCACCTGCAGGGATCTGTGCTGCAGACCCTGCCTCAACAATGGTTGAATAAAGTACACTGAAACACAGATATCATGCTTTGCAAGTTTGACTGAGTGTCAAAGCGGCTTGCAGATTTTCTGGGGAGTGTTGTAAACAGTTGCAACTGCCAGCCTTCCCCAGTCAGTGTGACTCTCATTTATTCAGTAAAGTTAATTGACAAAGTCTTGAGTCAATACCACTAGAGGTTGAAGATTAAAAAACAGGTTCCAATGCCCAAAGCAAATACCCTTAGTGGGTAATATCCCTGGCCTACTTCCCCTACAAGAGCCATCAGAATGATCAAAGGTTAATGTTAGAACCATGTGAGTAAATAAGTTTGTTAGGTAAACTCCCCACATTCTTTTGTTTCTGCTCCTTATTTAACTAAGGGGACAAGGCTGCCTTCAGCAAAGAACTATAGAGAAAAACCCTTAGGCTTTCCAATATTCTACAACTTTTTCTAATATTTTTTCTTAATATTTTTGCCACCACCCTGAGTGAATCCCCACAACAGCTGACTTCCTCCTAGTCATGCCAATAGGAGGCAGGAGATGGAGAATGCAAGGCTGGAGAAGTCAGTAGGAACTTCCTCCTTTCTGTTGGTTTTCTATTCCCTTCCATTTCCTATCAGCTGTGCTCCAGCTCCCCTGTTCATCTCATGAGCAAGGATTTGTTCCAGTAGCAACAAGGGCACCTGTTTGCAGTTTTTCCCAACTTATGACAAACAACCCTCATTTTGCCTTTTCAGAGACAACAGCACTAGACAATTGCTGTCTGCTCTACAAAGATCTGGCTGCAGGCACACAGGGCCTCTTCTCTGAGCCTTGAGTTTATTATCATAATTTCAAATTTCTCTTCCCTTTAGTCGCCAGTTCTAAGAATAGTAGCTGTTAGGACTATCTCTATACTTTCACGTTCCCTTTTTGGCCTTGACAATCGCTTACATAGTTAACACTTATTTGTATCAAATTCTGTTGGTTAAAGTAAATGGCATGATTTCTAGCCCCTGACTGGATTCTCACTGAAATAAGGTTTTTCACATTTTTCTCTTCAGTGACACTTTGTGGGCTATAATCACACACAGGCAGAATCCATTTGCTTTTGTTGTTTATTCCTAAATGTATGCTATATGTGCAGTGTGTAGCATCTGATTGAGTGCTGTCCTCAGTGTTAGGATAAAGCAATGACCTCTATAATCCTTTCCTCCACAGCCCAGTCTGTAATAAGGAGATAGGCAAGTTAACCAGCAATGAAAACAGTGCCTTGTTTGGTTATAGGTAAGGTGTAGGGTGTTATAAGAACAAATCTAGTTGTTACAGGGTTCAGAGAAAATCTCCCCTCAAAAAAGCATCAACATGAATAAAGAGTTACTTACAAATAAATAACTGCATGCATAATAATATACATGGAGCTCAAAAACTGTCAGTGAACAGGAAGAATCTGAAGAGAAAGAAATAAGTTAATTTCCCTCAACATTGAAACCAGCAATTTTTCTTCAATAATGGTTCTAAAATTGCTAAAGCATGTACATCTGACTCTGTGCCAAAACTATAACTTGACAGGACCAGAAGCTACAGCATCTTCAGTATTCTGACACCGAATTTTACAACTTGTTCCTGAAGCTCATATGTGTGTGTGTGTGTGTATATATACCTCTTCCTATGTTTGTTGAGGGATAGGCATATACCTTCAAAGCAACATGTTATAACATTGACCTTTTCAGAAATTCAGGTGCCACATCACCACTGAGTGAACGGCTTCAATTATTTCACAGTGAACCTCCCATATGCTCTAACATTGACAGTCACAGTGGGCCAGGTACTTCTAGGATTGTGTTATTTAATCTTTACAACCGCCCTCAGTGTTTCATAATATTACTCCTACTTTAGGCCTAATAAAACTGAGGTTCACCAAATTGAAGACAAGTATCCAAATGATGAAGCTACAGAGTTCTTCAACTACAAGGAACTTTGTCCTTCTTCCTTTTCTTCTTTCTTCTCTTCATCTTTTCCTCCTTTCCTACTGCTTTCCTTCCTTTCTTATTTATTTTTATTTGATGGAGATTATAAGAGGCTTTTGTTTAAAACTGCTGCGTAATTTATATACAGTAAAATTCACCCCTTCTGCTACTACCCTCAGAATGTTTTATTTAAATTTTCTGAGTTTTAACAAACGTATACAGTAATGTATCCATCATCACAATCGGAATAGTTCTATCAATC
Source organism: Sapajus apella (assembly GCF_009761245.1). Classification (NCBI taxonomy): domain Eukaryota; kingdom Metazoa; phylum Chordata; class Mammalia; order Primates; family Cebidae; genus Sapajus; species Sapajus apella. The sequence goes on along the minus strand of NW_022436986.1, from coordinate 8,717,717 downwards.
ACCCCTGTAAAACTCCTTTCTCTTTTCATAGACCGACCCTCAATGCACACCCGTGTGGCAGAGTCTTCTGTCTGTTACCAGTGGCTTATAGCTTCTATTCCACAGGATAGTGAATCCCTGGGAAGCTAAGTGCTTTTCTGATCACTAGTTGCTCCCTCCTCTAGCAAAGCTGTCCTCCCTCTCCAGCCCTTTCCCCAGTCTTTCTCATGAGGTCCAAGGAGCCTGGGAATGGGTACAAAATGCCCTGAGTCTGCAGATCCCAGGATTCCTATACTCTCACAGTAGCTCACGCTCTCTCTTTACCAATTCTTTAAAAATTTAGCTGAATTATTCATTTTAATTTCTACAGTGACAGTGTCTTCCTCTGGGGCTCTAATTCAGGTTAGCTAGAGCTGGCTTTCTGTCTCTACTTGAAGATGCATGGCTTAGATTTCAAACAAGTGGATGCCATGTGACCTCAGCCCTCTGTTGGGTTCAATAAATTATGACTTTGTAAATAATACAGCTTTGTCTTGTTGGTAGGGATAGATTGTTAGGACAAGAGTCTCTTTCTGATTTTCTTCATCTTAAGCAAAAGGTGGAAGTGTCTTTAATTTTTAATATTGAAAACTAAGGCAGACACTAAGGCATGACATACATTTGAGACCAAGTAAAAACTTTGTCAAGTATATAGCCATTTTTATGGTCTGTGAGTACGAATATAATGTTAACAATTAGCAAATTTTGCTCAATCTTATAAAATTATGAAAATTTTGAGATACAGCTGTACTGAAGGACAGTTGTGTATCTCAATTTCTTATTCATTTTATTTCTAAAGAAAATCAACTATTTTGGTTTCAGTTGCTTTTTACAGAATCCATGCTGTACAATGTAGAACATCTAGGTTACCCTAAATGGATAATTTTATTAGCTATTCATTTGTAATATATTGATATGAAAGTCATTATATTATTACAAATCATTATTGTATTATTATAAATAATAATTATATTATAAATAATGTGTTGCATTCTTATAAATAATTCCATTTGCTGTTCATTTATAATACATTGATATGCATGTATTTTCATTGTCATAACCTAAATCATGCATATTTTACAGCATAAACAGTTAGAATTTTTGACTTAGAAAATCACCATGTTTCAGGTTTGTGTTTGCATGATGAATGACTTTGCAAATCTACCCAGTAGTTCTTTTTGGAATAAACAAAACGCACTCTAATGATAGTCCCACAGAATCTCAAGTTTTGGAATGACCCTTGAGTGTTCAACTCTCACCAAACATTTCCCTTGGCAGACATGATATTTAGATAAATAGTTATTAAAGATGTTCATTGTTAATACCGGAAAATCATGCTGAATTCAAATCACAATGCTAAACTTTATCTATAATATGACTGAACTATTCTTCACTGTTCAAATCATTAAAAGTATAGACATCACACTGTTTTATTGATGATGTTGCAGAAAGCAGAAGAAAAGTTGTTATAGTGAGATTAAACATTGGGATAATGTTATGCCAGTTCTCATGTATTACAACTATATGTCAATCATCATATAGTTGTAATACATTTGGATAATGTAATGCCAGTACTCGTGTATGACACACAGTATTACTGACATTACATTATCCAAATGTTTAATTTTGCCATAGCTTTTTTCTGCTTTCTGTAACACCGTCAATAAAACAATGTGATATATATGATACATGATATATATGTAATACATATGATATATAATAAATACATGACGTATACAAGTATCACATGACTTTTATTATTTTTGTCTTATTTCTTCAGCTATGTGGCCATTGTAGAGTAGCTATGATTGGTTGATGCATAATAACACACAGTTTACAATGCACATGATCATGTGATCATATGAAGTATCAGACAGTGGAATATTCAAATTAACTTCCAACTACCAGGTCTACAATTTTCATTTTCTCAGTATTCTATCTCCTATGTCCTCTCTCTAGTTCTTTCTTTTTTAAAACCACTTTTCTGCTGCCTTCAGAGTGAAAGGAATATTCACCAGCAGTGACTTTATGCTGAAAGCTGTTGCATAATGCCAAAGCAACTTTAGAGTTGAAATTTAACTAGAGGACAAAAAATGGTTAGAAATTATTTGAACACAGTTTTTTTATTGTTTCCCTAATTCGGGTTACTTATTTTTTCTGTTTTATTTTAAATTATTTTGATCAATAGTTATTCATTTGGACAAAATTATAGTATTAGTAAAACTTGCATTTCTTCTAGTGTAAATAAATTCTTAGAAATATGAGAGAAAGTAAAATAAATAGAGGGAGGGTAGGAGGGAGACAAAAAGGAAAGAGAAGAGAGAAGATCTTTCTGGCTTGAAGATAAAGCTTATAGGGGTAAAGTTTTAAAAGAAATGAAATAAAAACTAAATGCAAATGCAGTCACTGGCTAAAAATCAGACTTAAAATTGGCAGTAGAATCTATTGTGCTAGAATTTCTTGTAAAGCTGATGAGCTCTGGGTCCACAGTCAGGTAGGCCTGGCTTGAACTTGAGATCTACTGTTTTTCTGGATGTTATTTAATTGCTCTTGGTCTTATCTGGACACCAAGGAAAGTTCTGGACACTACCAACATGAAATAAAAGTGTAACTAAATTTAGATTAATGGATATTTACTTCCAAAAAGTTTTATAAAAAAACGTTGGTGGGAGTGCAAATTACTGCAACCATTGTGGAAGACAGTGTGGTGATTCCTCAATGACACAGAAATAGAAATACCATTTGATCCAGCAATCCCATTACTGGGTATATACCCAAATATTATAAAGACATATGCACATATATGTTCATTGCAGCACTGTTTACAATTGCAAAGACCTGGAACCAACCCAAATGTCCATCAACGATAGACTGGATAAAGAAAGTGTGGCACATATACACCATGGAATACTATACAGCCATAAAAAATGATGAGTTTGTGTCCTTCATGGGACATGGATGAATCTGGAAACCATCATTGTCAGCAAACTGACACAAGAACAGGAAACCAAACACCACATGTTATCACTCATAGGCAGGTGTTAAACAATTAGAACATGTGGACACAAGGAAGGGAGCATCACATACTGCAGTCAGTTGGTGGGAGGGTCAGTAGTGGGTGGGGAGGGTGGGGAGGGATAATGAGGGGAGAAATACCAGATATAGGTGATGGGGGGATGAAGGCAGCAAACCACCTTGCCATGTATGCACCTATGCAACAATCCTGCATGATCTGCACATGTACCCTAGAACCTAAAGTACAAGTTAAAAACAAAGTTTTTAACTTAAAAAAAATATATCATATGCCCTAGATAATATTAATATCAAGGCTAGACTTTTATTATAGTTTAAATATCATAAGTATTATAAGCATGTTTGATATTTACTGTACATATTATTAAATAAAGTGATAGAAAAATATGAATACCTAAATAACAAAATATATAGCAATTTCAATTATTAAGTAGACTAACCTCTTTTGAATATTTTTAATTTAAATTTTGGCTGGCTATTCTACAAAGGCAGACGTATATAATGAAGACATTTAAATCAGATTTAACAGTAAAATTATATTCAAAGTATGGCATTCAATCTCTAAGAAGCATTGGAAGATCATATGAGCATGCTGATACTATGAATGAAAGCAAAGAAATTCTGGGACCAGAAGACAAAAGAACCAATGGTGTATTAAGAAACCTGTACTACATCCAACAAGATCACAAAACAGTCAGGTCATAGCCATGTCTACCCATATTAAATGTTGCTGCACTTAACATTCAAGAAATGTATCTTTTATAGACAAAGCATGGTTAATAACAAATTCTCCTACCTTGCATGATGTTCAGATCAAACTCAATATTCATCTGGCAAGATCTTAAGAGAGTTTTCCTTACCATAAATTGCAAAACAGTTGGCAAAAATTCTGTTGGAAATTTTCCCAAAGAATTGTAGCAACAAGATACTCAAATATGTACAAAAGAAAACAGGACTTAGATTCAGCTAGCCTGGGTTTCATCCCTGAATCTGCCATTTACTGTTTTTTTTTTTTTTTTTGAACATGAATCTTCCCTTCTCAAAGATTTTGAGAATACTTATAAACAGTATTCTAACTTTTACCATAAAATAGCAGAATAGCTATTCCCATATGGTAAATTTACAGCTTTCAAATAATACTCCAAAAACAAGCACATATAAAATTCAGCCAGTGCTTAATAATACTATTTGATTTTATTCAGTAAAATATGTATATGAAAAGAAACTGTGATATTAAACATTGAATCCTTAATTCTCAAAATTTTTCTTTTTTAAAAAAATAAGAATTTAGGGGATTTTCTGAAGGAATTACCTGGAAGAAAAATTAGTCCAGTCACTTTCTCTACTATGTTTAATAAGAAGAAAAATTGTAATAGAAAGAAGGCACTTTATGATTGTGGAGAAGGCTATGTTCAAGTCCCAGTTATTAGTTGTGATGTTTTGGAGAAATAATGATTACAAGATTGCTTGAAACTGATATGAGATAATGAATTTAAAGTTGTCCCACTACCTGGATGATATGCAGTGCGTGTTAGATGAACTTCCTGTTTGTGTGGAAAAATTTAAATTTGAGTCTAGAATTTCTCCTCTTAAAAAATTCTGTTACTATTCCTTATTATGATGTGAAGTATATTTTATGATACAATATTTTATTTAGCAAAATGTTCAGTAAATGGATTTTTAAGTCAAATTGCCTGGACTTGAATCCTGACTTCGCTACCTGCAAGATGTAAGAACTTAGATGACGTTTGTAAATTTTCAGTGTTTAATTTCCTCAAGCACAACCTGAGGAACATGTTTGTGCAAAGGGGAGATATGATTTGAAGCATTAATGTAAATAACATGGTGCCTAATACATAATAAGCACTAAAGAATTGTCATTACTATTTGAGAATTCGCACACATTTTTCACACAGGGGTGCTAGTATTCATTTCATGTATTTGTGGTCTTTAAAGACATTAAGGGCACAAAATTTCTTTAATTTTGTTAGCGCAAAAATCTATTAACTTAATAACCCATCTAATTACCCAAATAGCATTTTATTCTTAAAGAATGAAATGTATAATAGCCAAAGCATTTTATAAGTATTTGATAATTTTAAAAGTATAGGGATAATTACAGTCAATTTAAGAGTGGGTTTAATCTGTAAGAACAATAAATAAAAGTTAAATAATTTATTTGTCTATCTAATAAAAAGTATTTCACATATTTAAATAGTGTAATTAATATTTGAGATTGGATGTTATACTCATAGAAAGAGTCAGATAATTCACATAATTCTGTTAAGGCTAATCACCTAGATTTCTAAATCTATGATTACTAAGCTAAAAAATTACCTTGCTTGAAGAACCATCAGTGAATTCTTTAAACTTGCAATCAACAAATAGAGTGAAATTAAAAAAAAAAAATGTTTACAACTGAGACTTTTTTCCAAGTGTCACTTTTAATATTTATACTAGTCTACCATGAAAAGTACTAGGTAATAATACTAAGCCATTCAATAGAGAAACAGATTAAAAAAAAGTTCCATTCAAATTTGTCATTGATGACTTGAGCTGGCAATGTAATTCAGGTTGGTATTAAGATTATTTTACTTGTCCACGAATAAAAAGATACAAGTTATCTTTCAGTAACTTTAGGTAACATTCCAGATGTTAGAGATACATTCTCATATTGTTTCATTTTTTTCACACCTGCTCATCTTCTGTGTCTTTTTGAAGAGTCTGATCCAAATGAGTTAGGTGCAAAAAAATTACATTCAGAAAATTATTACCACATGTACAACAATTCAGTAAAATACTACAGAGATGTCAGCAAGCTGTCTTGAATGAGAATATTTTTATAAACATTCAGAAAATATGTAATAGTCTTCTACTATACATAATCAGCTTTGAAATAATCTATATAGCCTAACATAAGATAAACTGAGAATGATTTTACCATTCAGTAGGACTTTTTTTTAAATAAACACTGATGTCTGTGCTTCGGTAACTACCATACCATCAGGAACTACTTGTCTATGGAGGTAGACTAAAATCTAATTACACGTATTAATGTTCACTTAAAATTGGCTCATCTAAATATCTTTCTCAGCTGAGAGAATAAAATATTTTTAAATTTACAAACAATTTAAAATGATTAGAATAAAGGAATTATTTTAATTGCCCATATATAACTTTACTATTAAAATTGCTTATATCTAGTATTACAACAGTTTTTGCACTATTCTAACCAAGAAATGTATACAATGACTGAAAAAGACAACTAAGTATGTTGGCAATATTTAAGATTGGTTTTAAAAAGATTAAAAATTTGGATTCTAAAATTTATCTTTAAAACATACAGGTATACTTTACAAGTGACAGCATATCGTTTGTTATTTTAACATCATTTCTGTAATTTTTGAAAAATTGAGAATAGCCTGTCTAGAAATAGGAAATTGGTTTAGAATAATGTAATTTATCTGTACATGTAACATTACAAAAACTGTGTAATGATATTTTAAAATAATATTTTGCAATAGAAATAATTTAAACATATTCTATCATATCAAAAATAAGTTGTAAGGTAGCATAAGCATTATAATCTCAGTTTTGTAAAATATAGAAACTGAGCCGCATGAAAATAAGTGTCTAGTAAACATGGGCCATTCACGATTGTACACCTTCTTTGAAGCACTTTGAGTAGGTGTCAGTCAACATTTCTTAAAGAATGAATAAATAAGACAAACGCTAAATCTGTAGTTGTAAAAGAATCTGTTAAGCACTTTGTAAAGAATGTAAATGTAATCTGCATTCTAAAATTAAGCAAAGTTGTGCAGCATTTTGATTTTCAAGGGATTTTTACTGATTGAAATAATTAGTGGTAAAATAGCCTCTTAGGAAGACAATAAAATGAGGAAAGACTTCCATTCTGCTAGTGTATAATTTTGTTTTCCTGTGAGATAATTTGTACAAACAAATTGGTTGCTCATACGTAGAGCTACAGCATATAATTCCTAGCAATGAAAAAAATTCTGGGTGTCAGCGATCTGATTCAATGTTACAAATGATTACATCGCCACAGAAACATACACAAAACATACCTAAACTATTTATTTTCAGGGAGTTGCCGTTTCTATTTTAGCATTAGTATCATAATACCAGGAATGGATATGTTTGGTAAAGGGTTAGAATACTCATTTATTTGACTACTGAAGAAAATGTAGGAATATCTCATATTTTTATTCAAGTTAAAAATTAAAAATTAATGTTTCTTAGGCACTAAGGACTTGGAATAACTTCATTATTCAACACTTTAATTTTTTCTAACACTAGTTTTTTTGCATAAACGTTTATTGCATTTTCTACAATCCTGGAATTTCAGACAGCCCAATAAATGAACCTTTTGTTTTTGCTCCTGACTTCTGAGTGAATTGAAAATAAGAGATCAGTCCACTGGATGGAAAAACCTTAGGTTTGTTACCGACTTTAAAACAACAACAACACGCTGACCTTACAATAATAAACTGAAGTGCCAGGGTGTGGGATAATTAGATATGGGGAGCAAATATCTTGTCCAAGACTAGGGAGACTTAACACTCCTAACAGTTCCTGATGGAAAACTAAAGACCTTGCTGTAAAGCAGACCTTCACTGAACTTGAAGCAAGGTCAAGAGCACAGCACAAAAATCCCAAAGGCACCAGTGAAGGGAAGGGGCAGAACTGCACAATCACCAGCCAGACACTTCACTCCTCCTCCTTTTAGCAGGAATAATGAGAGTGTAGACAGAAGTCAAGTGAGTTACAATCTCTCTCACAGAACAGGGAGATGTTGTTTTCCTTACCATGTACCTCAATCACTTCCCATACAAAGAAAACACAATTACTAGTGATGGACCAAGTTTTATTTTTTTCATGCTCTTATGCTATTATTAAATCAATCTTGCTTTGACTTTTTAGGGATAAAGTTTCAAAAAGAAAATAGAGTGAAAATAATTGTGAAGAAAACTTGGCATTAGACACTCCTCAGTTTACTAAGTAATGGTATCTTTTTTTTTTTTAAGAAGGCACTTGTAGTAAACATATTATATATAAAACATATGGAAAGGTACTATCGAGTTTATTTACGCCAGAAGACATTAAAGTGCCTAAAGGTGATATTAATCTTCAAAGTAAATTTTCTGCCCCAGTAAATTTAATTACAACACTGTTCTGGGTCACAGCATATGATTTTAGTTTTATTCTTCTTGTTTTAAATGCTATCCTACTAATAGTCCTTCTAGCTTCAGTTGGCACCTTGTGTATCCCTGACTACAGATTGAGAGGGAAGTGAAAGGGAGACGAGGTAATAGAAAGTCTTCCTAAGGTCTGGGCATTGCTTTTGTCTGTTGAATGAACATATGTCTGCGGCACACCTACAAAACACATGACTAGTTTGACTGCTAATTGCAGTTCTTGTTCAGATGTTCTTCAGAAACCAAATATTAAATAAAATTTAGCTTCTCTTTTCCCGCTAGAACGATCCTCTTTTATATTAATATGTAGTCTACTATGAAAAGACATTTCAGACAATATATTAATCTCTAACTTGTCATTTAACAAGCACTTGCTGAGTTCTTTCTCTATTCCAAGCTTTTTGTTATGACCAAACACACAAATATAAGCTCATACAGTGTACAGTTTTTTCTACTTGATTGGCAGTTATTTGTTATGTCATATAAAAATATTGTCATGCAGATACAAAGCCAAGTGCATTCCATTTGTTCACACAAACATTTTGCTTTTGCACACATGAACACACAGATACGTACCCACACAGATGCTTATACATGCACACGTGCCCTGTTTAAACTGTTGGTGTGTTTTAGTCCATCGCTAAATGTGTAGGATATGATTTTAAAGCAAATTTATGAAAAATTTCGTGAGTAGAAATGGAAATTTTATTACTAACTTGCTCTTGAAGCTATTTAGATGAATCTATTCTTTTTTAAAAGAATAAATAATTTACTGGTTTTAAAAAAGCATTTGACTAGTGTCATACAATACAGCCTCTTCCAAGTATTCATATAATACCAACTACATGGCAATAAAAACAAAACAAAATATTACTATTAAAAAGTAAGTTTAAAGACAATTTACTGGGGACAGGCGTGGTGGCTTACACCTGAAATCAATCGCAGCAATTTTGGAGGCCGGGGTGGGTGGATCACGAGGTCAGTAGTTCAAGACTACTCTAGCCAACATAGTGAAACTTATCTCTACTAAAAATACAAAAATTAGCTGGGTGTGGTGGCACATGCCTGTAGTTCCATCTACTCAGGAGGCTGAGGTGGAAGAACTGCTTGAACTCAGTAGGCGGAGATTGCAGCGAGCCAAGACCATGCCATTGCGCTCCAGCCTGGGTGACAGAGTGAGACTCCATCTCAACAAAAAAAAACCCAATTCATTATGAACCTTCTAGGTTTTCGGTTTTGGGTACCTATAAAGCTGTTGTTTTTGATTGTAGCAAAGCATATCTAAGGTATGCTTGTGGCGCATTATGCTATTCATTACCAAATAACTTCTCCTGAAAAAATGGCTGAAGTATTGTCATATCTTCTTTTCCCTAAACTCTAGAAAATACTCCAGCTCTCGTTAAAGAAAAAAACCGATTCCTCTTGGAGTGTCCACATCGTTTTTTTTATTACTGTACAGTCTTCCTATGTTCAGAGATAGAATCAAATAGGCTAATTGAGAAGCAGCAGCAAAACTCCCGGGGCTTCCTTCATCTCCTGCCCAACAAAAACTCCATCTCTCTAAGTTTCCTTAGAATTATTGCTTAGAATTTCCATCTCAACTACTGATAATGTGTGTGTGTGTGTATGTGTGTGTGTGTGTGTGTGTGTGTGTGTGTGTTTTGAGGGACATAGTTATTAGTGTGAATGCTTCTGTTCTGAATTTGTCTTTTGATGACTTAACCCTCTTACAAATCGAGGAGCTATGTTTACTATTAGGCAATCCACTGTACCTGAAAACAAAAGCAGGGCTAGTTGCTTTCTCATTTCCAACCCAAGGTGAATCACAAAAGGCTATATCCTACTCTCCTCTTTGCTTATGGACCTCAGAAGCTAAGAACAGCTGGGCACATCAAGTCAGTTTCATTTCAAAGACATCAATGTATGGTGATAGTGAAGCATCCTTCTTCCACATAACCATCCACATTTATAATCTTTCTGTAAAAGAGTCCTGCCCTTGCTCCTTATATAGATAAATAAAACTGTTTAATTAATGCAAGTGCATTCCATTTGTTCACACAAACATTTCATTTTTACACACATGGACATGCAGATGCATACACATACAGATGTATATACATGCATGTATGCCCTGGATAAACTGTTAGTTTTCTAGTCAATCTCTCAATGTGTAGAATACGATTTTAAAGCAAAATAAAACTGTTTAATTTTGTATTAAGATTGTGACTACTATATTTGTAAGTAGTCTACTCCTACAGGAATCATTGATGGCATGATTAATCATGCCATTAATGTCTTTAAAAGACAGAAGATAAAAAAAAGGAGAGTGGCAATTAAACAGTATTTTTCAGAAAGGGTGGTCTCCACTGTGATTTGTGAGAGCAGAGTCAGAAAACGGATTGGAGCAGGAATTCTTGAGAATTACAGAATCTAATTAGCCCCATTATTTACAATGTCAGTTAGAAATGGAGGCAGAGGAGAAGCAGGTCTGGGCTAGAAATCAGAATTAGTCTGGAAACTGTTAACACTAATCTGTTCTTTAGCTGCTAATCTGAGGAAAAGACTTCAACAAAATGCTAAGTGAGACTAACACATATGCAATGGAAGGAACCAAAGACAGTACACAAATCTGGATACCCGAATATGTTATCAGAAAATAACTATAAAACAAATAACAACATGATATGAATTATGAAAATATTTAGTTCACAGGAAAAATGCCTTTTGAGCACTTCATGCTAAGTGCTCAAAGGTAAAGACATTCCCTAAAATGAACTATTATGAGATTCATAGTAAACTTTTAGCAAAGTTGCACCATTTTAGTGAAAGCAAGCATCAGGTTGAATTGGCTGATATTTTTGAAGGAAGACAACAAAATTATATTAATATGCAAGTGGGTGAGATAAGAAGGTGCTTTAGAGGGAATAAAGAACAACAGTGAGCCATGAAGAAAACAAAATTAGAAATATAAAGGATTAAAGTGAAAATGCATCAGAGTACAAAGAAAAACAAAATAAAACAAACCAGAGAAACTAATAATGTAAAGCCTGTGCACAAAGATTAAAATGGCTCACCGTTTCTGTGGACTTTCTATTATGTTGGAGTTAAGACTTTTGCCTTGTTTTTAATCTGAAACTTACTTTATTCTTCCTCTTTATAGAACTTGGGGTCTTGCTTATCAAGCCTACATCTGATTTTGGGGAGGCCATTACACATGTGTACATAAAATTTATATTAGCACTATCCTTGTATAAAGTTAGAAATTTTATTGGCTAGTTTTTTCTAACAAACTACAAGTTGTTATAATATTTATATGCTAACCAATAGTAGGCACCATTGATGCTGGGACATCCGAGTCAGCTAAAGTGTCAGATCCAGTCATAGGGCTATTGACATGTGGTGGACTCTGGATACAGCTCCTAAAAGATGTGTTTTTGAGGACATCAAAAAGATTAAAACTCTAGGTCATTAATCTTATCCATTTTTCTGGAAATGCTAATCTAACTTTTCCAGTTGGCCAATTTCTACCTCTATTCCAGAATAAATCTAGGCGAATATTTGGAAGGGTTTCAGAGTGTAAACAGTTGCTTATTGCCACCCATTATGAAGTCTAACAGTTTGATACTTATTCAAAAATGATTTTCTGGGAAGTTTCTAGAAGAAACAATGATATTCTTTACATCTTTTATTTTCCTGGACAAAAACTTCATGGTATAGTAAAGTAACATTAATATAGAAAATAGTGTGATTGTAAATAATTTCTGTTCTTAATATATATGCATACATATGTAATAATCACCATATGTACCTCCAGAACTTTTTCAAGTAAATATTATCTATTCCACCTTTTTTCAGCTCTGACAACCATAACTCTACATTATATCTCTTTAAATTTTACTATTCTAGATAACTTACATAGTGAAACTGTGCAACATTTACCTTTCTGTGACTGGCTTGTTTCCCCTAGCATTATGTCTTCAAGGTCATCCGCGTGTAGCATGTGTTCACATTTCCTTCTCTGGTAATGTACTTTAAAATATTTTAATACAAACTGCCATTTATGTGAGTGTATAATATTTTCATCAGACGTAGTGACACTTAGACAGTATTTGGAATGACCAAACCAGAAATTCGCAATCAAAAACAGAAACTAAGTACTACAAATATCATTTTTATAAATAACCACCAGAAATATTTTAGTCGTGAAATTAGTGTTCTTCAAGATATGTTATTTGTTACAACAAGGGCATAAATACTGTGGTATCACAGCCAAACAGTCTGGATGTCTAGAATTTCAGAGGGCCTTTCTTCTCCTTTCTGACTTATTCAATTGGAGGGTTCTTCCTCCTGACATTTATTCTTATACTTCCACAAACTGAACCCTTTCTACAAGGGATTTATTATAATGTCTAAAGAAATAATGAGCATTGCCCTGAACTTATAATAACAAGTTGTAGAAGCATTTATCCTTTTTTGACAGACTTTGTTACAAAACTTCCTTTTACAGTGATATGTCAACTAGTAATGAGAATAAAGGGAAAGCATGTAAAATTTCTACCAACCTGTATTTCCTAGATGCAGCCTATAATTACTATAATAATTTGACATTTACTGGCCAAATTAGCATTGATGTGTTCATAGCACTATATGTTCTCTCAAATATGTCAGACCCACCTCCATTGCCTATCTATCTAGCCTTGTAGAGGCATTCTGTTGAACAGCAGATGACAGTTAAAGAAAAATAAGCTAAAAAGGGAGGTGCATAGCCATAACAAAGACTTGGCATGATTGGAGAAGACCAGGCATCACTTTGTCAGACAGAGAAAGATGGGCAAGATTTCTTCTGACAACCGCTGCAGTGATCCTGGTGCCATGTTCACAAGACTTGCAGAGAGAAGAAAATGATCTTTAAATTTAGCAGACTTAAGAATTATACTTTTGGAGACTCAAGTTGATATATGGCCTTAATTATTTAGACGTCTTAACATTAATTATCACAATGCTAAATATTACAATTTCGTTGAAGGTACATTTTCTAAATCATGCTTAAGTATTAATTACCTGATGATTTGCTACAGGTTTTTGGCTTGGACACATTTTCAGATTTAAAATGTTGATAGAATGGTAAATTTTATTGATCAGCTTGGCTGGGTTATAGCGTGAAAGCTGTTTGTTTATTAAATGTACTTAAAATTTAAATCAGTAGAGTTTGAGTAAACAGTTTATGTTCCATAGTATGAGTAGGTGATATCCAATCAATTGAAAGTCTCAGGGACTAAGATTGAGGATTCACAAAGAAAAAGGAAGTCTCCTCCAGTGAGCAACATAGAAACCCTACCAGAGTTTTCAATCTGATGCCCTGTAGAATTTGAACTCAATAGTGTACCATCTACGAATGTGAATTTCCAACCAAAGTTCACAGTTGCTGGCCACCACAATCACACATGCCAAGTATTTAAAACAAATCTTTCTCTAGGGAACTCTGAAGAAGGGAGTTTACACTTGCATTCTACTATATATTTATTCAAACATTTAATCATAAAAAGATGTTGAAGTAAGTCAAATACTTTATATGAATCTATTAATAATCACTAGTGTTTACATTTTAATGCCTACATCCAGATAGTTATAGATACTTCATTTAATTATTATTTTTTTATTTTTTAAATTATACTTTTAATTTCTGGGGTACATGTGCAGATCGTGCAGGTTTATTACATGGGTATACACCTGCCATGGTGGGGGTTTGCTGCATCCAACTCCCCATCATCTACATTAGGTATTTCTTTTAATGCTGCCCCTCCCCCAAACCCCCAACCCTGCTATTCCTTCCCTAGGCTCCCAACGCTTAGGCCCCGGTGTGTGATGTTCCCCTCCCTGTGTCTGTGTGTTCTCCATGTTCAACACCTACTTATGAGTGAGAACATGCAGTATTTAGTTTTCTCTTCTATGTCAGTTTGCTGAGAATGATGGTTTCCAGTTTCATACATGCCCCTGCAAAGGACATGAACACATCCTTTTTTATGGCTGCATAGTATTCCATGTTGTATATGTGCCACATTTTCTTTATCCAGTCTATCACTGATGTACAATTTGGTTGGTTCCAAGTCTTTGCTATTGTGAACAGTGCTGCAATAAACATAACTATGCATGTGTCTTTATAATAGAATGATTTATAATCCTTTGGATATATACCCAGTAATAGGATTGCTGGGTTAAATGGAATTTCTATTTCTAGGTCCTTGAGGAATCACCACACTGTCTTCCACAATGGTTGAACTAATTTACACTCCCCCCAACAGTGTAAAAGTGTTCCTATTTCTCCACATACTCTCCAGCATTGTTGTCTCCTAATTTTTAATGATTGTCATTCTAACTGGCATGAGGTGGTCTCTCAATGCGCTTTTGATTTGCATTTCTCTAATGACCAGTGATGATGGAGCTTTTTTTTAATGTGTTTGTTGGTCGCATAAATGTCTTCATTTGAAAAAAGCCTATTCATATCCTTTGCCCACATTTTGATGGGGTTGTCTGTTTTTTTCTTGAAAATTTGTTTTAGTTCTTTGTAGATTCTGGATAGCAGCCCTTTGTCAGATGGGTGGACTGCAAAAATTTTTTCCCATTCTCTTGGTTGCCAGTTCACTCTACTGATAGTTTCTTTTGCTGTGCAGAAGATCTTACATTTAATTAGATCCCATTTGTCTATTTTGGCTTTTGTTGCTATTGCTTTTGGTGTTTTCATCATTAAGTCCTTGCCTATGCCTATGTCCTGAATGGTATTGCCTACGTTTTCTTCTAAGGTGTTTATGGTATTAAGTCTTATGTTTAAATCTTTAATCCATTGGAGTTAATTTTGGCCTAAGGTGTAAGGAAGGGATCCAGTTTCAGCTTTCTGCATATGGCTACCCAGTTTTCCCAACACCATTTATTAAATAGGAAATCCTTTCTCCATTGCTTGTTTACATCAGGTTTGTCAAAGATCAGATTGTTGTAGTTGTGTGGCATTCTTTCTGAGGCCTCTATTCTGTTCCATTGGTCTACATCTCTGTTTTGGTACCAGTACCATGCTGTTTTGATTACTGTAGCCTTGTAATATACTTTGAAGTCAGGCAGCATGATGCCTCCAGCTTATTTTTTTGTTTGTTTGTTTGTTTGTGTGTCTGTTTTTGATCAGAATTTTCTTGGCTATGCAGGCTCTTTTTTGATTCTATATGAGGTTTAAGGTGGTTTTTTTCCCCAATTCTGTGAAGAAAGTTATTGGTAGCTTGATGGGGATAGCATTGAATATGTGAATTACTTTGGGTAGTGTGGACATTTTCACGATATTGATTCTTCCTAACCGTGAGTATGGAATGTTTTTCCATCTGTTTGTGTCCTCTTATTTCCTTGAGCAGTTGTTTGTAGTTCCCCTTGAAGAGATCCTTTATCACTCTTGTATTCCTAAGTATTTTATTCTTCTTGTAGCAATTGTGAATGAAAGTTCACTCATGATTTGGCTGTCTTTGTGTCTATAATTGGTGTATAGGAATGCTTGTGATTTTTGTATATCAATTTTGTATCCTGAGACTTTGCTGAAGTTGCTTATCAGCTTAAGAAGATTTGGGGCTGAGACAATGGTGTTTTCTAAATATATAATCAGGTCATCTGAAAATATTGACAATTTGATTTCCTCTTTTCCTAGTTGAATACTCTTTATTTCTTTTCCTTGCCTGATTGCTCTGACCAGAACTTCCAATATTATGCTGAGTAGGAGTGGTGAGAGAGGGCATCCCTGTCTTGTGCCAGTTTGCAAAGGGAATGCTTCTAGTTTTTGCCCATTCAGTATGCTATTGGTTGTGGGTTTGCCATAAATAGCTTTTATTATTTTGAGATATGTTCCATCAATACCTAGCTTGTTGAGGGTTTTTAGCATAAAGGGCTGTTGAATTTTGTCAAAGGCCTTCTCTGCATCAATTGAGATAATCATGTGGTTTTTGTCTTTGGTTCTGTTTATGTGATGGATTATGTTTACAGATTTGCATCTGTTGAACCAGCCTTGCATCCCAGGGATAAAACTGACTTGACTGTCATGGATAAGCTTTTTGATGTGCTGTTGGATTCGGTTTCCCAGTATTTTACTGAAGATTTTCACATCTATGTTCATCATGGCTATTGGCCTGAATTTTTTTGTTTTTTCAGTTGTGTCTCTGCCGGGTTTTGGTATCAGGATGATGTTGGTATCATAAAATGAGTTAGGGAGGATTCTCTCTTTTAGTATTGTTTGGAATAGTTTCAGAAGGATTGGTATCAGCTCCTTTCTGTACCTCTGGTGGAATTTTGATGTTAACTTGTCTTTTTTTCGTAGGTAGGCTATTAATTGCTGCCTCAACTTCAGACCTTGTTATTGGTCTATTCAGGGATTCAATTTCTTCCTGGTCTATTCTTCGGGGGGTGTAAGTGTCAAGGAATTTATCCATTTCTTCCAGATTTTCTGGTTTATGTGCATAGAGGTGTTTGCAGTAACCTCTGACAGTAGTTTATACTTCTTTGGAATCAATGGTGATATCTCCTTTATCTTTTTTTAATGCATCTATTTGATTCTTCTCTCTTTTCATTCTTATTAGCCTGGCTAGCAGTCTATCTATTTTGTTAATCTTTTCTAAAAATCAGCTCCTAGATTCATTGATTTTTTGAATGGTTTTTTGTGTCTCTATCACCTTCAGTTCTGCTCTGATCTTAGTTAATTGTTGTCTACTGCCAGCTTTTGAATTTGTTTGATCTTGCTCCTCCAGTTCTTTTAATTGTGACATTAGTGTGTCAATTTTGGATCTTTCCTAGTTTCTGATGTGGGCATTTAGTGCTATAAATTTCCCTCTAAACACTGCTTTAAATGTGTCCAAGAGATTCTGGTATGTTGTGTCTTTGTTCTCATTGGTTTTGAAGAACATCTTTATTTCTGCCTTCATTTCATTATTTATTCAGTAGTCATTCAGGAGTAGGTTGTTCAGTTTCCATGCAGTTGTGTGGTTTTAAGTGGGTTTCTTCTTAATTCTGAGTTCTAATTTGATTGTCTATGGTCTGAGATGCTGTTTAAGATTTACTTTCTTTTGCATTTGCTGAGGATTATATGGTCAATCTGGAGTAAGCATGATGTGGTGCTGAGAAGAATGTATATTCTGTGGATTTACAGTGGAGAGTTCTGTAGATGTGTATTAGGTCTGCTTGGTCCAGATCTGAATTCAAGTCTTAGATATACTTGTTAATTTTCTGTCTCATTAATCTGCCTAATATTGATAGTCAAGTGTTTAAGTCTCCCATTATTATTGTGTGGGAGTCTAAATCTCTTTGTAGTTCATTAAGAACTTCCTCTATATATATGGGTGCTCCTGGATTGGGTGCATATATATTTAGAATAGTTAGCTCTTCTTATTGCATTTATCCCCTTACCATTATGTAATTCCCTTCTTGTTGCTTTTGATCTTTATTGTTTTAAAGTATTTTTTATCAGAGACTAAGATTGCAACCTCTGCTATTTTTCACTCTCCGTTTGCTTGGTAAATCTTCCACCATCCCTTTATTTTGAACCTATATGTATCTTTGCATGTGAAATGGGTCTCCTGAATACAGCACACAGATGGTCTTGACTCTTTACCCAATTTGCCAGTCTGTGTCTTTTGATTGGGGAATTTAGCCTATTTACATTTAAGGTTAATATTGCTATGTGTGAATTTGATCCTGCCATTTTGATACTAGCTGGTTGTTTTGCCCATTAGTTGACACAGTTTCTTCATTGTGTCGATGCTCTTTACCATTTGGTATGTTTTTGCTGTTACTGGTACTGGCTGTTCCTTTCCATATTTAGTGTTTCCTTTAGGAGGTCTTGTAAGGCAGGCCTGGTGGTAATAAAATCTCTTAGCAATTGTGTGTCTGTAAAGGATTTTATTTCTCCTTTACTTATAAAGTTTAGTTTTGCTGGATATGAAATTCTGGGTTGAAAGTTCTTTTTTTTAAGGATGTTGAATATTGGCCCCCACTCTTTTCTGGCTTGTAGGGTTTCTGCCAAGAGATCTGCTGTGAGTCTGATGTGCTTCCCTTTGTGGGTAACCTCACCTTTCTCTCTGGCTGCCTTCAGCATTTTTTCCTTGATTTCAACCCTGGTGAATCTGAGGAGTATGTGCCTTTGGGTTGCTCTTCTTGAGGAATATCTTTTTGTTGTTCTCTGTATTTCCTAAATTTGAATGTTGGCCTGCCTTGCTAGGTTGGGGAAGAAGTTCTCCTGGATAATATCCTGAAGAGTGTTTTCCAACTTGGTTTCATTCTCCCCATCACATTCAGGTACATCGATCAAATATAGATTTAGTCTTTTCTTATAATCCCACATTTCATGGAGGCTTCGTTCATTTCTTTTCACTCTTTTTTCTCTAATCTTGCCTTCTTGTTTTATTTCATTGAGTTGATCTTCAATCTCTGATATCCTTTTTCCACTTGATCAATTCAGCTATTGAAACTTGTATATGCTTTGTGAAGTTCTTGTTCTGTGTTTTTCAGCTCTATCCAGTCGTTTATGTTCTTCTCTAAGCTGGTTTTCTATTTAGCATTTCGTCTAGAATTTTTCAAGGTTGTTAGTTTCTTTGCATTGGGTAAGAATACGTTCCTTTAGCTCACAGAAGCTGCTTATTACCCACCTTCTGAAGCCTGCTTCTGTCAATTTGTCAAACTAATTCTCCATCCAGTTTTGTTCCCTTGCTGGTGAGGAGTTCAGATCCCTTGAAGGAAGAGAGGAATTCTGATTTTTGTTGATTTCAGTCTTTTTGTGCTGGTTTCTTCCCATCTTTGTGGATTTATCTACATTTGGTCTTTGAAGTTTGTGACTTTCAGATGCGGTCTCTGAGTAGACACCCTTTCTGTTGATGTTGAAGCTATTGCTTTCTGTTTCTGAGTCTTCCTTCTAACAGTCAGGCTCCTCTGCTTCAGGACTGCTAGAGGTCCACTTTAGACCCTGCTTGCCTGGGAATCACCCACATGGCCTGTAGAACAGCAGAGATTGCTGCCTTTTTCTTATTCTGGTAGTTTCATCCCAGAAAGGTATCCATCTAATATCAGCCAGAGCTCTGCTGTATGAGGTGTCTTTTAGGATATATTGGGTCAGCGAGCCACTTGAGGAGGAAGTCTGTCCCTTATCAGAGCTCAAGTGCTGTGCTGTGAACTCCATTGCTCCCTTCAGAGCTGCTGGGCAGGGATGTTTAAGCCTGCCTAAGTGGAACTCAAAACAGCCCCTTTTCCCAGGTGCTCTGTCTTGGGAAGGTGGGGCTTTATTTATAAGTCCCTGACAGGGTGCTGCCTTTTTCCAGAGATTCCCTGCCAGAAAAAAGGGGGTCTGGACACAGTCTGCCTGCAGATGCCTTGCTGAGTTGTCGTGGGCTCCTCCCAGCTGCTATATAAACTTTCCTGCTATTTCATTTACACAGGCAAGGTTACAACTGCCTCAGTAATGGTGGATGCCCTTCCCCCAACCAAGATTGACCGTCCCAGGTCTAGCCCCAACTGCTATGCTGGCTACGAAAATTTCAAGCCAGTGGGTCTCAGCTTGCTGGTCTTTGTGTAGTTGGGGCCTGCCAAGCCAGATCACTTGGCTCTCTGCCTTCAGCCCCCTTTTTCTCAGGGGGATGAGCAGTTCTGTCTTGCTGGCATTACAGGTGCTGGCTTAAACAACCGCCCAGTTTTGTGCTGAAACCTGTAGCGCTGGTGTTTTGGCACAGGCCAGAACCTCCTGGTCTATGGGTTGCAAAGACTGTGGGTGGGAAAAATCTGAGCCAGAGTGCTGGGGTGTCTGTGAAAGTCCCCAATGGCCTCCTGTGGGTAGGAGGGGGAGTCCTCTGGTCCCTTGTACTTCCCAGGTGAGGCAACACCCCACGCTGCCTCAGTTTGCCCTCCTTGGGCTACACCCACTGTCCAACCAGTCCCATTGAGACGAACCTGGTACCCTGGTTAGAAATGCAGTGATCACTTCCCTTCTATGTCACTCTCACTGGAAACTGTGCTCCAGAGCTGTTCCTATTTGGCCCTCTTGGCCTGAACTAAAAATTTAAGCAAGAAGGGTGAGAATGATTTGGTGGACTCTTCAGCAGCCTTTCCCACTTAGAAAACACATCCCTTTGGAAAGCACATAATTCCCTTCCCCAAGAAGTCTTTCATGGCCTCATATTGTCATTAAATTCTTGCAAGAAGAGTTAAAGAAGAGACAACACTTTCATTTTAGGAGTCCAGTATTGACCTAATGTCAAGCCCCCCCACCCATAAAAAAAAAAACCACAAGAAAACTAGAAACAAATATCCTGATGATCATAAGATTCATAAGTCATCAGAAAAGTATTAGATATCTGAATGCAATAGCATATTAGAAACGATCAAAGGCTATTACTTCATGACCAAGTGGGATTTATCCATGGGATGCAAGGATGAGTCAACACATACAAATTAATCAATGTAATACAACACATAAAGAGAATAAAAAGTACAAATATTATGATCAACTCAATACAACACATAAAGAGAAACATTTATTAATGTAGAAAATCATTTAAAACAAATTAACAGTCTTTTGTTATAAAAACTCGACAAATTAGGCATAGAAGGAAGTTATCTCAACACAATAAAGGTTACATTTGAAAATTCGAAAGATAACATTATACTCAATAATGAAAAACTGTAAGCTTCCCCTCAAAAATACAGAACAAGGCAAGACTGTCCACTCTTGCCATTTGTATTCCACGTTATATTTGAAGTCCTATCTAGAGCAAGTAGGCAAGAAAAATAAATGAAGTATCCAAACCTGAAAGGAAAAAGTAAAACTATGTCTTATCATTGGTAACATAATCTTATGCATAGAAAACTCTAAAGATTACACACACACACACACACACACACACACACGCATGCACACAATGGTGGAAATAATAAATTCAAAAAGTTGCAGCATGTAAAACCAACATACAACAAATAGCTGTTTCTCCAATTGATACTGGTGGAGCTATGGAGAAAAGGGAAGGTTTGTACGCTCTTGGTGGGAAGATAAGTTAGTTCAGCCACTGTAGAAAGCAGTTTGGGAATTTCTCAAACTTAGAACTACCATTTGGCCTAGCAATTTCATTACTGTGTATATATTTAAAAGAAAATAATTTTGTTCTACTATAAGGACACATGCACTCACACGTTCATTGTAGCACTATTCACAATAGGAAAGACATCAGATAAACCTCAGTGCCCATCAACACTGGATTGGATTACAAAAAATGTCATACATATGCATCATGACATACTACACAGTCATAAAAAGTAGTGAAATCATGTCTTATGCAGCAACATGAATGGAACTGGAGGCCGTCATCCTAAGCAAATAAATACAGAAACAGAAAACCAAGTTCCACATGTTTTCACTTATAAGTGGGAGCTGATCACTGACGTCCATGGACATAAAGATGGGTAAAATAGACACTGGAAACAACTGGAGGGGAGAAGACAGTGTGCATGGGCTGAAAAACTACCTATTTGGTACTATGCTCACTATCCGGGTTGGGGGATCATCTGTTCCTCCAAGATAAGCATGGTATAATATGGCCAGGTAATAAACCTGCACATGTACCCCTGAGTCTAAAATAAAAGTTGAAATTATAAAAAACTGTATTTCTATACATTAACAACAAACTATAAAGAAATAAAATTGAGAAAACAATCCCGTTTACAATAGTAACAAAAAAATAAAAGATTTAAAATATACTTAGCCAAGATTGTGAAAGACGTATGCAAGAAAGACTAGAAAATACTGATGAAAGAAATTAGACAAATGTTTATGGAGAGACAGCTCCTATTCATTGATAGGAATAATTAATATTGATAAAATGTCACCTGGGTGTGGTGGCTCACACCTGCATTCCCAGCACCTTGGGATGCCATGGTGGGTACATCACCTGAGGTCAGGAGTTCAAGACCAGCCTGCCAACATAGCAAAAACCCATCTATACTAAAAATACAAAAATCAGCTGGGCATGGTGGCATCTGCCTCTAATCCCAGCTACTCAGGGTATTGAGGCAGGATAATTGCTTTAACCTTGGGGAGGGAGGTTGCAGTGAGCCAAGATCACGCCACTGCACTCCAGCCTGGGAAACACAGTGAGACTCTGTCAAAAAACAAATTTTAAAAAATAATAATATTGATAAAATGTCTATACTACCCAAAGTAATCTACAGATTTAAAGCATTCCTTGTCACAATAGTGATTGAATTTTCTATAGAAAAATTTTTTGAAAATCCAAAAATTTAACTAAAGCGTAAACCTGAAACCTGAACTTCCTGGAAGGAAATGTAATAAAAAAAAAGCTTCCTAACATTTTCTTTGACAATAATTTCCTGGATTTCACAAAAACATAGGCAACAAAAGCAAAAATAGACAAGTAGTAATATACCAAACTAAAAAGCTCTGGACAGCAAAGAAAACTATAAACAAAATAGTAGACCTATGGAATGAGAGAAAATATTGGCAGACCATATGTCTAATAAAGGGTTAATATCTGAACTATGTAAAGAACTCATTCAACTCAATAGGAAGAAGACAAATAACTCAATTAAAAGTAGATCAGTGTCCTAAATAGACCTTTTCCCAAAGAAGAGATATAAATAGCTGTCAGGTATATAAAAATATGTTCAACATTACTAACCATCAGATAAAAGCAAATTAAAAACTACAATAGGATATCACCTCTAGACTGTTAGGAAGACATATGTCAAAACAAATGAGTAAACAAAGATAAGAGTTGGCAAAGATTTGGAGAAAAAAGAACCTTGTTTACTATTAGTGAAAATTTGAATTGGTGTATCTATTATAGAAAAAACGTATAGAACTTTCTCACAGATTTAAAGTAAAACTATCGTAGGATTCAGCAATCTCACTTCTGGGTATGTTTCCAAAGGAAATCAGGATCTCAAAGAGATATGAGTAACTTCTGTGTTCATTGCCATATTATTCACAACAGGTAAGATGTGAAAACAACCCAAATGTTCACTGATGAATGAAGGAAGAAAATGTATATATGAATACAATAAAATATTATTCATCCTCATAAAACAAAGAAAGCAGCTGTCAAGCAGTATTTGACAAAGAAACAAAAGTAACATAACAGAGAAAAGAAAGTATGTTTGACAATTTTGTTGGAATAACTGGATATCACATTTTTAAAAAATGAATCTAGATACAGATGTCACATCCTTTACACAAATTACCTTACAGTGGATCAGAGACTCAAAACTAAAATGCAAAACTATATAACTCTTAGAAGATAACACGGAGGAAAATCTAGATTCCCTTGGGTTTGAGGATGAATTTTTAGATACCATACCAAAAGCATGATTCAGGAAATAAATAATTGATAAGCTGGGCTTCATTAAAGTTAAAAATTTCTGCTCTGCAAAAATCACTGTCAAGAGAATGAAAAGACAAGCAATAGACTGAAGAAAAAATATTTGTAAAAGACCTATGTGATAAAGGATTACTATCCCAAATATGCAAAGAAGTCTTAACATTCAACAATAAGACATAAAACAAACTATTTTTAAAAGGGCCTAGAACATAACAGATGCAGCAAATATATCCAAATGGAAAAATAAGCATATCATAAGCCTACAATTTATGTCGTCAGAGAAATGCAAATTAAAATAAAAGCAAGATACTTTAACATATTATTAGAATAGTCAAAATTCAAAACTCTGACAACACCAAATGCTGGAGGGATGCAGAACAAAATAATCTCATTCATTGCTGGTCAGAATGCAAAATGGTACAGCCACTTTGGAAGACAGTTTGATCAGTTTGTACAAAATTAAAGATATTCTTATGGCACGATCTAGCAATTCTTCTTTTTGGTATTCATGCAAATGAGTTGAAAACATGTCCACACAGACACTTGCAAATTGAAGTATGTAGTATGTATATAGCAGCTTAATTCTTAAATTCCATGCTTGCAAGCAACCAAGATGTTCTTCAGTGGGTAAATGCATAACACGTTTAAATATTTCAGACAATAAAATACTATTAAGACAAAACCACATGGTTATCTCAATAGATGCAGAGAAGGACTTTGACAAAATTCAACAGCGCTTTATGCTAAAAATTCTCAATAAACTAGGTATCAAATGAACCTATCTCAAAATAAGTAGCTATTTACGACAAACCTACAGCCAGTATTATACTGAATGGGCAAAAACTGGACGCATTCCCTTTGAAATTTGGCACTAGACAAGGATGACCTCTCTCACCATTCCTGTTCAATATAGTGTTGGAAGTTCTAAGGGTATTCAATTAGGAAAGGAGAAAGTCAAATTGTCTCTATTTGCAAATGACATGATTGTATATTTAGAAGACTCCATCATCTCAGCCCAAAATCTCCTTAAACTGATAAACAACTTCATGAAAGTCTCAGGATACAAACTTAATGTGCAGAAATCACAAGCATTTCTATACACAATAATAGACTAACAGACAGCCAAATCAAGGGCAAACTCCCATTCACTATTGCTACAAAGGGAATAAAATACCTAGGAATACAACTAACAAAGGATGTAAAGGATCTCCTCAAGGAGAACTACAAGCCACTGCTCAAGGAAATAAGAGAGGACACAAACAGATGGAGAAACATTCCATGCTCATGGTTAGGAAGAATCAATATCATGAAAATGGCCATACTGCCCAAAGTAATTTATAGATTCAATGCTATCCCCATCAAGCTACGTACGACCTTCTTCACAGAACTGGAAAAAACCACCTTAAACTTCATATGGAACCAAAACAGAGCCTGTATAGCCAAGACAATCCTAAGCAAAAGAACAAAGTGGGAGGCATCACGCTACCTGATCTCAAACTATACTACAAGGTACAGTAATCAAAACAGCATGGTACTGGTACCAAAACAGAGATATAGACCAATGGAACAGAACAGAGGCCTTGGAGGCAATGCCACACATCTACAACCATCTGATCTTTGACAAACCTGACAAAAACAAGCAACAAGGAAATGATTCCCTGTTTAATAAAGGGTGTTGGGAAAACTGGCTAGCAGTGTGCAGAAAGCAGACACTCGACCCCTTCCTGACACCTTACACTAAAATTAACTCTAGATGGATTAAAGACTTAAACGTAAGACCTAATATCATAAAAACCCTAGAAGAAAACCTAGGCAAAACCATTCAGGACACAGGTATAGGCAAGGACTTCATGACCAAAACACCAAAAGCATTGGCAACAAAAGACAAAATAAACAAATGGGACCTAATTAAACTCCATAACTTCTGTACAGCAAAAGGAACAATCATTAGAGTGAACTGGCAACCAATAGAATGGGAAAAATTTTTTGCAATCTACCCATCCGACAAAGGGCTAATATCCAGAATCTACAAAGAACTAAAACAGATTTCAAGAAAACAAACAAACAAACTCATCCAAAAGTGGGAGAAGGATATGAACAGACGCTTTTCAAAAGAAGACATATATAAGGCCAACAAACATATGAAAAAATGCTCATTATCACTGATTATTAGAGAAATGCAAATCAAAACCACACTGAGATACTACCTCATGACAGTTAGAATGGCAATCATTAAAAAATCTGGAGACAACACATGTTGGAGAGGGTGTGGAGAAATAGAAACACATTTACGCTGTTGGTGGGAGTGTAAACTAGTTTAATCATTGTGGAAAATAGTGCAGCGACTCCTCAAGGATCTAGAAATAGAAATTCTTTTTAACTCAGCAATCCCTTTACTGGGTATGTACCCAAAGGATTATAAATTGTTCTGTTATAAAGACACATGCACACATATGCTCATAGAGGCACTGTTTACAATAGCAAAGACCTGGATCCAACCCAAATGCCCATCGACAATAGACTGGACAAGGAAAGTATGGCACATATGCAACATGGAATACTATGCAGCCATAAAAAATGATGAGTCCATGTCCTTACAAAGGACATGGATGAATCTGGAAACCATCATTCTCAGCTAACTGACACAAGAACAGAAAACCAAACACCACATGTTCTCACTCACAGGCAGGTGATGAACAATGAAAACACATGGACACAGGGAGGGGAGCATCACACACTGGGGTCTGTTGGAGGTGGGCAAGGGAGGGACAGTGAGGGGAGATGGAAAGGTCAGGGAGGGATAACATGGGGAGAAATGCCAGATGTAGGTGACAGGGGGATGGAGGCAGCAAACCACATTGCCATCTGTGTACCTATGCGACAATCCTGCATGATCTGCACATGTACCCTAGAACCTAAACTGCAATAAAATATATATATATATATATACATATATATATAATTCATGGCTTAAAAATGAGGTTTCAAGTTATGAAAAGATAGAAAGAAATCTTAAATTTATATTACTAACTGAAAGAAGCCAATCTGAAGTATATGACTCTACCTATATGATATTCAGTTAGAGATAAAAATTATAAAGAAAAATATTAGTGGTTGTCAACAGTTGAGATGGGAGGGAAGAATGAATAGGCAGAGTACAGTACATTTTCAGGGGAGCAAAACAACTCTGTATGAATCTATAATGGTGGATACATGTTATTATGAATTGTTTCAAGCCCATTGAGTATATAACACCAAGACTGAACTTGAATGTAAATAACAGGCTTTAAGTAATGATTTGTCAATGTAGTTTAATCCATTGTAACAAATGTATCACCCTGATAGGAAATATTTAATATTGGAAGAAGTCAAGTATTTGTGGGGACAGAGGCAATATAGATCACCCATGTAACTTCCTCCCAATTTTGTAATTTTGCTGTGAATCTCAAGCTGCTATAACACATATGAAGGAAGTCCTGCTATTTGAGACAGCATGAATGAGCATGGAGGAAATTATGCTAAGTTAAATAAGCCAGACATAGAAGGAAAAATATTACATGATTCCACTTATATGAGGAATCTAGAATACTCAAACTCTTAGAAACAAAGAGTAGAATGGTGATTACCAGAGACTGGGGAGAAGGGAAATAGGGGGAGGCATTAGTTGAAGAGCATAAAGTTTTATACTTTACAGCACAGGGCCTACAGTTCACAATACTGTATTATACCCTTAAAAATTTGCGGCACTGTTCACAATAGCAAAAAGTTGAAACCAACCCAAATGCCCATCAGTGATAGACTAGACTAGATAAAGAAAATGTAGCATATATACACCATGGAATACTATGCAGCCATAAAAAAGATGAGTTCATGTCTTTTGCAGGGATATGGATGAAACTGGAAGCCATCATTCTCAGCAAACTGACACATAACAGAAAACCAAACACTGCATGTTCTCACTCATATGTGGGTGTTGAATAATGAGAACACATGGAGAGGGGAATGCCCCCAAAGTGCTCTGGAGCCAGAACCAGTTGGCCTCCTCCAGCCCCACCCCAGGTTCCCTCCCCCAGGGCCCCACACAGCTCAGCCCTGGGGAGATGGAAGAGTCTGATCAGGGGCACACAGGTGTACTTGCAACCTGTAGAGGTCATGAGGGCAAGGCA
This sequence comes from Sapajus apella, assembly GCF_009761245.1. Taxonomy (NCBI): domain Eukaryota; kingdom Metazoa; phylum Chordata; class Mammalia; order Primates; family Cebidae; genus Sapajus; species Sapajus apella. Next base: position 8,689,892 of record NW_022436986.1, on the reverse strand, counting down.
GGCTGCCCGCCTCCTCCGCACCTTCCCCCGGCCCCTCCTGCTCAATCTCAGCCCTATGCGTGCTCTGTCTGTGGAAACAGGTTTTCACTCAAGCATCAGATGGAGACGCACTACTGAGTCCACACAGGAGAGAAGCCCTTCTCCTGTAGCCTTTGTCCTCAGCAATCCCGGGACTTCTCGGCCATGACCAAGCACCTGCGGACGCACGGGGCTGCTCCGTACCGCTGACCCCTGTGCGGGGCCGGCTGTCCCAGCCTGGCCTCCATGCAAGCGCACATGCGCGGCCACTCGCCCAACCAACTCCCGCCCGGATGGACCATCCGCTCCACCTTCCTCTCCTCCACGAGACCGTCCCGGCCCTCGACCTCTCTCTGTTGTCCCCCTTCCTCCACCACCTAGCGGGGTGTCGGTAGCGTCTTAGCCTAAGAGTCCAATTAAAGAATGAAAAGCCGGGCGGCTCGGCTTCTGACCTGGCACCGCTGCTGCAGCGGCCTAGCAAATTCCGCCCCAGCAAGGGCGCCGAGTGCCCTCTCCCGGACGATCGCGGGTCGCAGAAGCCCAGGCCAGAGAGCCCTACAGGCTGAGGGCACTGAAGTGTGCAGGAGCGAAGCTTAACAATAGGAGGATTGTCGATCACATCAGCATAATAAAGAGTTTCCTTTATTATGAGGAAGGGGAACATCACACACTGGGGCCTGGGTATGGGGGCTAGGGATGAATAGCAGGCGGTGAAGGGATTGGGAAGGATAGCATTAGGAGAAATACCTAATGTAGATGACAGGGCGATTGATACAGCAAAGCACCACCATGGCACTTGTATACCTATGTAACAAACCTATTCCAACTGCACATGTGCCCCAGAACTTAAAGTATAATAAATAAATAAATAATTGCAAAGAAGGTAGATCTTATGTTAAGGGTTCTTATCACACAAAAAAAAAGTAGTAAAAAAAATAAAGAGGGCAGGAGGAAACTTTCTGAGGTAATGGATATGTTAATAGAAATAGTGTGGTGGTGGTTTCATGGGTATATACTCAACTTCAAACCCTTCAAGTTGCACATGTTAAATATGTACAGCTTTTTGTAGCCATACCTCCATTAAGTAGGTTAAAAAAATGCCTACATACAAATCCCGGTTCTTCTATTTGCTTTTTGTGTGATTTGAGTCCAATTATGCAACCAGTATCTTCCATTGTTTTATTGCTTGTGAAAGGAAATTAATACTTTATAGAGTGCTTATAAAATGATGAAACTATATAAAGTACTGAGGACAGTGCTTGGTGCATAGTAAGCACTCAATACATGATAGCTAAAAGAATGATAATTATGCAGTAAATTCTCAATGTCTTTCTCCTCTGTTTTAGTCTGACTTCTACAGAATAAACTTCTTACAGATCATCATGGATAATTATTAACAAATATTGAATATTTGGAATGGAATTGATTTTTATAAAGTTAATATTTTCCTACTATTGGAAATGTTAAATTAGAAAAATTGGCATTTACTGAATATGCCTAGGGGGAATGATCAGAATTTTCATTGTTTCAAAATATAAAATGTGATTCTAATATAATGTGATTATTAAAGATTTATTATTTGTAGTAGAGCAGATAATAAATCTTTTTATAACTTTAAAAATACAGTGGAAAAGTAAGGGCTTGTCAAATAACATGGAAAAACAATGAAAAATAATATCTGTCAGGAAAACAGACAAATATATAAATCAGCAAATTTGACTTATCCAGTAACTGAAATTGAGTTTGTTGCCAGTAAAATGCTTTTTACAAAGATGAGTTGCTCCTGGCAGTTACCACACTTGGTATTGCCAGGTCCTCACTTAGAGCTTTCAGATTTCCAGCCTTTCACCTGTCTGCAGCTAGCCAGTCAGTTGTTAGAATGCTTGTCTTATCTCCTCTCATTCTGGATATCTTCTCGTTCATCTATATCAGAATCATTTTTAAAAGACCACTACGATTTTCTGGCACTGGTTGAAGAGCAGACAAAAGAAAAAATGTGTGTATGTGAGTGTGTGTGTATGAATGAATGCAAAACCTTGTACATAACTGTATGCGTGGTCTCAGGAGGAAAGAGAAAATCTGCATGCCTTGGGAAGGGTCGAAAACTGTAAACAGCTCCCAGGGAAAATATATCTTCAGAGATTTTATCAGAGGTAGTATGTAATTGAAAATTCTGCAAAATAAAAGGTTATTTCTAGAGATATTAGAGTGTAGCAATAAAGCTGGGTAAGCCAAAGGAAGGAGAAAAATATAGTTACCCTAAAGAACTACTATGTCATTGGTCGACACAAAATAATTTCTAGGAATAAGCTGATTTTGATAGATGCATTGTTGTTCTTCTTTCTTGAAATAAACTTGTGTTTGTTATTTACTGGTTGTACAGATAATTTATGCTCATTTTCTGAGATTTGAAATATTTAATGCTTCTTTCTTTCCCCACAATTCAATCACCTAGAGATAATCACTGTCAATATTTTGTGTTCATCACCTGATTTCATATATATTTCCAATCAAAACTTAAAAAGTAATAATAATGTCTCTACAAATGAAAAGATCCAAATACATATATATGCCATTTTATTATACTTAGAAATTCTCTTCCTCATATCAAATATTATTTATAATAGAAATAAAATATTTTAATACTATGTTAAAGAACTTTAATATGAAAGTTTTATATTTATAAAAATCGCGAAAATAATATTAAGCATCCCCATAAACCTGGAATGCAGCTTCTCCTTCCATTAACATTTTGCGTTATGGTCCATATGTTATAATTGATTAACTAACATTGTTATATCATCATTAACTAAAGTCTGTGTTAACTTCCTTTTTCTATTCTAGGATCCCTTCCAGGATACCACATTACATTTAGTCATCATGTCTCCTTTGGCTGCTCTTGGTTGGGACAGTTTCTCAGATTTTTGTTGTTTCTGTAGACTTTGACAAGTTTGAGGACTACCGGCCAAGCATTTTGTAGGATGCCCCTCAACTGGAGTGTGTCTGATGTTTTTCTAGCGATTAGATGCGGGTTATAGGTTTTCGAAAAGAAAACCACAGAAATAAAATATCATTTTATCACATGAAATCAAAAGTTTTTATGATCAATATGACTCAGCATTATTGATGTAAATATTGATCACCTGGCTGAGGTTGTATATGTCAAATTTCTCCACTTTAAAGTTACTGTTCACTCCTGCACTCAGCACATTTCATGCTAAGATCTTTAAAACAGAAACACTACTCGAAGTAGCAGTTATGTCCACCTCCTCAAGAGAAAGTATTTACATAAATATTTGGAACTGTTCTGCAATGGAGATTTACATCTTCTTAGTTTCTTTATTCCATTATTTATTTATATCAGTGGATATCACAAATAACTGTTTTCTACAAACATACCTGGTTTTATGGGGCTTTGCTTTATTGCTCTTTGCAGATACTGTTTTTTATAAACAGAGGGTTTGTGGCAACCCCACATGAAGCAAGTCTGTCAATGTTATTTTTCCAAAAGCATGTGCTCACTTCATGTCTCTTTGTCACATTTTGGTAATTCTTGTAGTATTTCAAAATTATTAATTATTATATCTATTATGGTAATCTATGATCAGTGATCATTAATGTTACTGTTCTAGTCATTTGGGGGCTCCATATACTCCCATATAAGATGTGAACTTATTTGATAAATGTTATGTGTATTCTGACTGCCGCGCTGAGCTGTTGTTTTCCTGTGTCTCTCCCTTACCTTGGACCTCCCTATTCTCTAAGACACAAGAATATTGAAATTAGGCCGAACCATAATTCTTACTTCCCATTGACAATGTAGTTGTTAAATTGAGAGCTCTGATTATTAATGGTTTTACATCTGCTAACACAACATCCACTCTGCAGCCCATGGATCCAGGAGTAATTTTGACTTACACGTCTTGTTAACTAAGAAATATGTTTTGTAAGGCCATAACTGCCATAGATAGCAACTCCTCTGATGAAGCTGGCCAAAAATAAATGGAAAATCTTCTAAAAATGATTTGCCCCTCTAGATATAATTAAGAACATTTATGATATTAGGAAAAGGTTAAATATCAACATTAACAGGCATTTGGAAGAGGATGGCTATAGAATTTTTTTATTTATTTGTGTTTCATTTGATTTCTTTCAGCAGTGTTTAGTATTTCTCCTTGTAGAAAGTTTTACTTCCTTGGCTAGCTCTATTTGCTTTTCTTTGTGGCTACTGTAAATGAGATTGCTTTCTTGATCTGTCTCCCACCCTGGCCATTACTGTCTAAAGAAGTGCTACTGAATTTGTACATTGATTTCTATAAGCATTTATAATTTCTGGTAGCCTTTTTTGGAGTCTTCAGGGGTTTCTAGATACAGAGTCAATCATCCACAAAGACAGATAGTTTGACTTACTCTCTTTATATTTAGTTGTCTTTTATTTGTTTCTCTTTCCCAATTGTTCAGGCTAGGAGTTTTAGTACTATATTTAATACAAATAGGGAGAGTGGGCATCTTTGTCTTGTTCTGGTTCTCAAGGGGAATGGTTCCAGCTTTTGAGCATTTAGTATGATGTTGGCCATGAATTTGTCATAGAAGTCTCATGTTATTTTGAGGTATGTTACTTCAGTGCCTTGTCTACTGAGTGTTTCTATCATGAAGAGGTGTTGGATTTTATTGAAAGCTTTTCTGTGCTTATTGAGATAATCACATGGTTTTTGCTTTTAATTATGTTTATGTGGTGAATCACGTTTATTGATTCACATTTGTTGAACTAGCATTGCATCCAAGAAATAAAGTCTACCTTATCATGCTTAGGCTTTAGCGCAGGGTTCTCCGCCCCTCCTTCTCACGGCGCTCGAGGGACCATGGCTGATCCTCGCATGAGACAGATCAAGATCAAGACCGGCGTGGTGAAGCAGTTAGTCAAAGAAAAAGTGATGTAGGAAAAAGAAGCAAAACAAGAAGAAGAAAAGATTGAAAAAATGAGAGACATTAAAAAGCAGGTAGAGATCCTACAAGAATCCCAGATGATGATCCCAGATTGCCAGCACAGGTTGGAAGCTGCATATTTGGATCTTCAACAGATATTAGAAAATGAAAAAGACTTGGAAGAAGCTGAGGAATATAAATAAGCACATTTAGTACTGGATTCAATGAAGTAGAAGCCTGAAACTTTTCTTGTATGGGGTGGGTTTTACATTAAATCCTGGGGTTCATTTTACAATTCATTATTTTTAACCACTGTTATGTGTTAAATTAGTATGAGAATGTGATTGTTTTTCTCTGGTTACACACATATTTCTTTGTCTAATTCAATATGTCAAATAAATGAGTGTATCTAATAAAGAAAAACTTGTTGAAGTGCTGCTTGATTCACTTTGCTAGATTTTATTGAGGAATTTTGCATTTATGTTCATCACTGCCATTCTAAACAAAATAGCAAAGACAAAAAATCGACTTAGGTGTTCAGCAATGGTGGGTTGCATAAAAAATGTATATATGCACCGTGAAATACTATGCAGCCAAAAAAGGAATGAAATCATTTCTTTTGCAGCAACATAGATGGAGTGGAGGCCACAATCCTAAGCGAAGAAACGCAGGAACATAAAACCAAATGCCACATGTTCTCACTTAAAAGCCAAACATTAAGCACACACAGACATAAACATAGGAACAACAGACACTGTGGACTGCTAAAGGGGGAAGAAGGAGAGAAGGATGTAAGTTGAGAAACTACCTATTGGGCAGTTTACACTTAAGTTGCACATATAAATTGCATCTGGCTACAATACAATCATGTAACAAAGCTGCACATGTAACCCCAGTCTTTTCAACAAAGGTCCAATATCCGGAATCTATCAGGAACTTAAACAAATTAAAAACAACAACAACAAAACATTAAAAAGTGGGTAAATGATACAAGTATTATTACTTTTTTTTAATATTTAGAAAACTTGCTATACCTATTAACAAAGTCCAAGTTTTTTAAATTAATTCTTTAGAATGCTCTTGATATACAATCATGATTTGTTCTAAACAAAGATAGTTTAGTGTCTTGTTTTCTAACTTCTATATGTTTTCTTTATTTTTGTTGTCTTATTGTACCAGTTTTGATTTTCAGTGCAACGTAGCAGAGAAATGGTGAGGTAACATATCTTACACTTGTTTCTGTTCTTCGGTGGAAAGTATCCCATTTTTCACCATTAAATATGATACTAAGTGTAGGTTTGCAGAGGCAGTTTTTAGCAAATTAGGAAAGTTACTTTCTATTCTAGTATATTGAAAATTTTTAGCACAAATAGTTATTGAAATTTATCAAATGCTATTTCTGCATCAATCAATATGATTATTTGGCCTGTCGATACAGTGGATTACATTAATTGGTTTCAAATGGTAATCAGCCTTACATACGTGGAGTAAATTTCACCTGACAGTGTTGAATAATTGTATTAGTTCATCCTTGTAGTGCTATAAGGACCTACCAGAGACTGGGAAATTTATAAAGAAGAAAGGTTTAATTAATTTACTGTTCCTCAGGTCTGGGAAGACCTCAGAAAACCTACAATCATCACAGATGGGAAGCAAACACGTTCTTCCTCACATGATGGCAGGAAGGAGAAGAATGAGTGAAGGACAGGAGCAGAGGAGCAGAAGCCCCTTATAAAATCATCAGATTTTGTGGGAACTTACCGATTATCATGAGAAAGCAGCATGGGGGTAATTGCTTGGATGATCCAATTATGTCCCACTAGTTTCCTCCCACATGTGGGGATTATGGAAACTCTAATTCAAGATGAGATTTTGGTGGGAACACAGCCACACCATCTCATTCCACCTTCTGAAGCCATAGCCCAAGCTGTATATTTACCTCTTTTAGCCACAGCTAGCAAGGCTGGAATGCAGGGCACCAAGTCCCTAGGCTGCACACAGCAAGGGAGGCCATGGGCCCAGCCCATAAAATCATTTTTTCCTCCTAAGGCCCTACGTCTGTGATGGGAAGGCCTTCCATGAAGGTCTGTGATATGCCTTGAAGACATTTTCCCCATTGACTTGGTGACTAACATTCGGCTCTTTATTACATATGTAAATTTCTGCAGCAGGCTTGAATTTCTCTCTAGAGAACGGATACTAATTCTATTGAAACTATTCCAAAAAGTGAGAAGGAAGGTTTCCTCCCTAACTCATTTTATGAAGCCAGCATCAGCCTGAAACTAAAATCTGGCAGAGAATGAAATAAAACAAACAAACAAACAAAACAACAACAACAACAAAAAACCTTCAAGCTAATATCCTTGATGAACATACAGGCAAACATTCTCAACAAAATATTAGCAAACCAAATCCAACAGCACAACAAAAAGATAAAACACTACATCAAGTAGGCCTTATTTGAGGGATGAAGGATGCAAGGTTGGTTCAACATATGTAAATTAATACATGCAATTTACCACAAAAACAGAATTAAAAGCAAAAATAATATGATCATCTCAATAGACACAGAAAATACTTTCAATGAAATCTAACATACCTTCATGATAAGATCCTCAACAAATTAGGCACTGAAGGATCATACCACAAAATAATATCAGCCATCTATATAAACCCACAGCAAACATCATACCAAATGGGCAAAAGTTGGAACCATTACTGTTGAGAACTGGAACAAGAAAATAATTTTCACTCTCAGCAGTCCTATTCAACACAGTACTGGAAGTCCTAGCCAGAGCAATCAGACAAGAGAAACAAATCAAAGACATTGAAATAGGAAAAAAAGAAATCAACTCTCTCTCTTTGCTGACAATATGGTTTTATGACTAGAAAATCCTAAAGACTCTTCCAAAAGGCCTACAGAACTAGCAAACACTTTTAGTAAAGTTTCAGGATACAAAATCAATGCACAAAAACTAGGAGCATTTCTGCACATCACCAACAACCAGGCTGAGAATAAAATAAAGAAAACAAGCCAAATTACAGTAGCCACAAAGAAAATAAAATAACAAGGAACACAGATTAAAAGGGAAGTGAAAGATCTTGACAAAGATAGCTACCAAACACTGCAGAAAGAAATCAGAGATTACACAAATAAACAGAAAAATATTCCATGCTCATGTGTTGGAAGGATCAATTTTCTAAAAATTTCCATAATACCGAAAGCAATCTGTACATTCAATGCTATTTCTATCAAACTACTAATGTAATTCTTCACAGAACTAGACACAACTATTCTAAAATTCGTAGAACTACAAAAGAACCCCAAATAGTTAAAGCAATCCTAAACAAAAAAGAACAAAGCAATAGGCATTATACTACCTGATTTTGCAGTATACTGTAAAGATACAGTAACCAAAATAGCATGGTACTGGCACAAAAACAGATACATAGCACAATGGAATACAATATAAAACGGAGAAATAAGTCTGCACAATTATAACCATCTGATCTTTGACATGGTCAACAAAAACAAGAAACAATGAAAAGACTTTCTATTTTATAAATGGTGCTGGAATAACTGGCTAGCCACAGGCAGAAGATTGAAGCTGGACCCATACCTTTTACCACATGCAAAATTTAATTCAAAATGGATGAAAGATTTAAACATAAGACCTCAAACTATGAAAATTCTAGAAGACAATCTAGGAAATACTCTTCTTGACATGAACTTTGGCAAAAATATTTTGGCTAAGTCCCCAGAAGCAATTGCAACGAAAACAGAAGTAAACAAGTGGAACCAAATTAAACTAAAGAACTTCTGCATAGCAAAAGAAATTCAACAGATTAAACAGACAGTCTAAAGAATGGGAGAAGATATTTGCAAATTATGCACCTGACAAAGGCTTAATATCAATAATCTATGAGGAACTTAAACAAAGTCACAAGGAAAACCACATTAAAAATGGGCAAATGACATGAATAGACACTTCTCAAAAGAAGATGTAAAAACAACCAACAAACATTAAAAATGCTCAGCATTACTAACCATCAGAGAAATTCAATGAAAATTATGAAGAGATACTGATTTGGTTAGGTGTTGTGTCCCCACCAAAATCTCATCTTGAATTGCAATCCCCATAATCCCCACATGCCAAGGGAGAGACCAGGTGGAGGTAATTGAATCATGGGGGTGGTTTCCCCCATGCTATTCTCACGATAGTGAGTTCTCATGAAATCTGATGGTTTTAAAAGGTGTCTTTCCCCTTTGCTTGGCCCTTCTCCTTACTGCTGTCTTGCAAAGAAGGTGGCTTGCTTCCTCTTCACACTCTGCCATATTGTAATTTTCCTGAGGCATCCACAGCTATGCTGAAATATAAGTCAATTAGACCTCTTTTCTTATAAACAACCCCATCTCAGCAGCTCTTTATAACAGTATGAAATTGGACTAGTACAGATACCGTCTCCCACTAGTCAGAATGGCTATTATCAAAAGGCAAAAAAAAATAAAAAAAAAAAAAAGGGTGCTGGCAAGGCTTTGGAGAACATAGAACAGTTATACACTGGTGGTAAAAATGTAAATTAGTCCAGTCACTATAGAAAGAAGTCTGGAGATACTATTGGCACAGCAATCCTGTTACTGAGTATATACTCAAAGAAAAATAAATCATTTTGCTAAAAAGACACAGGCACAACACACACAAAAGAATGTGCATTGCTGCACTATTCACAATAGCAAAGACATAAAATTAATGTCAGTGCCCATCAATAGTAGATCCTATAAAGAAAATGTTGTGCATATACACTATAGAATACTATAGACCCATAAAAATGAATAAAATCATGTCTTTGCAGTAATATGGATGAAGTTTGTGGATACAATCTTTTTTTTTTTTTGAGAGTTTAAATGTTTATGTAAAACAGAAATGCCAAACCATTCCACTGTCAACCTTTCAAGCCACCAGGCTAACAATAAGCTAGTTATTCCACAACAATGTTAGAGCAGAGGAGTATAGTCTTAAGAGAATTAATGCAAGAACAAAAACCAAATACTACATGTTCTCCCTTATAAATAAAAGCTAAACATTGAGCACATATGGATATACACATGGGAAAGTAGACACTATTGACTACTGCAAGATAGGATTGGAACGGAGGTGCAAGTTGAAAAACTGCCTTTCAAGTACTATCCTCATTATCTGGGTGATAGGATCTGTACCGCAAACATTAGCGTCACACAATATTCCAATATAACAAAACTGCGCTTATACCCCTGTATTTGACATACATGTTGAAATTAAAATATATAAATATTTTTAAATAAACATTTTTATTTATGTTTGTTTAGAAAAATTGAAAATACAATACAGTGTTACATTTACCTAGTTTCTCCTAATTTTGACATTTTACATAACCATGATTTTTATGACAGCTAAAACCCAGTGTGGCTACACTTCTATTAACTAAATTCCAGGCTTTGTTTGGATATCACAAGCTTTACCACTAATGTTTAAAAAAAATCATTTTAACTTCTTACTAAGCATTTCTATGAAAGCTCAGAATTCAAGTTATGTCAGAGTACTAAAAACTGAGACTTTCAGTAAACTATAAGAGAATTTCAGATAAAAATCTCTATAAAATTTTAAGTCAGGAATATATTAGGAAGCAAGAAGTAACAGGAGTTTTGTTATAAGACAAAGAACAATTGAAACCTAAGCCAGGTGCTGTAAACAAACTAGAAAGCTGAGTAATCACTTCTCAAATTCCCAGAATATTTCTGATGTTAAAAAAAAAAAAAAAGTTTATTTCATTGATTCTTTTTCTTCATTAATATCTCTCCTTTATGTCTTCTGTTTCTGTAATTCACAATCATGCAGTAGAATCAAATTAAAATCCAAATCAAGAGAAATGAGCAAAAGAATGCAAATAGGTAACATGCAATATTAATATAGGAGAATATTGTAACAAGTTCTCTTCTGGGTTAATTTGTGAAAACTCTCAATAGAAAATTAAAAAAAATAAACATAATCTGCCAAAATTATATACCAGAAGAAGTAAGAGAAATAAATTATTGAAACAAAAAGATAAAGATACAAGGCTTAAGTGGTTTGGAAGGAAGACATAAATTTTCTAAGAGAATTTTGTATAAATTGTCTTCTTTCTCCTAAAGAGATGCTTTCGAAGGCTGAGCATGGTGGCTCATGCCCATAATCCTGTTACTTTGGGAGGCCATGGTGGGAGATTTTCTTGAGTCCAGGAATTCAGGACTTGTCTGGGCAAGAGAGTAACAACCTAGCTTGAAAAAAATACCAAACAAAATTAGCCTGTTTTGGTGGTGTGCCTGTAGTCCCATCTTCTTGAGAGGCTGAGGTGGGAGGATCACTAGAGCCCAAAATATCAAGGCTGCAGTGAGCAGAGGCCACACTACTGCACTCCAGCCTGGACAACGGAGCAACACTTGGCTAAACAAATAAATAAATAAATAAATAATAATGAGATGTTTCTCAAAATCTTATGCAATAACATAAATGTTTTCTAAATGTAATGTTTCTAAATGTTTTCTAAAAACTTCTAAATTTATAAAGATTTTGTTGAGAAAAAAAGAGAGTATCCTAAGTTAGGGTTTCTTACAACATAAATTTTGCAAATGAAACATTTACTTTAATGAAACCTGATTATTACTCTTTAGTGATTTTCTCTGTTCACTGGATTTTCAATGGGGAATATTAAAAACTAAGCCAATAATTTACAATCTTACTTAGTGTGACATTTTAAAATTCTTACAAGGATTATAAGTCTTGTTCTTTTTAAAAATAATATTGAATGTTTTAAAATGAAAGGAGTAGCAGCTTTCCTGTACTGATAATGGGCATGTTTCAGAAAGGGGAAAAAGTTGACAATTATTAAATATAGATTGCATGCCCTTTGCATTATCAAATTTCTCATTTACTTTTTTTAGTGGACCATGAAATTAATGACAAGACAAAGTATCTGAGAAGGGAAGCAACTGGCAAGACACAAAAGTTACTAATTGATTAATAAGTAATTCAGATAAGCTTGTCTGACCCCAAAGACAGTCCTCAACTACCACAATTAACACTGTTTCAGGTGTTTATGATTGCATATATTTAGTTAAGTAGTATTTTCTATTCTTTTTCAGGAAATGTGTCCTAGAAATGTGTAAACACATTGGAAGGTATTCTAAGATGAGCAATGTAAATGTTGAAAGGACAGAGCAGACATCCTTAAGAGAAATGAAGAAGTGTGCACTTACAGCTAGTTGACATTGAGGGAGGAACTGGAAAGCTATGAATAAATCTTTGCAATGTCAAGTAACATGATAAATGAATTACTTAGTAGAGGCTATTAATATTATAAATGGGAAGAGTTTCATGACTAACTTTGGGAGAAAATCATTCAAAACAGCATATATACTTTTAAATTATTTTGAAATTCTATTTCTGTTGTTTCTTATCAGTGAATAAGACTGAATTTTCCAAAATAAAATATTTGGAAAACATAGAAAATCATTAATTATAAAATAAAAAACATTGATATTTCGACTCTCTAGTAAAAACTATTAGTAGTATGGTGATATATATTCTCCAACTTAGTTATATGTATATGTACACATAGACATATGACTATATCCATATTAGGATTATAGTTTTAATATTATAGAATAAAGAAATTCTCCACAAACTTTTTAAGAATTTCAAATATATAGAAAAATTCTAAGAACACAAAAAACCTGCATATATCCAGATGCTCCATTTCTCTCTCTCACACACACACGTACATATATGCACACAAATCTATTATCTACATTAATTTATATATATGTGCATTTATATGTGTGTGCCTGTGTGTATGACAGTTTGCAGAAAATACAACTTTTTTCTAAATACTTCAGATCATGTACATTATTTTTCTCTTACAAGATCATACATAGACACAAATGCTGATGTAATTTAACATCAATATAATATTGATGGCTAAATGATAGTCTATATGGAAATTATTCTGCTTGTTTCAATAATATCCCTTGTTACTTCTGGTCTGCTCGTTTTGATCCAGGATGCAATGATGCAGTACACATCTTATTTAGTTGTCCTGATCCTTTAGTCTTCTTTAATAAAGCGATGAAGAAACAAGCAAATATCTGCAGCAACATGGATGAACCTAGAGGACATTATACTAAGTATGCTAAACCAGACAATTAAAAACAAATTCTGCATGATCTCACTAATATGTGGAATCTAAAATAGTCAAACTCATAGAATTAGAGTGAATGTTGCTTGCCAGGGATTGGGAAAGTGGGAAATAGGGAGATGTTGGTCAAAGGGTACAATTATTCATTTGTAAAAAATGAATAATTTCTGAAGACCTAGTGCACAGCAACATGAATATAGTTACCAATCCTGTATTGTATACTTAAAATTTTCTAAGTGTAGACTTTAAGTCTTCTCACCGCAAAAAAGGAAATAAAAGAAATGACAACTTTGTGAGGTGATATATATGTTAATTAGCTTGATTACGGAGATGATTCCATGGAATATGCACATAGCAAAACATTATTATCATATATCCTAAGTGTATATGATTTTGTCAATTATATCTCAATAAAGAAGAAAAATGAAAAAAAAAAGCTAGTATATTGGCTAAAATACCTATTATCTATTTTAGAGATTCTTATGAAAGTAGTAATCATTCTATTTTTCATAAAAATAAACTACAATTCTAAGTTGTAGAGATAGCCTCTTGGCTAGTTTAAGGCCATGTATAAGTAATCCCAATCCAGTCTCTAACAGACACCTCTAAATTGTGACTGTTCATTCCCCTATCTCATTTCCTATATTTTGAACAGAGTACTGTAAGAAGTTATATTGAACTTCTATTCTGCTATATGAATTATGAGCAGATTTTCTTGGTTTATGTTTATCCTTATAAGTTATTCTTCAGATTATACCTCCCAAAATGCAAGAAACTGCTAGTAGCCCCTGCTCTTTTATGCCTTTTTATTTTTAACATTTTGTAAGATGTCAGCATTTAAATTATGGTAAGATATTAGCATTTGATACTTTAGTGATTTGGTAGACAATTAGGGAAATATTTTAGTGTTTATTTTTTTCATCATCTTAAATAATTTAGTTGTTAACGAGGAGTGATTTATTTTGAATCTTTTATATAGATTCCATTTCCATTCAGAAATGTAGCGATTCAATTAAAATCTTTCTTTGAAAGATTGTATTGAGGCCTCCTGTTACCAAGTCACAGGCTAAAGTGTTCACAGAGAGGTCAACTCAGCCATATCTCAGCCCAAACTCTTCAAAGTACCATTAATACTGACTCTTCTCATTCAGAGAAGGAGATTCTACTCTTATTCTTAAAATAATTCTTTCCAGGATCTTGTAACTGTTATAGGATAGACTGTCTCTCTGATTTATAATCTAATTAGAGCCCTTTTCCTCTTGTGTCTAAGAAAATGAAAACTGCTGCTCATCTATTGTGCAGGGCTATTTCATACACTGGAGTCTCTTAGTAAATCCCAAATCATTCTTTCTTCCTTTAGGTCAAAGGAGAGCAGTTTCATTTGTTTTATCTCACAGGGGCTGTTGCCCAAACTTTTCATCACATTTGATTGTTTTCATCAGAAAGAACTCCATTTCATACTTCACTATGATAATCCAAACACTGTCAAGAATTTTTCTAATAAGGTTAAGAGTGCTGTGTGCATCTTCTTAGAGAAGTACTTTCTAGTCTCCTCTTATCACTGTTGTATGTTGCGCGAAGAATGAAGCAAATAACTAGAATGATTCTAGTTTCACAAAACCATAAGGTATATGTATTGCTCTTGACTGTTCAAGTATGTTGTGATTTAATTTCTTAAACATAAATTGAGATCATTGCCAATTTATGTTTAAGAAATTAAATCATAACATATTTGAACAGTTTGGGATCACTGCCTTTTTAACATCCTCTTATTTACAATGAATAATGAAGTATCATTTGTATTTTACAGATTGTGTAAATTATATAACTAAAACATACTGCACACTGTATTTGGGAATTTGATTAGTATATGTTTAACTCATAACAAATAATAGTATGCAATTTTTTTAAAACTTTGATATTTGCTGGGGAGGTCAATATGCTTACAAGCCAATGGAATAGGAATTATTTACATTTTAGATTATTTTGATTCCATGTTTTAATCTATTATCTGGAGTAGATTATTTGAAATTTCCCATCACCCAAATTTCCTGTGATCACAGTTGCTGCTATCAAATATAAGCCCTAAAGTTTCCAAACTCTAGATTACTAAACCACTTTTCATAATAAAGATTTGGGAATAGCTGACTTCTGTCTTTCTTTACCAGAATATGTTTTTAAATTTCCTGCTTCTCAATTGTAAAAAATGGATACGTCTCTTTATCCAAACTTTTTACATTGTATAAGGTTTTCTGAAGCAACTTCCATGTAGAGGTAAAGTCTTCTGAACTTGACTATGATTTTACCTTACCAGTGATTTTCTACCATTGTATGTTCCCTTGTTACTAATCAGTATCATTTTGTGTCAGTTTGAAGAACTCCCTGAAGCACTTCTTGTAAGGCAGATCCACTGTTGATGAATTCCCTTGCCTTTTGTCTGTCTGGAAAAGTGTTTATCTCTCTTTAATATCTGAAGGGCAACTTTGCTCAGCAAAGTATTATTGGCTGGAAATTTTTTCTTCCAGTACTTTGAATATATCATACTGCTCTTTCCTAACCTACAAGATTTCAGCTAAGAGTCTGTTGATAGCCTTATGGAGGTTTTCTTGTATATGAAAAATTACTCTTGCCTTACTGTGTTTGACTTTTTTCTCTTTGTCTTTGATTTTTTGCTTCAAGTGTGGATGGCTTTGTGGTTTTCCTTGGTCAAGGAAATCAGAAGTAATGGAGTGTGCCAGTTTAAAGCTAAGGCCTCAAGAATTATTGCACCTTTCTGCCTACTCAGTGGAATCTTGAAACCACTGTGGAAAACGTTCAAGCTAACCTGATGAGAAAAGATCTCATAAATCAGAGCCACAGCAGTCTAGTTGCCCCTGATGATACCCCAAACAGCAAAGGCAACCCTCGCACGGGAAACCCAGTAGACACCAGAAAAATCTTCTGACTAAAAAACTTTTTTTTTTTTTTAAAGAAAAAAAAAGAAAGAGAGAAAAAAAATAAAAATGAAGGAGAGGAAGAAAGAGGAAGAGGAAGAAGGAGAGAGAACGGGGGTGTTGCTTTATTGCCTGGGCTAGAATGTAGTCTAAAAGTGGGTATGCCTATAATTATGCTTAATAATAGAGACATGAAAAAAAATGAGGGAAGAAAACAACAAACAAGCAGCCAACCAATATTTCATTTAAACCTGTAAATAGGTGTGATGTAGTACTACTGAAAAGAGTGTATATTTTGTGTATTTAAAGTGGAGAGTTCTATAAATGTTAATTAAGTTTACTTGTTCCGGATCTGAGTTCAAATCCTGGATATCGTTGTTAATTTTCTGTCTCATTGATCTGTCTAATATTGATATTGAAGTATCCCACTATTATTGTGTGGGAGTCTAAGTCTCTTTATAAGTCTTATATATCTGGGTATTCCTGTATTGGGTGCATATATATTTAGGATCTCTAGCTCTTCTTGTTGCATTGATCCTTTTATCTTTATGTAATATCCTTCTTTGCTTCTTTTGATCTTTGTTGCTTAGACGTCTATTTTATCAGAGGCAAAAATTGCAACTCCTGCTTTTTATTTATTTATTTATTTTTGCTCTCGATTTGGTTGGTAAATCTTTCACCATCCCTTTGTTTTGAGTCTTTGTGTATCCTTGCATGTGAGATGGGTCTGAATACAGCATACCGATGGGTTTTGGCTTTTTTTGCCTGTCTGTGTCTTTGGATTGAGGGATTTAGTTGATTTAAATTCAGAATTAATAATAATATATGTGACTTTAATACTGCCATTTAATGTTAGATGGCTGTTTTGCCCATTAGTTGATGTAAATTCTTGATTATGTTGATGTTCTTTAATTTTTGGTATTTTTTAGAAAGGCTGATACTGGTTGTTCCTTTCTATGTGTAGTGGTTCTTTCAGAAGCTCTTGTAAAGCAGGCCTGGTGGTGATGAAATCTCTGAGTGCTTGCTTGTTCACAGAAGATTTTACTTTTCCATCATTAATGAAGCTTAGTTCAGCTGGATGTAAAATTCTGCGTTGAAAGTTCTTTTCTTTAAGAATGTTGAATATTGGCCCCCACTCTCTTCTGGCTTGTAGGGTTTCTGCTGAGAGATCTGCTGTGAGTCTGGTAGTCTTCCTTTTATGGGTAGCCTGACCTTTCTCTCTGGCTGCCCTCAGTATTTTCTCCTTCATTTCAACCCTGGTGAATCTGGCGATTATGTGCCTGAGGTTGGTCTTGAGGAACATCTTTGTGGTGTTCTCTGTATGACCTGGAGTTGAATATTGTCCTGCCTTGCCAGGTTGGGAAAGTTTTCCTGAATAATATCCTGAAGCGTATTTTCCAGTTTGGATTGATTCTCTTCGTCAGATTTGGGTACACCTATCAAATGTAGATTAGGTCTTTTCACATAGTCCCATATTTCTTGGAGACTTTGCTCATTCCTTTTTGTCCTTTTTTCTCTAATCTTGTCTTCTCATTTTATTTCATTAAGTTGGTCTTCGAACTCTGATATCTTTTCTTCTGCTTGATCAATTCGGCTGTTAAAACTTGTGCATGCTTTGCAAAGTTCTCGTGTTTCGTTTTTCAGCTCCATTAATTCACTTATATTCCTCTCTAAATTGTGTATTCTTGTTAACATTTCATCAAACCTTTTTTCAAAGTTCTTAGTTTCTTTGCATTGGGTTAGAATAAGTTATTTTAATTTACTGAAGTTTCTTATCATCTACATTTAGAAGCCTGCTTCTGTTAATGGAACACACTTGTTCTCCATCAGGCCTTGTTCTGTTGCTGATGAGGAACTGTGATCCCCTGTAGAGGGAGAGGTGTTCTGATTTTGGGTATTCTCAGCCTTTTTAGGCTGGTTTCTTCCCTTCATTATAGATTTATCCATCTGTAGTCTTTATAATTACCATCTTTATAACTGGGTTTCTGAGTGGACGTCCAACTTGTTGATTCCCATCGCTAAAATCTGAGCAACCCACTGCGCCGGCCAAAACAGCGGCATTAAGATTGATGGTGCTTTTCTGACTCTGCACCAAGAACCATCGCACCAAGGCAGCGGCAAAACCCCCTCACCGGCCACAAGAGTCGCACTGGCGACTTGTGGCCTCCTCTGCTGGGAATCTCCTGGTGCGTGAGCAACAAAAATTCATCTGAAAGTGTGGTATCCTCTCGTTCTCTGCACTTTCACTGGGAGCTACAATCCCAAGCTGCTAGTGATCAGCCATCTTGGATCTCTCTTCTAAAATATTTTCTTAAATAACTTCCTTCTATTCTTTGAAATCCCTCCCAAATTTCCCTTCCTAGACACCTTGCTGCATAGATTTCTCAAGACTTCATGTCTCCTCATCCCGATATGGAAAATATCTTATCAATTTTAAAAATAATTGTAACACTCAAGAGGCATGACAAATTATTAAGTGTTAATGTGTTTATTCTCCCTATTTTTTCTCTTTTTTCTTTTCCATCAGATAACTATGTCATGGGCATCTTTTTCCAAGAGGGTTTTATAGTAAGATTTAAAAGCATAATAGAAACTAGTCTTGAGAGTTACTGGATTGGTGCAAAAGTGATTGCAGTTTACGTCATAACTTTTAATGACAAAAACTGCAATGACTTTTGAATTAAACTAATTGTTTTATGTAGTCTAATTCTCTGATATTCTGAAGTAAAGCAAAATCATCATTTCTAGCATTCAATACTACAGTGATTATTTTATCGCAATATTCTAAAGGAAGTTGTGCTAATCAGTAATTTCAGATGGTTTGACATAAATAGATGTGTTCTGGTACTCTTTCCTCAACCATAAAAACAAGCAAATAGATTTCTCACAAGTATTAAATAAAATAATATGCTTAAACATTTAGAATCTGTATTAGTCATGGTTCTCCAGAGAGACCAGTATAATAGATAGATGAGATAGATAGAAAGATGATTGATGATTGATAATAGATAGATAGATAGATACATAGATAGATTATAGATAAATAGGTAGAAGAGATAACTTATTTTGAAAATTGGCTCACATAATTATCAAGGATAAGAAGTCTTACAACAGGCCTTCTGGAAGCTAAAGACCCAAAGATGCCAGTAACATGACTCAGTTCAAGTCTGACAGCATCAGAACCAGGGAAATCAATGGTGTTACTCTTAGTACAAGGCTGAAGGTGTAAGAAACTGGGGGCCCTGGTGTTAAGTCCAAGAGT
Organism: Sapajus apella; assembly: GCF_009761245.1. Taxonomy (NCBI): domain Eukaryota; kingdom Metazoa; phylum Chordata; class Mammalia; order Primates; family Cebidae; genus Sapajus; species Sapajus apella. The sequence goes on along the minus strand of NW_022436986.1, from coordinate 8,670,542 downwards.
ACAAAGGCCAGACAGCCTGAAGTTCTGATCTTAAAGAGCAGGAGATGAGTGTCCTGGCTTCAGGGACAGAGGGAGAAGACAATTCACCTTTCCTCTGCCTTTTTGTTCCCTCTAGGAATCCAGCCTGGATAGATGCTGGTACCCCTCCACAGTAAGGGTGAATCTATCTCCTCAGTTCGCTGTCTTATAGGCCAGTCTCCTCTCTGTGTTTCACAGCCACATTCAGAAATGACTATTTACCAGTTCTTCAGGTATTCCTTAATCAGTCAAGTTGACATGTAAAATTTACCATCATAATACTAACAGTCTAATTTAAGCTGATAATAATCTAACTACAAATGCCAGAAAACTCTACTATTTTAATGTCCCCTCCACCTTTTTTTTCATCTCTTAGGTCAGCTCCCTTCACATAGTATTCTCCTGGTAAGAGATGGCACTTTAACATTTTTGTTTTAATAATACTCCTCTATTATTTATGAAGTTGATTTTATAAAACGATTGCTTTTTAGGAAGGCTAATAAATACAATAATTGAGTATTGAGCAGAAGGTAATAAAATCTTCCAAAACTGTTGATAATTGCTATAAAATTCTTATTATTAAGCACCAAACATTATAAATACAGATGTAAACCAGTGATATTTGTTGCCCAAATATTGTAATTGTAACAGTAAAGATTAAATAGATGATATTACAGATAAAGTGATTTTATTGATGCTCAATTGACTTCTAGATAATAAGGAAGATGCTCTGAAGGTAAAACTTTTTTAATAGCAGCTAATCTAACTTAAACCATGTATAAGGCAATAAAACATATTGAATTAATCAAGTCAAGGTCATGAATCTTTTATATAAGGCTATTTTTCAGCTAAAGTTAGAGCTCTAAAGTAGCCTTTCTTTGAAGTTCTTAATAACAACATATTCTTTATTTCTCATAAATTCTGTGAAGTCATTGCTTCCCATTCTGACTTTATTACTTGCTTTATTGCAGAACTCTGAAAAATGGTGGTAAAAATTTCCATCGATTCTGAATGATTTTTAGATTTGCATAATTTCATAAGTTGCAGGAGAAATGAGTACCTTTAAGTGCAATCCACCGTGAATGTAATCACTTATTTCCTATCAGAACAGATATCAGTCTAGTTAGATTAACTTAATTTCATTAACCATTACTTTCTTAAAAAGCAATAGTTACAAAGTATTTATTTTGAAATCAGCTTAGTTGGTGGCTTTCTTTTTCTTACCTGGTGTTACTCTCAAAATAAAATTATAATTTCCTAGAAATGAAAAGTATGTTTTCTTTCATCCCAAGGTGACTTAGAGGATAAAATACAGATAATATTGTTAGATTTACAAGAGCCTATGAACAATTTTACAGGTACTACTGTGTAGAATTACTCCTTCTTGCCTTGGCCCATAAAGCCAGTCTTTATGTTGTATGTGTGGTTTTTGGTTTGGTTTTTAACCTAACAAAACAGATTATCATTATTTTTTTAAAAAAATCTATAAAGTTTCCTTTTTAAATCTATTTAAACATCTGTTAATTAAAGTGCTGAGCTAAATGAAATCCTAACAACTCTATGATCTTTTTATTCTTTAATGTAATGAAATAAAATATAATAAATAGGATAAACAAAGATAAAAACAACACAGCTAAAGCGTCTGCTAAGATTAACCTGAGTTAGTATGTTACAGAGAGTATATAGGGGAACTTAAAGTCAATTATGAGTAGATTTCTTCTAAAATTCTCCACTGACAACATTGATTTTTGTCATTTGGCTTTCAACATGACAATCAGATCTACTATTGTTATTCTCCACAGACAATGCCCAACAATTTGCCTTCCATCCACAACTCATTTTTCTCCTCATATAAATGGATAATTACTTTCTCTCATCAAATTGTTTGCTCCATCCCCTAAGAACTTTCCTTTATATTTCTATGTAGGTATATATATTCCAGTTAAGATAATTTCCTGCAGGAAAAGTGTCTGGATAGGAGTAAATGATTTAGATTGTTGATCTATATCATACTATTTAATTCCTGATCCATGTGTGATCAATGATCCTTTGGCTCATTTATACATCACTTTTTATTTTCTATAGCATAGTATATTACCATTTAAAATACAATATAAACATATCACTGCTATAGGTACTGGCTAAACAGGAAGCCCATAAATTTCCCTTTATGCTTGTTTTGAATTTTTTTCTGCCATTAAATTAGAAAAAAAAAAAACCTAAAAAAATGAAAGTAGTCCATGCATTTAACAAACCCTACATTACCAAAATTAATAAAATGCACTAAAGGGTGAAAATGTCTCCACCTTCAGGTTCGAAGATGTTAAGTTCCTGGACAAATTTTTGCCTGGTGTATCTTTGGCTACTACCCCTTCGTCTATCTGAGACAGGTCCTTAGGGGACGTGGCAGAAAAAAGTTTGGATATTGGTAATATTTGCTTCTCATGCCTTTTAAGTGATACTGCCAGAAAAAGTGAAGCTTTTATTCAAGCTGCTCATGTAAAACATGAAAGAAAATACAGCTGTGTTTAAAAAGAGTTTTCTGCTTCGAGTCAGCAATCCAAATGATTCAGAGTCAAACAAGTATGTACCCTGTTCAGTTGGAAAAGTCAACTACCTATCCTCAAATTAACATTAGTACATGAAAGGCAAGAAATTGGAGACAACAATGGGAATAAAATATTAGTACCTAGGAACAGCGGGAGTACAGACAAATGCCCTAAGCTCTGTCTAAACCCTTTGCTTCATGAACTGACAAAGATAATATTTATATCCTTAAAATGTAGTGTGGGAGTAGAATCAGATTAGTTGGGTCTCATAACTACAGCCTTTCATTTCTGAGGTAAATGAATAATGGAAGCAATTTAACTGAGAGCTAAGGGATAAGCAGACAACTCAGAATTACCACCAAAACAGAAAGCCTAAGGCAAGGTCTACATTTAAAGACCATAACTAAACTGCCTCTTTAGGTTTGGTTACTAGATCTTGGAATAAAAGTATGCAAATTCCAAAGAAATCCCTAAGAAACAAAACCTGTGTCCCTGAAATCATGCTAAATAAAAATGGTAGACAAAAGTCCAGCCAGAACAAGACAGGCTTTCTTTCCTGAAGTCAGTAAAGATCAAGGGATAGGGAAGATATTCCCTGATAACAGAATTTGGATCACGTAGAATGACTAACAACTACACAACTGAAAATTTTCTGAACTGCAATTGACCTAGAAAAATCTATATCATCTGGAAATTCTAGACTCAGACCTAGATACAAGGAGTGAGTTTTCTTCCCTTATGGAATAGACAGATCTTAATTCCAATTGGGTAGATTCACTATGCTAGGGAGGAGAATATTTAAATTATATACACAGAATAAAAACCTAGTTATAGGCAATATTTTATATTTTCTTAAATTTTTAAAAATTATCTTGCAATACTTCTTCCTATTTCTGGTAACATTATAATTTTCTTCTTATCAAAAATGTCTTCTTCCATCTGATGGGGCTGTCAATTACATGAGCCCAATTCTCTACCACAAGGGAAGACTGACAAAAGAGTTGGTATAATGAAATCAGGGTCAATTAAAAATCTAAAATGTACCAAGCAACATGTAACATGTTGCTGCTAAAGATCATCTTTGCCATCAAATAGAGAGAGAGGGCCAGGCATGGTGGCTTATACCTGTAATCCCAGCACTTTGGGAGGGTGAGGCAGGCAGATCACACAATCAGTTTGAGACCGGCCTGGCCAACATGGTGAAATGCTGTCTCTACTAAAAATACAAAAATTAGCTGGATGTGGTAGCACTAGCCTTTAATCACAGCTACTCAGGAGGCTGAGGCAGGAGAATTGCTTGAACCTGGGAGGCAGAGGTTGCAGTGAGCTAAGATTGTACCACTGCATTCCAGCCTGGGCAACAGGGCAAGACTCTGTCTCAAAAACAGACAAACAAAAAACCCCAAAAAACAAAAAAGCACATTGAGAGGCAGAACTTTCATTATACCTTTGGAGTATTTCTATCCTTTTATTGATATCTCTATTTAATGAAATATCACTCTTCTTGTTCCTGTTAGCTCTTTGTCCATAGTTTATTTAGCTTCTTGGCACATCATCAAAGAGAGGGCTCAAGCCCAGTATGGCAGCTTTACTGGGCTTAGGAGTCGCAGTTTATAATCTAGTGCTTCCAGAATATCTTTAAGTTGGGAGGAAACGAAACTAAAAAGGAGGGAACATTAAAGGATAAGGTCAAAATTTGATGGTAAAATCCTCTTTAAGGAACAAAGAAATATTGGGTAAACTTAAGAACTGAGAAGATATTTGTATATAGGACTAGAGAAAGGAGTCTGAAGTCTAAATTTTACCAAGTTAGCAGAGCAAAGTACAATATTGAGCTTTTATCTACTTGAAAGCACATCAGGGTCTTGGTTTAGGAATTAGAACCATATACATAGACTGAAGAATGCATCTCAAGTCTGAGAGAAAAACTGAAATAGGTCTATCCAAACCAAACCTAATCCTAATATGAATATTTGAACAGCTTATGTATGCTCTAGTAATTTACTACCTGTTGTAGCAAAGATCAATGCTCTTCAAAAAAATAGATTGGAATCCACGATGACCAGTCTTCAATAAGAAACAATCAGACATTCGAAGAGGTAAGAAGATTTGATTTTTGATCAAGGAAAAAAGTACATAGAAACAATTATATGAATGACTGACACTTTGGACTTAACAGAACTTTAAAATAACTATCATGAATATGTAAAATAATATAATGGAGAATATAAATATGACAGGCATGAAAAATATCAAAAGAAAAATTTTAGTTCTAAAATTAAAAATACATAATACATGAAATAATTGGGCTGGCTTAGCGGCAGTATTAGACTTTGCCAAAGGTAGGATAAATAAATCTAAACACAAAACAATAGCAATTTTTATAGTGAAAAACACAGAAAGTAATAAATTTAAAATAACAACAGCGAGGTTCCAATGACCTGTGGGGGAACAAAGAAAGGGAGGAAGGAACAGAAAATATATACATATATGTACTATTTCAAAATTTCCCCAACTTGACAAAAAAATTTAAACCTCACAGGTCTATGGTGCTTCATGTACTCTGAACAGGATGAACACAAAAAACACATTAAGGCACTTTTTTTCAGGAACAATATTAGCCAAAAACAAACAAACAAACAAACAATTGAATGACATTTTTAAGATGGTGGAGAAAATTAAAAACCTGCAAACCTAGAATTCTATGTCAGCAAAGCCAAAAATCCTCTGAAAATAATGATGGTATGGACATATTTTAATATAGATTGAGTCCCCCTAATCAAAAATTCTGCAATCCAAAATGCTCTAAAATTTGAAATTTTTGAGTGCTGACATTATGCTCAAAAGAAATGGTCACTGGAGCATTTTGGATTTCAAATTTTCAAATCAGGGATGCTGAGCCAATAAGTATGGTGCAAATATTCCTAAATCTAAAAATATATGAAATATGAAACACGTGTTGCCTCAAGGATTTCAGATAAGGAATATACTAAACCTGTATTTTGAAAAAGCTAAGAAAATTTATCACCTGCAGGTTTATTTGACATTCTACATAAGATTTTTAATGAATGAAAATGTATTTCAGTCAACAATATGATTCTCTGGGAAAGAGTAAAGAACACTGGATATAGCCAGGCTCGGTGGCCCAGCACTTGGGAGGCTGAGGCGGGTGGATCACATGAGTTCAGGAGTTTGAGATCAGCCTGGCCAACATGACAAAACACCATCTCTACTAAAAATACAAAATAAGCTGGGCATAATGGTATGCATCTCTGGTCCCAGCTACTCAGGAGGCTGACACAGGAGAATAGCTTGAACCTGAGAGGGGCCGGTTGAAGTGTGCCAAGATCGCATGATTACACTTGAGACTGGGTAACAAAGCAAGACTCTGCCTCAAGAAAAAAAAAAAAAAAGAACACTTTAGAAATATAAATAAATATAAAGGGTAAGTTTCTTTTCTGAAAGTCCATTAAATAAGGAAAATGTAGATAATACTACTATAAGGTTCTTACCTTATATGTGAAGCAATATAATGTAAAGATAAGCTTTCATAAATGTAAGTATATATTTTAATCCCTTGAGTAGCTACTGCATAAATGGCACAGCTTAGCTAAAAATACAAATACAGAAGATAAAACTTAATTTTAATAAATATGTGATTAAATCAAAAGAAGGCAAGAAATAAGAGGCAAAGAGAAAGGACAAGAAGATAACAAAGCTCCAGTGGGTAGACTTAAATCTAATCACATAAACAATTATGTTAGATGTAAGAGGATTCAAAAGTACAATTAAAAGACAAAGCTTGTCAAGTTACATTACAAAGCAAGACTCAACTCTATGTTGTCTACAGGGCATGCACTTTAAATACATAAAGCCATGAAACATTCAATATATGAAAGTGGAAGTATAATATGAATATCAAACAAAGAAGACTTTAAGAAAAGGAGTAGTCTCATAAAGAAGGAGTGTTTCATAATGGCAAAAGTATCATTTCGGCAAGATACATAAACAATTTAAAACGTGTTGTACCTAATCAAATTGCATGAATCTAAATGATTTAATAGACAATATATAGTTGGAGATTTTAGCACTTATCTCTCAGTAATTGACCTAACAGTTGACAAAACACTGAAAAAGAATAATGAAAAAGTTTGTTCTTCAACTAGACTTACTTTGCATTTATAGAACTTCAAACAACCAAGAACAGCACAATACTTACTCTTTTCAAGTAAATATGGAGCATTTACCTATAAAATGCATTCAAAAGTAAATTTTAAGCATTAAATCTTCCAGAACATATTCTCTCATCACAACGGAATCACTGGAAAACAGGAACAATCTAGCAAATGCTTAGGCATTTTTAAAATTAAGCAACACACATATAACCTATCATTGCAATCTACTATGTTAACTGGATAAAGTTGCATGATATCTCAATATAAGGAGAAAAAAATTCACAAAATTCAGTACCCATCATGAATAAAACTCAAAGTGCGACAGCAACAACAAATTCTAAGAAAGTTAAGACCAGAAAGAAACTTCCTCAATCTAATAAAAGGAACATCCTAAAAATCTAAAATTAGCATCATACTTAGTGAAATATTGAATAGTCCCAGTCTAGAGTCACAAATAAGGCAAAGATATTTGTTCTTTTCGCTCCTTTTAACATGGTACTGGAGATCCAAGCTAGCACAATAAGTCAAAGCCATGGGGGTAAGGGGTGGGAATGATATAAATATTGGAATGGAAATAGTAAGTTGACCCATGTTTATATTTTGTATATAGAAAATACTAAAGAATGTACCAAAGCAAGTACTAGAAAAATATAAGTGCTTAGAATATGGATGCAGAAATAAGAATTCAATATAAACAAGTAAATACTATTTTGAATATTAGCAAAAACCATTTGGAAAATAAAATTTTTAAATATCATTTATAGACTCTCAGTCTCCAGTTCGATATGTAAAGATCTTTGAAGTCATTTCTTGTATCCTCACAAAAGGGAAAAGAACATACTGAAAATCAATACTGTTTCTTAGATGCATCAGAGAATTGAGGTTACAGGGCAAACTGTTGGCCAAAACCTGCTGAAACAGATAGGTGGATACAAATAATCGTAGTTTTCTAAGAACAAACGCTCAGAGATGAAGTCAGTGTCTGTAAAATCACTTCCAACTCTAGTTGACACATTTCTGGTGGCTCAGTGTGAACTAGCTGGAGAGTTCAAAGCAAGGCAATATAATTTTTTTTGACAATTAAAAACACATTTAAAGAAAGACAAACTCAATACAACATGTAAAATAATTAAAAGACAACAAAATGAGATAAAAATTTCAACAGTAAAAAGTTAAGGTATTAAACGGCATTAATTATCAATGACATGTAAATTAAAAAATAGAGTGAGATATTACATTGCATCTACTGGAGTAACTAAGATTTCAAAATTTGGTGGTTTCAAATATTGGTGGGGATATTGGTATCTATTCATAGCTCTCATAAAGTTGTAAAGTGACAAAACATATTTGGAATACTTTTTTGCATATATATGGGTGTGGCATATGGCCCACCAATTTCATCCTTGGGTATTTATCAAAGAGAAATGAAAATATAAATACAGATACAGCCTTCTATCAGAATATTCATAGAAGCTCTATTTATAATCACTGAAAGATTAAAACTGTCTAAACGTTCATAAGTCTTTCGTCCCTTACCTTGCCACCCTTTCCCCCTCAGTCCACCAAGTCCATTGTGTCATTTCTATACCATTGCATGCTCATAGCTTAGCTCCCACTTATGAGTGAGAATATGCAATGTTTGGTATTCCATTCCCGAGTTACTTCACTTAGAATCATAGTGAAGACTAAGATAATTTTTTAAAGGAGCAAGGTATCCAAGAGAGAAGAAAGTTATGGGATCATAACCACATCTAAAGGGGCTGTCTACATAAAAAGGATAGATGCCTTAACTATTATCACTTAAAGGAAGGAAGAATGTACGCTGTATTCATTTTGTGAGTGACAGTAAAGAAGTGTTCTTCTGATAAAGATGTTTGGATAACGAGAGAGGTGTTGACTGAGTAAAATAAATACTGAATAATTGTTAGGGAATGGTGAGGTTACGGAATTTATAATATTAGTCTTTGTATTGGTATAATTTTGTATTAGCATGGCTTAGGACTCATCATATAGAGATGGAAAAGATAAATAGATTGGCCTGGGGTTTGGGTTTCACAAAACAGGAATAAAAACAGGAAAACAGGATAAATCATTTTAATATAATGGCAAGGGATTGATAAAGATGATTTCAAGGAGAAAAGGCATGAGGTGGCTGAAAGTTAGAAGAATACAATTTTACTAATAAGATAAATAAAATCTCCAAAAGGAATGAAAATACTGTCTTTTATTTTCTGGTGACTAAATCCAAAATTTTGTTCGCCACCCCACTCCTGAGAGTCTTTCTATGTTAGCAAATTGAAAATGAGTCCATGGTCCCTGGACCTGCCCATTCTTTTTCAAAAGCAGATGATGGCTTCCCAAAGGAAAAATGTTAACTTAGAAATAATGATAATGTTTGACCTTTTTAGGTTTAGCAGGTATTTATGCAGCTGTTAGCCACAGTAGCATCTAACACACATTATTATAGCAAGTCATAAATTTTTTGAATAATTTCAGTCATATGGCGATATCTAACTTTAGGAGAAAGAAAGATTTTCTTAAATCCCCTTAGGCTTGGCAGAATTGATTTATAGAAAACTTTCAGAACAAGAATCTAAATTTTCCAAAAGTGACATTGTGAAAGACATCTGTTTATCACAGGCACTAAACTATAAGCAGTCTCACTAGAAAATGCTATAGAAAGAGCTATAAATATAGTGGAGCAAGCAGGTTGCCAAAGCCAATGAGTGGTAAAAGTCCCAGAAGCTAAGTGAAAGGAAAAAAAAATTTCTTTTTAATAGGAAAATTCTTCTCTTCAATGTCCTTACCTTCATCTGGCACAATAACAAGTGATTGCTTCTCATTTCTTTTCTAATTGAATTTCCTTCTTTACTTCTCTAATCAGGGTAACACAATACACACCATGATGTACATTTAGCTCTGTTAAGCAACCAAATAGACTTTGAGCACGTGTCTTGCCATTCTACATAATTCACACCATCTTAGAAGCGGTTTCTCTTCAATTATTATTTTCACTGTATGAGCCAGAAGCATGTGTTTTTACCCCATGGGTAGACAATGGCTTCTTTGCAAAGTGCCATGAGAGACCAAGCCAGGGAGGATTCTTGTTGAGCACCTACATGCATGGCAACAGATACTTCAGAAATTATTGTGAAGTATGCACCTAATTTTCAGCATGTAAAATTTAAAAAGACAAAATATTGTATAAAAAATATTTCATACACCATTAAAATGTCTATATGTAATTAACCTAATTTTATCATAAAACCCCTAAGGAGACAGAGATGTCACAAACACTCTGTTTTAAAATGTAACATTTATATAAGATAAATGCTTATTATTTCTATATCACACAGACAGAGGACAGAATTTTAAAGGATTTACAAGATTAGAAATGGAAAACTCAGGAAGCTCATAAACTGTAAAATGTTTTCATATTTGCTTTGCTGGTTAGCTAGTTTGCTATCCTCTATCCCTGATTCTAAAAGACCATGACAGCTCAAAGAAAAAAGACATACAACAAATTGATAGTAAAATTTAAACACAAATAAGGAATGCAAATTATTTAAAATATAAATGATACAGAAGTATATATAAACTTTGCATTTTCTGAGTCTCCTAACAGCCAAATAATAACCAAAACATGATAAGTAGATATATGTTTTCAAGAGAAGGAAACAAATATTTAAGATAAATTCAAAAAGCTGCACATATAATTAAGTTGTAAGTGGAATTTCACATGTAGACTTTCATAATGGCAATAATATAGTCAACAATGTCTATAATAATATTTATACAACAAACAGTATTTCTATAATAGCAACAGACTTAACTGCTTCATTTTTAAGCAACCACCATTTCAAAGCCCAATGAATGATACTGAAATACAACTTACTAAAGGCAGTTATACAGAGTCAATGAAATACAGTCAAAGCACGTAGTAATGACACAATTTTATTATTGGTTTTTAATGGCTCAATGATAGAATTCACTGGATATATGCATATGTTTACGTTTGTGTTTGTGTGTTAACTTCATATATCCAATTAACGTTTTACTTTGCAATTATATATTATTTATCTTTTTGTAGAAAAAGTATTATCGAATAACCCAGGCTTCAGATATAATCTCCCCTTTCACAAACTCATAACTTTGCTGATGCTGTCACCCTTAAAAATCTATTCTCCCTCAACAATGTAAGCTATTCTTCAGAAATCAGGTCAAATGCCACATCCTTTTTTACCTCCCCCAGTAATCAGTTTTTTGTTTCTCTGTGCCCACAAACAATGTTTTTCCCCTTATACAGAATTCTTTATGCTGTGTTGAAATTATTCTCATGTTGGTCTACTTTATCAGAACACGAGCTTTCAAAGCCCTGCAATTTGCCTTGTGCATGGGAGCTTCCTTAATACTTATTACTAGGACTCCATACATATTTTCTGAAGGAAGGAATTAAAGGAATAACAAATTATTTCTTGATAAGGTAAGAGGGTGTTAATTATTCTGAAACCAAAGGCTCGAATGAGTCTTAATAATTCCCTCAAATTATTTGGAGATACTTTTGGCTATGAACATTTTTTTCTGGGACATAGATCCATAGCTTTGATCACTCTCAAAGGAATCCCTAATCCTGCCCCTGTGGAATAGGAATGGGATAAAAAGACAAACATTCACAGAATGCTACAATTTTAGTCTTCCAAATGCTCAAGTTACTTATCATATTTTATAACTTTTCAAATAGAAAGATTGTCTCCTGGGCATTATAAATATTCAACATGCTATCTGATTATTATTTGCATTCATTATGGGAGAAAGTAAGTTTTTTGAGTGTTTCCTGGAGTCTGTTGACCATGTAAGCCATCTCATAGCCAAATATATTTCACCTGACCTTTGTTTATTGGTTGCTGAGAAAATTACTGTTGCCTAAGCAAAGATCCAACTGACAAGAATGTTGGACTAATTATTCATTAATGAGAGATGCAAAAGATAAGTGCTTCTAGGAATCAGTATACCATATTTAAATGACTTAGCACTTGGAGATAAATCTATGAAAATAATACATAACTTCGACACTATATTCATTGGAACATATTCTTCTAGATTTTCACACTAGACACACAACTGATAATTCTATTTCTAAAGCCATTTCCCATTTGTAAAGCTCTTTTTTTCTGAAATTATAGCATGCAATACATGAATTTAGATGAAAATCTATTGAGGTAATTTGAATAACAGAATTCATTGTGCTTATATAATAGATTGAAACAGCTTAAAACATGGTTTAATTCTAAAACTATAATGCAAGTAAATTAATCATAGTCACAACAACTTAATCTTATAAATCATTATTCTAATATGTAGATATTTGAATTAACAGATTTATATATGCCAAACTATCCATATAGGTGATCATTATTTTGTAGGTGAGGTTAAATGTACCTTCTACCCTTTTAAGGTTTCTGGCTGGGACTAACATAAGGCAGATTAACAAGAAAAAAAAAAAGCATACAATCCTTATATGGTAATTTTTACATGTACATGAGAACCTTCATAACAAAAATGAAGACCCAAAGAACTGGCTAAGCCTAAGGCTTATATGCTAGTTTGAATAAAGGTTGGAAATAATGGAAAACTAATTAAAATAAATGTGACTGAAAAAGACACAAGTTATCTTAATAAGTTCTGTTTATACAGATTTTCTCAGCCCCCACTTTGCATCTCTGGTAATAAGAATGTTCTATTCTTCTGGTTTAAGGCAAGCATCTTTCACATGAGAGTTTTATTTCCCACTTTCAGAAGCAAGAAGGAAGAAGTGGTCAGAGTGTCCTTCCTACATCTATTATTTTTCAAGTCCCTTCAGTTCAAAATAATCAATATGTCAAATTTGCATATTTTGGGTGGCATGGTCTGAACTCCTTCAATCTACATAAGTGCTTATGAGCAACAGGGTACATTAACTCAGGAGGAGATAACAGTTGAGATCCTTTATTTAGTTGTGCAATCTCTCTTCTTGTGTAAAATTGAGACACTCATATATATGCATTAGAGATTGCTGTGAAAATTAAATGGAACATAGTTTCCAGCATAAAAGAGATTCTCTTTTATGTTATTTTCCCCCAATGTTGTCCTTTCTACGTGTGATTCTCTTATTTTGTACGTATGAAATATGTTATAATGAATATGCTAACATCACATTTTAAAAATCAGCATTTCTCAACCTTTTAGGCTTGTGACACTTCAAAATGTCAAAAATTTTGGCAGCAGGGAAAGGATTTGAAAGTAGAGATGATAACTGACTAAAGTTTAGAACTCACTTTTTCTCTGGATAATTTCATCTGTTCCCATGGTTACCACTCCCATTGAGATCAGATGCCTATGTGTGTCTCAAAATTGACCAAAAACTGATTTAACCTCACCAAATAATGCTATGCTGGCAAAGTAGATCTGAAAATTCCTCTTTGGAAGGGCTGCTCAGCTATTGAAAAAATAACCTTGGACAAAGCAAAGTAATAGCTCTTAAACTGTTTCCCTTCAACATACATGTACACAAATTTGGGGTTTTGGATATTATTCTAGTTTATACGCACTTTCTGTTTCATCAATGAAACAGTAAATGTGTGATTAGCTATTCTAATACTTCAGATTATAAGCAATATTTGTAGATGAACATTTAATTGTGTGAAAAGACTAGCTAAATTTTAAAAGAAATTCATGTTTATATTTAATCCTGTGAGATAAATGTAGAATTTCTAAGAGTAGAATACAGACTCTGACTTGAAACATTGATTTGGTTTTATGGGGTAATGATTCTTTTAAATGATTAATACTGGAGACTCCAAAATTTCTATTTTAAACCACTATCTTTCCACCTAGATACTGATTTTTCACTGTCTTTTCTTCAGGCTCAAAATTCACAAAATGGAATTCCTTATATTCTTCTGTACATACTTTATTTGTTGTTCCTAGTGATATAGAACAGCATTATAATATGTTTAAAATCTTCCCCCTCCACCACTGAAGGAACTCCCTTATCCTTTTAACCTAAAATCTCACTCAAGATTTTTTTCAGAGATGAAATGGTTCTTGACATGTTTTTTTTCCTCTATTTTCACTTCCACTTTCAAATTGAAAACTTCACCATATTTCACTTGAAATTTTGCAGTCATATTCCCAAATGGGCCCTAGTGTTTATTCTTTAACCATTAATCCATCATTCCACTGTTTTTAAAATTAAATCAATATCATTATATAATTCAAATTTTAACAAATTTGATAATTTCCAATAGGCCAAAGGATAAAGATCAAGTTTTTAGTATAGAATCTGTAGACCACATCAATAAAGCTAAATCATCTTTCTAACCCTGTCCCACCATGTGACACATTTTAGCTCACAATACTACTCAGTCTATTCAAAGATGCTATACATTTCCCGGCTCCAACTTTGATCATGCTGTCCCTTCTCTTCCACCAGAAACACACAGGGATCATAAAGTGTCATCTCAGAAAGCTCTGTTCCTTCTTTTCTCCCAGAAAGACACAGGACTGATAAACTGTATAATCCCAAAGTCATTATCCACATAGTTTATGTTATGAGACCTTCATGGAACAGATAGACTAGAATGGTACCCTTTCTTGGAAGCAACAGAGCAACAAACATATATTGAAAACTCATGTTTCTAAGAACCAGTTTATTGTCTCTGCTTAATTCAGCAAATTATAAATCAAAACCTATTGTGTGACAAGTCCTGGCCAGGGATTTTAGGATAACAGATATGGAGTTTTTTAAAGAAACATGTACCATATGTGTATATTTCTTATGATTCTAGGCTAGACAAGGTCATGGGTCATAACTTGCTTGATTGGCTGCATTGTGTGAACCTAAAAATAAAGATTCAAGAGACAGATTTCTGGATAAAGCTACAATCAAAACTATTTGACTATTTAGCCGTATCACAAAATTAATCCATATATTCAACAATAACATAGAAATCAGAGAAGCCAGGTGATTGATAAAAGGAGGCAAAAGGAGTCAGGAAGACTGACCAGAAATTATCTTCTTCTTTGAAGATAATCTCATCACTTGTATGCAGTAGTCCAATGATGAACAAATTAACCAAGTAATATTAATTCTACTGGTAAATCAGAATTAACCAAACTATTTTCTCCTATCAAAATAAGCAAATATATATTTCACATTCATTAATAGAAAATGTTAGTAGTAACTAACTGTTGCTCTCTACTTTCAGCTGCTTAAAAACAAAATGTCTCATTCAAAACATTATATTCCAGATTTTGTACATATCGGGCTATTTAAGTAGCAGCCTTCTTGTGACCTTGTTATATAATTATTTATAGTATATTAGTTCCACCTCCACTTTTTATGTTTTCTGTTGTTTTTTAATCTAAATCTGTATTTCCCACACATTTAGCACAGATTAATAATATGCATGTTAGATAAAATCTGAAAATATTTACTACAGTAATAATGGAAGAAAAGCATATTTGAAAGTCACCTATGTAATATAATTTAAAATATTTGAAAATTGTAGGATGGTTTGTATTTATAAAGGGCAAAAATAAGAAAGAATCACTTTAAACAGGAAAAATACGTCCAGATACACACAAGGAAAGAGATAGCATAATCGGAGAAGCTTGGAAAACATGATGCCACACAATGGGATTACCAGAATGTCATGTTATATAATTCAATTATTGGGAGACAAGCAATTTGCCTTATATTTGCAACCAATTTTAATTGCATGGCTATATTTCTTCCTTATTAATTTACTAATTATACCTTAAATTATATTTCTCCCTTGCTGAAAGTATTATATATTTTTGGCATGTTATATCCTACCTTGAATTAGTACTTATACCACTTCCCATACAACACAGGTATCTTACAATTTAGGCCTTTTACCCCTTACACATTTTGTTTTACAACTTACAATTTTCATCTCATTAAAGTCCACCAAAAAAAAATACCATGGAGCACATAATTTTTATAACCTACTGTAATATATCACTTTCCAAACATTCTGCATTTTTCTTAAACAGGATTTGAATTGCTGAAGAATTTTGCATAGAATTATGAACTATTAATGTACCTGTCTCCTAATATCAGATAATTATGTTGCTATGTAAAAGTAACATTAAAATGACTGTTATTTACTAAATCTCTATTACTTTCTAAGAATACATTTTTAAAAGTGCATTTTCTAAATAAAAGTATAAGAACTTTTAAAATGCTTTTGAGACATATTCTAAAATTGTTCTCCAGAAATGCTGTATGAGTTCACACCACATTTTTGATAGGAGAATGAATATTATTTTTATGCTTATAACATTGCATATTATAATTTACTAATTAGTTTTAAATGGAATTTCTTTTATACCTAATAAATTATATAAATTTTAACATATCTTTCATCAATTTTTATTGTCCATTGGTGGATTGCTTACTCATTTTATCTACTTTTATTTTTTCTGTTGAAGTACCTATTACTTTTATTCAGTTAATATGCAGTTATGTAGATTTGTTGCAAGAATACTGCACAGGGGTATTAAAAATACTTTCATATCATAAGAACACTAAAAATAAATGTGTTAATATTAAATAATTAAAGCAAAAACATTCTCTAGAGTGTCATATGCCCTAAGTCCTAATGGAACTTAGTTTTATTAAAATATCCACATGTTTTACTCATATTGATTGGAATCACATATTTAACTCAGTATAAATACCAGGCATGAAAAAGATATAATTTGTTGTGATAAAACATCAGTAACTTTTCTATCATGATTAAAGCTGAGAACAAACCTGTAGTACAAGCAGCCTTTTGGAGTAGTGTTCATTCTTGTCTGAAAAACAACCTTCTGCATCCCAACACTCTCTCTAAACACGATGTCAGGCTCACACATTCAGAAGTATGGCTTTTAAGTCTTAGGCACTGTGTTCTCCTCATACTTTTAGGATGACGTTACTGACCCACTTTGCTTTCATCTCTGAGTCTACAGCATATACTATGTAATTGGATATACTAAACTTTGGACAGCATATACCATGTAATTGGGTATATTAAACTTTGATCAGAAACTGGTGGTTATCCATGGTTGACTATTGGTCTCATAGACTCCTCTGTGTTCTGACTGTACCTTCTATATTCTTCAAGGGGTGAAGTCACTACCTGGTACCTCCCTGGTGGCACTGCCTTTCATCACCTTTCCAAGATAGTCCAGCCATATTCTTAGCAAATTTCTGTTTCCCTCTCTGTTCCTCTAAGACCAAGATAAGCTTTTGGAAATGTCAACTTCTGCCAGACCCAGCTGTGCATACCCCATCCTCTTTTGGTTAGTGTGGAAAGGAACACATTCTTGACTCCTAAATATGGCGAAGAAACAATAGAATATCTCTGTTCTAGATATTACTTTAACTTATCAAAAGGACAAGACTTGTCTTTGCTCTCCTATTTTTTCCTTAGAAATGAAAAATTATGTGTTTTCCAGCTGATGCCATGGACACTGATTTCTCTTTCTCCTTTTTCTTCTCTTAAACTGCTTTAAATAAAACATTAAATAAAACCATAGGCCTGGCCCTTATTAATCTACATAGGATAGAATGAGAAATACCTGAAACTCCATAGTTCTTCCTTCTACATTTTTTCTTATATTATTCATGTCATGATGTAGTATCTTCCCTAACCCCTAAGAGATGAATAATATAAACAAGGCAAAGATAAAGTGATACAAAATTCAAAAAAGAAATATCACATCAATAATTCAATATTTTATATCTGTTAGGTATTTATGACTTATAATTAAAACAAATAATCTCATTATTCTCAGATACAATAATTAATGCTCCCTAATTGTCAATCCTTAATTATTAATTTTTAAGGAAGCACTATAAATTTGCCCCAAATTTCATTATAGGTCATGGAAGTTCTAAGTAGATACCATCAAATGTATATCATAGAAGTTCATACATTAATCAAACTTTGCTAAGTATTACATTAAACTTGAAATAACTTATACAGGCTAATATTTCTCGTACATATCATGTGGATGATATTAAAAATATTTAACAAATGCTTGTTCAACAATGCATGCAGTTATTACAAATGCACACCCTTTAGCAGCCACTGTAAGCTTCGAATAGGAGGTTGCCTCTGGTCAACTACAGAAAAGGTAATAGGCTTTTGCTTTAGAAATCTCAACACAAGACCTCATGACTGAATCTTGCTATTGGAAGTGAGCTATCAGGGGATTACTCAGTTTTAAGATAGAGGCTAAGTAGATGGGAAGGGAGAAATTTTCTTAATTGTCCAGTGGCAGGGAACTCAATCTCCAAATCTCCAAAGAGTTGTCACTTCACGTAACCTTGAGTCATCAGGGCCTCTGGATAGTAGTTGCTCTGTATGTCCCCACTGGCTGAGCCAGCCATCCTTCCCTCTTAGTCTTGGCAATTTCCTGTTCTTCATAGTTTAATCATTTTCCACCTCCCCTTGGATATCAACTCCCTTACCTACTAAATTACAGCCTATATTTAACTCCCTCAAAAAAGAAATTTTTAAAGACCTATTTTTAAACTGTTTAGATATATTCTGCATTCTATCCATTTGCTTTCTGCTAAGAACTGTTTTCCAATCACCGTAGTGATAATAGCTTGTTCTTAGAACTATGAAATTTTGGCAGCCTCATGGTGATGCTACAGTACAGAGAGGTAGAAGAAGGATTTAATTCTGATTTTAACTACTCCGTAAATATTTTGTTGTTTTATTTCTCTCAAATCATGTGGCAATATAAAAGAAAATTAACAAGATTTTACTTTGGGCAGTGCATAAAATGATTCCATGATTGATAGCAACAAAGACAGAACCCAGTCTTGAGTAAATTTAGAAAGGCATTCACTGGAAATAATCTAACATCTTATTTGTTTCATGAGACACATTGCTGGTTCTGTCGTGAAGCTGTGAACACACTGTGACATACAGTAATGTCGGTGAGCTACAAAACAATGAACTTCAAAATCCAAGGGGAGTTTTGGCAACTTTAGCTTTGCCATGAAATATGACTCTTCTCTGTATAAAAGTGAAAAGGGGAAGGAAAATGAAAGAAGATAACTAGCTTTTAACTGGCTTCAATGTTGTAAACACATTACATGTAATATCTTGTTGAATCCTTACAACTAGAATATTTGTTTTCCATTTGAAAGATAAAATTTTTTTAACAGATTAATGTTACCATAAATCCTGTAAGCAGTATAAAATAAAACTGAAATGTGAATTCAAATTAACTATGGGGAAAATGAAATTGCCAAGACTAAGAGAGAAGGATGGCTGATTCAGTTAGTCGGGGCACACGTAGCAACTACTTCTATCCAGACACCTTGGATTATTACTGTGCTCACGGGTTTATAACCATATTTATAGCTTTGTAACCATCACAATGGCAGTTAATTATAAAGGATCTTAATGGCACTAAGGTGACTCAAATTAAAATAGCAATCCTCTACCTTACTCAATACACTGACATTACAGTCTTACTAGTGATAGGGATGCTTCAAGGAGTTTGGGGAGATATAAAATGAACAGCACATGGACATTGTCTTGCATTTAAAATCTAGTAAATGAAACAACAACATGGCATTCTATAACATATAGACTTATTTCTAGACTATCAGGAAGATATAGTGAAACAATTGTGACAGCAAAGATGAAAAAAACTCTTGGAAAAATAGAGAAAATGACAAATTATAGAGTGGAAAAAAGGGCATGTTTTAATAGGCAAACACATGTCCAAGAGATGGCTAAGATGTCAACATTTAGTAATGAAAAGAAGAATATTTTAAGCAGGGGAAAATACATGAGTAATGAATAGAAAAAGCAGTAACATGAAAAGTAAGTAGTCCATTATAGGTATACACAATTATTTCCTAGCAAAAATATACAGAATTAAAAATAGAAAAATAGTATTCAGATTAAAGGTAGCTTTTAATGTTCTAATTTGGTGAATTTTATTTATTTGTCTTTATACATCTATCAAAGGTTTTAAGAAAATCATTGACATAGTTTTAAAAATAGACTTTGAAAATGTTTCTGTAACAATTTACTTAGCATTTACTTTAAGGTAGTTGGGATATGAAAGCAATAAGGCCAAATTACAAGAAACCTATTGCAATATCAAAGAGTGAAAATGAGGTTTTGAATTAGGTGTACACCAGTAGAAATGGAAAGGAGAGGACACACATGAAAGATATTAAGGTGAGAAAATTAGTTATTTTCACTAATATTTCCCTTTAGTGCAGACTTGACTTTAATAATCAGCTGGAAGATACTTTCAATATGGCTTCTCAATGATTCCCATCCATTTAAGATTTTAATCAGGCAGTTACTGTCTGGTAATAAAATGACATTTTATGTTATAATGATGGGCCTTTCAAAGAGCTCTCATCAATGATTGAGTTGATGTTCAGTAATGAACTGATCTGTATTCAACATACTGTGCTAGTTTAATGAACTTAAATTTAATTTTTGCCAGAGCTGAGAGCTTTAAATCAAAGCCATGCCATTGTATCCTGGCAACAAAAGTTCTCAACACTATTCTGTAGTATTTTGCAGATTTATTCTGGGGTGGGAACCTGGAGATTATTTCTGAAATTTTATAAACTTGATATTTTTAAAATCACTGTTTAAATTACCAAGTCTTTACCCAACTAATAACAAGACTTGACTTTACAGTCACAAGACTGACTAGAAGAGATAAAACACATTGTCTCCAAACATCTAGATTCATGAAAGAAGTATTCTGAAACATTATGTAATATGCTGGGATTAAAAAAAAAAAACTTTTCTCTATACAAAAAGTAACAGCTACTGGTGAGGCTGTGAAAAAAAGTGGATGCTTTTAAACTGTTGATGGGAATGTAAATTAGTTCAGCCACTGTGGAAATCAATGCAGAGACATCCCAAAAAACATAAAAGACAATTATCATTTGATGTAGCAATACCATTATTGGTTACATACCCCAGAGGAAATAAATTGTTCCACAGAAAAGACATACACTTTCATATGTTCATGGCTATACTACTCACAATAATAAAGACATGAATCAACCTAGGTGCCCATCGATGGTGAATTAGATAAAGAAAATGCTGTACGTATATTACACCATGGAACACTATGCAGCCATGAGAAAGAATAAATTTATGTACTTTGCAGCATCATTAATGCAGCTGAAGGGCATTATCCTAAGCAAAATTAACACAGGAACAGAAAACCAAATAGCACATGTTCACACTTATAAGTGGGAGTGATATATTGAGCACATATGGACATGAAGAAGGAAAAATAGACACTGGGGGCTACTAGATGGGGAGGGGGAAAGGTAAGCATTGGCTGATAAACTACCTATTGGGTATCATGCTTACCACCTGGGTGACAATAGGATCCATAACTGAAACCAAGCATCACAGGATATACCCATTTAACAATCCTGCACGTGTACATCAGGAAACTAAAATAAAAATTGATAGATTCCAACACCGAAGTCCCTTCAAATGCCTGGAAAGCCTTGCCAAAAAGTGTGGGTCCAAACAAGCCCAGGCTGTAAGGCTACAATAATTACCTAACTCTTCAATGCTGAAAGAGTGATGAATATGTACAAGCATCAAGACCATCAAGGGGAACATGACCTCACTAAATTAACTAAATAAGTCACCAGGGACCAGTCCTGGAGAGATAGATATGTGATCTTTCAAAAAGAGTTCAAAATAGCTGTTTTGAGAAACCATGATGAAATGCAAAATAACAACAGAATTAATTCGAAATCCTATCAGATAAATTTAACAAAGAGAGTGAAATAATTTTGCATATTTTTTAAACTGATGTTACCATGAGGCTTGCAAATAATATAACCCATTATTTTAAATTGATGCCAACTTAACACTGATTACAGAAACAAATGATATAACAAACAAAGAGAAAACTAATAAACTATTTGCCAGTAAATCAGAAAACCTAAAACATAGACAAATTCCTAGACATACACAATCTACCAACATTGTACCATAAAGAAATCCAAAACCTATACAGAACAATAACAAGTAATGAGATTGAAGCAATAAGAGAAGTCTCCACCTGCAAAAACCCAGGACCTAACGGCTTAAATGCTGAAATCTACAAAACATTTAAAGAAGAACTAATACCAATCATACATAAACTATTTAAAAAAAAAAAGAACAGGAAGAGAGAATACTTCCAAACTTATTCTAAAAGGCCAGTGTTATTCTGATACAAAACCACACAACACATCAAAAAGTGAAAACTATACACCAACATTCATGATGAACATTGATACAGAAATCCTCAACAAAATAATACCAAACCAAATTCAACAACATATTTAAAAAATATCATTCATTGTTACCAAGTGAGATTAATGCCAAAGATGCATGGATGGTTTAACACATGCAAATCAATCTGATATACCATCTCAACAAACTGAAGAACCAAAACAATATGACTACTTCAATGAAATGAAATGCTAAAAAATTATTTGATAAAATTCAATATCCCTTTATAAAAAAACCTCAACAAATATATATAGAAGGAACATATGTCAACATAATAAGAGCCATATATGGCAGTCCCACAGCTAGTATCATATTCAAAAGGGAAGAATTGAAAGTCTTTCCTCTAATATCTAGAACAAAACAAGGATGTCCACCTTAACAACTATTACTCAACAGAGTCCTGAAAGTTCTAGGTAGGGAAATAAGACAAGGGAATTAAATAAAGGGCATCCAAATTGGAAAGAAAAAAGTCAACTTAGGCTTTTTTGCAGATTACATAATCTTATGTTTGGATAACCCTTAAGGCTTACCAAAAAACTATTTGAATTGATAAACAAATTCAATAAGATTGCAAAATAAAAGATCAGTCACATTTCTATATACCAACAGCAAACAATCTGCAAAAGAAATCTAGAAAGTAACCCCATTTATAATAGCTTCAAATAAAATTTTAACCATTATGGAGGACAGTGTGGCGATTCCTCAAGGATCTAGACATAGAAATTCCATTTGACCCAGCAATTCCATTACTGGGTATATACCCAAAGGATTATAAATTGTTCTATTATAAAGACACATGCACACATGTTTGTTGCAGCACTGTTTATAATCGCAAAGACCTGGAACCAACCCAAATGTCCATCAGTGATAGATTGGGCAAAGAAAATTTGGCACATATACACCATGGAATACTATGCAGCCATAAAAAATGATGAGTGCGTGTCCTTTGTAGAGACATGGATGAATCTAGAAACCATCATTCTCAGCAAACTGATGCAAGAACAGAAAAACAAACACCACATGTTTTCACTCATAGGCAGGTGATGAACAATGAGAACACTTGGGCACAGGGAAGGGAACAACACTCACTGGGCTAGGTGGGGGGATGGAAGGGAGGGGAGGGGAAGGACAGGGGAGGAATGCCGGGAGGGTTAACACAGAGAGAAATGCCTGATGTAGGTGACACAGGGGATGGAGACAGCAAACCACCATGGCATGTATGTACCTATGCAACAATTCTGCAGGATGCAGGATGTGCACATGTACCCCAGAGCCCAAAGAACAATTTTAAAAAAATGAAAAAAATTGAAAGAGCTCTAGAATAAAAATTATAAACGCTGATGTGAGAAAATGAAAAGGACACAAAAAATTTGAAAGATTCCATGTTTTTGGATGGGAAGAATCAATATTGCTAAAATATCCATTCTACTCAAAGCAATCGTCAAATTCAATGTAGTCTCTATTAAAATACCAATGACTTGTTTGTTTTTTTCTTGTAATCTGTTTTAGTTCTTTGTAAATTCTGGATATCAGCCCTTTGTTAGATGGGTAAACTGCAAAAATTTTTTCCCATTCTGTTGGTTGCCGATTCACTCTAATGGCTGTTTCTTTTGCTGTGCAGAAGCTGTGGAGTTTGATTAGGTCCCATTTGTCTATTTTGGCTTTTGTTGTCAATGCTTTTAGTGTTTTGGTCATGAAGTCCTTGCCTACACCTATGTCCTGAATGGTTTTGCTTAGATTTTCTTCTAGAGTTTTTATGGTGTTAGGTCTTATGTTTAAGTCTTTAATCCATCTGGAGTTAATTTTAGTGTAAGGTGTCAGGAAGGGGTGCAGTTTCTGCTTTCTGCACATGGCTAGCCAGTTTTCCCAACACCATTTATTAAAAGTGGGCAAAGGATATGAACAGATACTTTACAAAAGAAGACATACATGAGGCCAACAAACATATGAAAAAATGCTCATCATCACTGGTCATCAGAGAAATGCAAATCAAAACTACATTGAGATACCATCTCACACCAGTTAGAATGGCGATCATTAAAAAATCTGGAGACAACAGATGCTGGAGAGGATATGGAGAAATAGGAACGCTTTTACACTGTTGGTAGGAGTGTAAATTAGTTCAACCATTGTGGAAGACAGTGTGGTGATTCCTCAAGGACCTAGAAAAAGAAATCCCATTTGACCCAGCAATCCCATTACTGGGTATATATCCAAAGGATTATAAATTGTTCTACTATAAGGACACGTGCACACGAATGTTCATTGCAGCACTGTTTACAATAGCAAAGACCTGGAACCAACCCAAATGCCCATCGATGATAGACTGGACAGGGAAAATGTGGCACATATACACCATGGAATATTATGCAGCCAACAAAAACGATGAGTTTGTGTCCTTTATAGGGACATGGATAAACCTGGAAACCGTCATTCTCAGAAAACTGACAGAAGAACTGAAGATCAAACACTGCATGTTCTCACTCATAGGCGGGTGTTGAACAATGAGAACACATGGACACAGGGAGGGGAGTACTACACACTGGGGTCAGTTGGGGGAAAATAGGGGAGGGACGGTGGGGGGGCGGGGAGTTGGGGAGAGATAACAAGGGGAGAGATGCCAGTGTAGGTGATGGGGAGGAAGGCAGCAAATCACACTGCCACGTGTGTACCTATGCAACAATCTTGCATGTTCTTCACATGTACCCCAAAACCTAAAATCAATAAAATAAATAAATGGAAAAAAAATACCAATGACATTCTTCACATAAATAGAAGAAAACAATACAAACAAACAAACAAACAAACAAAAAAAGACAGAAAGCCAAAGCTATCCTGAACAAAACTGGGGGAATCATAATCACATTACCTCACTTCAAATTATACTACATAGTTAGAGTAACCAAAACAGCATGGTACTGGCATAAAAATAGACACATAGGCCAAAGGAACAGAATAGAGAACCCAGAAACTAATCCATTTATTTACTGTGAGCTCATTTTTAACAAAGATGCCAAGAACATATATTGAGGAATAGACATTGTCTTCAATAAATGTTGCTAATTAATAAATGTTGGACTACTAGATATCCATAAGGCAGAAGAATGAAACTAACCCCTATCTCTCACCATATGCAAAAGTCAAATAAGAATGAATTAAAGTTTTACATGTAAGACCTCAAACTATAAAACTACTATGAGAAAACCTTAGGGAAGTTCTAGGACACTGAAATGGGCAAAGATTTCTTGAGTAATATCTCACAAACACAGGCAACTAAAGCAAAAATCGACAAATGGGATCAGGTCAAGTTTAAAAGCTTTGCAGAGCAAAAGAAACAATAACTAAACTTAAGAAACAACCCACAGAATGGGAGAAAATACCTGCAACCTGCCCTTCTAACAAGGGATTTATAACCAGTTTAGATAAGGAGCTCAAACTATTCTGTAAGAAAAAAACTAATAATCTAATTGAAAAAATGTTGAAAGATATGAATAGACATTTCTGAAAAAAGACATACAAATGGCAAACAGGTATATGAAAAGCTACTCAACATCAATAATCATTGGAGAAATGTAAATCAAAACTGTAATACAATGTCTCTCCCCAGTTAAAATGGCTTTTATCCAAATGACAAGCAATAACAAATGCTGAAGAGGATGTGTAGAAAAGGAAGGCCTTCTATACTGTGGGTAATTTAATACAATCACTGCAGAGAACAGTTTGGAAATTCCACAGTAAACTAAAAATAGAGGTACCATATAATCCAGCAATCCCACTGCTAGATATATACCAAAAAGAAAGGAAATCAGTATATTGAAGAGAGAGATATCTGCTTCCCATGTTTATTGCAACACTATTCACAATAAGCAAGATTCAGAAGCAAGCTTGTGTCTATCTACAGATGAATGGGTAAAGAAAATATGGTACATACACACAACGTCATACTACTATCCATAATAAGATGAGATTCTCTCACTTGTAAAAAACAACATGGATGGAACTGGAGACAAACTTTGCATAATATCCTTATTTATCGGAGTTAAAAAATTAAGGGAATTGAACTCATGGAGATGGAGTGGAGAAGGAAGTCTACCAGAGGCTTGGAAGGTTAGTAGCAGGATGTGGGGAAGATGGAGATACTTAATGGGTACAAAAAATATAGTTAGATAGAATGAAAAATATCTAGTATTTGGTAGCACAACAGGGTGACTACAGTCAACAATAATTTATGGTACATTTTAAAATCACTAAAAGAGTATACAGTAATTAGATTGCTTTTAACACAAAGAAAGGATAAATGCTTGAGGTGATGGATACTTTATTTACTCTTATGTAATTATTACACAGTGTATGCATGTGTCAAACTATTTTATATATCCCATAATATATACACCTAATATATACCCATAGAAATTAAAATGCTTTTAAAATTATAATTGTTTTTTAAAAAACACTTTTTCTAAATTATTTTAATACAACAGTATTTTCCTGATGACATTCACTAGACAAGAAAATTATACAACTTAAACAGTTAAGAGGTGTTTGGGAAGATTTGCGTTGTATTTCCCAGCTCTATCTATCTATCCATCATCTATCTATATATCTATCTATCATCTATCTAGCTCTTTAGCTAGCTGTCATCGAGCTAGCTATCATTTATCTTTCTCTATTTATCTCTATAGAGATATTTCTATATACATGTATTTGT
Organism: Sapajus apella; assembly: GCF_009761245.1. Classification (NCBI taxonomy): domain Eukaryota; kingdom Metazoa; phylum Chordata; class Mammalia; order Primates; family Cebidae; genus Sapajus; species Sapajus apella. The sequence continues at coordinate 8,643,739 of NW_022436986.1, read as the reverse complement.
AACTATAATTTCAACAAGATCTTCCTTCTTATCTCTCTGTTCATTACTCTAACATGCCTCCAAGGCAACAAACAATAAAGAGGAGAGAGAATGATTTAGAAATTTCTACTATTTCTACATATTTTCTTTATATTATAGGATATAATAAGAACTTCAGTAATAGTACTTAAATTATTCATCAAGAAAGGCAATAACTTACCTGTCTTTACAAAACTCTCATTTGGTTGTGTTCTCTTAGTGTCCATATGAATACACAACTTTTAAAAATTATTTTAGTATAAATATAATTTTAATGCCATTTTTAAGTTTTTGCTTTTTGGTCTATTTTGTGTTTTAATATCACCTCAGGATGAGTTTATTTTATTGGTCATGCAATATTCTATTTTAAATATTTCCTTATTGATCTTAACTTGCACTCACTTGGCATATGTAATTATATGACAGTGAAAAAGCAGCAACCAGGTATCTTTCAATAAGCATCTTTATGTGCAGAGACATTTTTTCTTTTGGAGTATTTTAAATATTCTTTTAGAATTTTTTTTTTTTTAGAGACAAATCTTGCTCTGTCACCAGGCACCAGGCTGGAGTGCAGTGGTGCGATCTCAGTTCACTGCAACCTCCGCCTCCTGGGTTCAAGCAATGCTCCTGCCTCAGCCTCCCCAGTAGCTGGGACTACAGGCGCATGCCACCATGCCCAGCTAATTTTTGTATTTTTTTTAGCAGAGATGGGGTTTCACCATGTTGGCCAGGATGGTCTCAATCTCTTGACCTCCCAAAGTGCTGGGATTACAGGCATGAGCCACCATGCCTGGCCTAGAATTTTTTACTATAAAACAAGTGGCATGATACTTAACACAACAGTCTAATCCATTCGGTAACATGGGAAATTTGAACCTATTTTTTTGCAATTTACACTTAGCTCTTGATGTGTATTTTATCAATTATTTTCTGAGTATTTTCAGAAGTATTAGCCTTTTCAAAGAAAATAATGTTTATTTAGATCTTGTAGCAATTCTTAAGAGAACTGCTATATTTCAGTGCATGAGTTCCTATTAACCAATCTTTTGGATTAATCTAATTTCACGGTAACTATATCTACTAACCCAATGGCATAAACACAGCCTTATTTCTCCAAGATAATGAGCTTTTAATAAGAATCCTGAAATAAAAATATATTCTCACTTCTTTTGTCACTTGGGGAGAAACATTGGAATAACTAAGAGATTTAATTATGAAAAATGACTTCTGTGAAACAGCAGCCACTACTTTTCATGAAGATAATGTGACATTTTAAAAGCAGCCCAATATATAGGTTATAGAATCAAGGATCCCAAAGGAAAAATTATGACAATCAAGTACACTAATTTTTTAAAATGGAATTCAGTTATCTTCCTTCTAATCAACATGGGAACTACCGTACAGTATGGAATCAAGTCATAAATCACATCAATATTAAAGAAGGCCTTTGTCATCTACTGAACTGAATATTATTTTGGGGTTAAAGGAATTATAACTCTGTCAACAGAGTTCACAATAATGAGGTGCAAACTTCTGAAATATTTTGCTCTACTTGATCAACATAGATAGTTTTTCATGATCATTCATGAAGGTGATGATCACTCATCAAAGACGATGCCTGACTCAAATGAATGATTTCCCTTTCCGTCATTATAAATTCACTGAATAATTGTCAATATTTCCTTCACCTGAGGCTTGATAAATCCATCCAGATTCCAGATATCTGCATAGACTTTTCAAGTTTGATTTCTATTTTCAAAGCTATTAAACATTAACTTTTAACAGCCATTAAGATTAGAGCTAGTGTTACCTCCCACACTGCTGGCTGAAATTTAATACCTGACACAGGACTTAAAATCTTGGCGTAAGTCGGAAAACTACTTTCTATGTAATTATAGAATTAAAACTTTACTGTAAAAGCTCAGCTAAAGTAGCTAATCAAGCTACAGTACATGTCAGTAATTAGCTTAAATTTTAGTGCTTCCAGAAATAAATAGCAGATTTATTATAGTAGCACACATTTGGCATTGTATAGGTCCTCTTTGACTTTAAAATGAACTCCAAAATAGTCATATCTGCTTTTTCCAATCAGGAACCAGCCCGCTACTACAAGGTGAGTAGGTAGGTGATCATTCTTGACTAGGTAGACCTTGTGATTCACCTTAAAAAAAAATAACCCTGGGTCCTCCCCATGGCGTTGTGTGTAAGAATGAAAGCAAGAGATGCTTTGGTACTTAGATTTTCACTTTGAGTCTTCAAAGAATATTTGAGCTGTCACAGACGTGTTTTCACTTTTGCATCAAAAGTCCACAAGCCCACAGCCCCAAACTATGAATGTTCTGAGTCACTTCCTCATAAAGAAAGGGAAATAGAATCAAGGGTAGTATCGGTGAGAACAAAATAGAATCATCATCCTATAGCTTAGATAACAAATTTTTTCCGTTTCTTTAATTTTTTTTCTCATCTGTCTTTCTCTCCTTGCCCTTTTAAATTTTTGTTTTGTTTTGTTTTGTTTGAGACAGTCTTGCTCTGTTGCCCAGGCTGGAGTGCAACAGTGTGATCTTGGCTCACTGCAACCTCTGCCTCCCTAGTTTAAACAATCAGCCTGTCTCAGCCTCCAAAGTAGCTGGGACTACAGGCATGCACCACCACACCCAGCTAATTTTTGTATTTTTAGTAGAGATGGGGGTTTTACCATGTTGGCCAGGCTGGTTTTAAACTTCTGGTCTCAAGTAATCCACCCACCTCAGCCTCCCAAAGTGCTGGGATTTTGGGTTTGAGTCTCTGCACCAGCCCTCCCTTTTGAATTAGTCCTAATGTCTGGATTCAAACTGTGTATTGCACTGCTCTTTAGTCAATCACACAATTCCTCTGTACCTTAGTTTTCCCATCTGGAAAGGGACCATAATTAATATATTGACTTTGCAAATTGTTGTGAGTTAATATACGCAAATAACTTAAAATAGCGTCTGGTACATATCATGCCACATAACTGATACGGTTATTGTTACACAGCATTTTCAGTAAAATTCCATTTGTGAGTTTCCTTTTATTTAGCACTGGAGAGCATAATAAGAATCAACTTACGGAAGACTTTCTAAGATGAAAGGATTTCTAGTCCCTGAAATGCTGGTCATGAAGGTAGTTTTGGAAGAAATATTACTTAAAAAGGGTGCTTTCTCCTAAGTACAAATCCATTGCAGGCCTGAGGCGGAAAAAAAAAAAAATTGCAGAAATAGCATTTTCACAGCCAAGGAAGACGTGACTAAGTAAATCACTAATTTTGTTCTCTCAGAACATCCTAGCGGTGTAGGCATTATATTAAACCTACATCAAAATGTATCTATTTAATGAGAGAGATCAAACGTCTTAATTTTCAGATTGCTTTTTGACAGGATATTTACTTGAACCACAACCTACTATAGAGGTTTTAAACCAGGGTTCCTGCTCCTCTGTTGTACCACAGTCCTCTTAAGGTGAACTATCAATTTCTTTTTACCAATTTACAAAATACTGGAGATGATAAGAGAATAGCAAATTGTGTGTGAGTGTAAGTGTGTGTGCGTGTGTTGGAAATATCAGGCACAGAGCAGAGGAGAAGTGTATCATTAGTTGGTAGTAAGAGTTGTAAGTGCACTGAAACACTAAGTCTGTTGCAAACTGTTTTTTAAAGAGCAGGCAAGAACATTGCCTTGTGAATATATAAGGGCAGTTAACAGTTCTGCTCAAATGCAGTATGGTGCTAAAAGACCACAGAGTGAGTCGTAAGTAAACAGAGATGCTTTTAAAGACAATGTGAAACACTGTTTTACTGTGGTTGTTATCTCTTGGCAATTATGCTGACATGTTTTAGTGTTGCTCTGAGTTCTTTTTAAAATCCCATCAAGAATGGGAAGTAATGCTTCAGTGTTCAAAGAGCGGAGCCCTGCCAACCATCAAAGGGTCAAGAATCCTGGCTACAGCAGGAAACAAACACACACATGTGTGTGCATATGCACACTCATTAAACTTTGAGTCAGGTTTGTCTTCCAACTGAAGCAACTGGATTTGTATACTCAGGCATGACACTAGATCTCTGTAAGCTGAAGCATGATGATCAGTAAGATATACATGATACCTCCCAGATCGCAAGATCTTTTGAGATAAAATAAATGAGACATTGCATGTAAAAGAGGTTTGTAGACAGCACACAAATTTTAAAAGAAAAGATTCCCAAAGATATTAAAACAGAACTCTGCAAGAGTGAGATATAAAATGGACTTTTATGGGAGAAGACATGGACACATAGAGGGGAACAACACACCCTGGAGCCTTTCGGAGGGTGGAGAGTGAGACAAGGGAGAGAATCAAGAAAAACAATTAATGGGCAGTAGGCTAAATATCTGGGTGATGAAATAATCTATACACCAAATTTGCCTATGTTACCAACCTGTACTTGTACCCTGGAACTTATTATGAAAGTAAAAAAAAAAAAAATGTTCAGAGTATAAGGTTTTAATGGTAAAGAGTGGGCATTAGGGCCTGCTCAATCGTCATGTTCAAAGCAAAAAGGGAGCAGTCAAGGAAGCCAAATATTTGGGGTTGTGTGAGTTTCAGTTTTATCAAAAGCTGACTGCCAACAGGTCCAGCCCATGAGCTATTGCAGTGTGGGTAAAAGCCATAGGGAAAAATGTGTACCCTGACTAAAGGACAATTGTTCCATGTCCTCTCTGGGGAGGTACAACCAATTGCATCAAATTAGATGATTGACCAATCTTCTATTTAAAATAGAATTTCCTAAACGTGAACAAACAAGAATAGGCAATGGATTATTTAAATGAACTTTGAGAGCATTTATGGCCTAGCAATGCCAGCTATTTTTTTCTTTAATCAATGTTTACTCTCTTTCTAAAGGTACCAGTTAGTATGCATACAAACAGCTCTAAGGGAAAAAGTTATGTTGCTTTACTGCTGCTTTCCTAATGAAAATGTAAGCACTTTACAAAGAAAATAATTTCTACATACATGAGAGCAGAAAGTTGAAACCCACAAAGAAAAAATACAGTTCTGATAAGGTTTTTATTTTTTTCAATCTCTTTCACCTGGTTATTCTAAACCACTCAGTAGAGATGAAAATGTTGAAAAACCTAAACTTGTGTCATTTTTTGAATGATGTCTTGTTAAGTGATCCTGATAATGTAAGTTTTACATCTCTAAAAAATTATTTAAATTATTTCAGTTGGAAGAGTTTCGGATGTTAAAAGAAAAACTTCAGCCGAATTAAATTTAAAGGAGTTTAATTAAGTAATGAAGAGTTTGCGAATTGGGTAGACTCCTGAGCCAGAATAGGCTCTGAGACACCACACAGCCATGTGGTAGAAGATGATCTATGGAAAGAAGAAGGAAAGTGATGTACAGAAAATGGAAGTGAGATACAGAAACAGCCGGATTCATTATGGGTTGATGTTTCTTATTTGAATACAGTTTGAACAGTTGGCTACATTTGATTGGCCAAAACTTGGTGATTGGCAAAAGGGTAGGCTACAGGTCTGGTTACACCTTGACTTGGTATAGTTCATTATATACAGAAAAATCTTTAGGCCCAACTTAAATAAGTAAGGAGGTAGTTTTAGGCTAAGCTTGATTTAACAATTTCCCCCCTTTTGGTCATCTTCTCAATTTTGAGAGATTGACCAAAACTTTGGACATTGATGTTACTATCACTATCATAAATGTGCTTACTTGGACTTGAAATCCACTGGAAAATAGCAAAATAGTGGGTTTTGAAAGGTGGGAGTAAGAATTTCAGTTTTTTTCTTTTTTTGAGGGTTAAAATAGAGGGTACCTCTTTATGCTGCGCTGTTCTGTTTACAGGAGAAAAAAACAAACCCTGGTCTGCTCTAGGATCTATTTGTTTCTTTAAAGTCCTAGTCTGATTATGTCACATTTAGCAGGAGTGACTCCATTTTGGTTTGTTCTAGTCTGTTAAGACCTAGTGCATGAGCTAGGTCTCCCATAATTTTGTTGAAAAATTCCCTTCTTTTGTCAGGATCTCACTTAGGTGAGAGTGTGACCAAAACCTAGGGCCTTAAGGCAACTCTCAGTTACCACCATTTTGGGTTTCCAGTCTCAGCATATCATTCATAGGTTATGGTGTCCTCATGGTCACACATTTCTGCCAGTTCTTGTCATTGCAGTTGAGGAGATACCACTTGACATTCTAGAGATGGCTACATGCAAACATTTAAAACTTTTGAGAGAATACAGTGTGCCAGGAAAACTATTATGACTATCAGGAGAATACCAAGCGTTTGGAGTATGCTTCTTACCCAGGGTCCCTATAAACTAAACCACCTAAAATTAAAGCAATCAAAGAATGAGCTAAAGAGTCCAGTCACTTAACTCAGAAGTCTCTTTATCTTCTGTAACTGAACATCTATAATCTACATTTGATGTATTTCCCACAGGCCACAAGTGCCAGCAGCTGCTCAGATACATCTCTGTTTATCCAGCATGTAATCCAGAGCAATTCTGTTTCACAAGATAATTTAAAGTCTGTTGTGTAAACACAGCCTTTACAGTAGAATCCGCAATAGAGCCTATTATGAGGGATACATTTCTAATCACTGACTTTTTTTTACTCCAAACCATGAAAGAAAAGGACTTAACAAATGATGCCTTTCTGGAAGAGTGACGGCATCCTGGCAATCTTCTTTTTAACCCATGATGTGGGTTAAGATGGGTACACCAATGTTCTGTTTCTTTTTGTCGTTGTTGTTATTATACTTTAAGTTCTGGGGTACATGTGCAGAGTGTGCAGGGTTGTTACTTAGGTATATATATGCTATAGTGGTTCACTGCACCCATCAACCCATCATCTACATTAGGTATTTCTCCTAACACTATCTCCCACCCAGCCCCTAAGCCCTGACAGGCCCTGGTGTGTGATGTTCCCTTCCCTATGTCCATGTGTTCTCATTGTTCATCTCCTACTTATGAGTGAGAACGTGCAGGGTTTGGTTTTTTGTTCTTGTGTGTCAGTTTGCTGAGAATGATGGTTTCCAGCTTCATCCATGTCCTTGTAAAGGACATGAACTCATCCATTTGTATGGCTGCATTGTATTCCGTAGTGTGTATGTGCCAAATTCTCTTTATCCAGTCCATCACTGATGAGCATTTGGGTTGTTCAAGTCTTTGCTTTGTGAATAGTGCTTCAGTAAACATATGTGTGCATGTGTCTTTGTAATGGAAGGATTTATAAACCTTTGGGTATATACCCAGTAATGGGATTGCAGGATCAAATGGTATTTCTAGTTCTAGATCCTTGAGGAGCCATCACATTGTCTTTCACAATGGTTGAACTTATTTATACTCCCACCAACACTGTAAAAGCATTCCTATTTATCCACATCCTCTCCAGAATCTTTTGTCTCCTGAATTTTTGATAATCCCCATTTTAACTGGTGTGAGATGGTATCTCTTTGTAGTTTTGATTTGCGTTTCTCTAATGACCAGTGATGATAAGCTTTTTTTTCATATGCTTGTTGGTTACATAAATGTCTTCTTTTGAGAAGTATCTGTTCATATCCTTTGCCCAGTTTTTGATGGTTTTTTTTTTTTTCTTGTAAATTTGGTTAAGTTTTTTGTAGATTCTGGATATTAGCCCTTTGTCAGATTGGCATTGCAAACAATCATTAATCATCATGAGAATGCAAATGCAAATATACACAGTAAGCTATCACCTCACACTTATTAAGACAGCTACTATCAAAAAGATAAAAGATCCATGTTAATAAGGATATGGAAAAAGGAAATCTTTGTATTAATATACTGTTGGTGCGAATGTAAATTAGTATAGCCATTATTAAATAAAATCACTATACTAATTATCAGGGCAATGCAAATCAAAACTACAATGTGATACCATATTACTCCTGCAAGAGTGGCCATAATCAAAAAATAATAGATGTTAGCATGAATGTAGTGAAAAGGGAATGCTTTTACCCTGGTGGCAGGGTTGTAAACTAATACGACACTGTGGAAAACAGTGTGGTGATTCCTTAAAGAACTAAAAGTAAACTTAACATTTGATCCAGCCATTTAACTACTAGGTGGAAAAGAAGTCATCATACAAAACATACTTGCACATTCATGTTTATAGCAGTACAATTTGCAATTGCAAAAATATGGAACCAGCCCAAATGTCCATCAGTCAATGAGTAAAGAAAATGTGACATATTTATATTTTATATATATATATATATGTAATATATATATACACACACCCACACATACACACACATCATGGAATACTACTCAGCCATTAAAAGGAATAAAATAATGACATTAGCAGCAACCTGGATTGAAATGGAGACCACTATTCTAAGTGAAGTAACTTTGGAATGAAAAAGCAAACATCCTATGTTCTCACTCATAAATGGGAGTTAAGCTATAAGTACATAAAGGCATAAGAATGATACAGTGGACTTTGGGGACTCAGGAGAAACACTGAGAGGGGACATGAGGACTAAAAGACTATGCACTGGGTACAGCATACACTGTTCAAGTGATGGGTGCACCAAAGTCTCAGAAATTACCACCGAATAACTTATCCATGTGTCTGTTACAGGTAGTCAGGCATAAGTGGGACAACAGAGGGCTCCCCCCCAATACCTACCAGGAGTGTCAGGCGATTGGGTTACAGTTTGACAATTATCACATTGTCTCTCTACAAGTGATAATTCTGGCAGCCAGTGCCTGGAAGAGGAAAAAAAAATTCTATTTTGTTCCTCTAAAACCTGTTGAAATAAAAAATAAAAAGTAAAAAAAAAAAAATTACAGTATGGAAGTTTTTCAGAAAATTTAAAATAGAGGTACCATATGATCCAGCAATCTCACTTCTGGTTATAAATGCCAAAAAAAAATTAAAGTCAGGATCTAGAGGAGATATCTGCAATCCCATGTTTATTACAACATTATTCACAATGACCAAGATAAGGAAAAAACCTAAGTGCTTATCTGTCAACAGATGGATGGATAAAGAAAATGCGATATGCATATATTTTAAAAATTTTTTAAAGATTTTTTTAAAAAAGAAATATGAAATGCTTCACGAATTAGAGTGTCATTCTTGCTCAGGAGCCATGCTAATCTTCTCTGTATTGTTCCAATTTTAGTATATGTGCTGCCAAAGCAAGCACTATATATGTGTGTGTGCATGTGTATACAAATACCATGAAAATATGTAATTATTCAGCCTTAAAATGAAGAAGTTTTGTCACTATTTGCAAACTTAGTTTGCAAATGGATGAACCTTGAAGACATTATGCTAAGTGAAAATATGCCAGAAACAAGAAGACACATACTGCAAGATCTCACTTTTATGTATAATCTAAAAACCACAAAGTTAAGCTCATAGTAACAGAGAACAGAGTGATAGTTACCGGGGGCTGGGCTTGAGGAAAGGGAAGATATTGGTAAAAGATTGCAATCCTTTAATTATAAGATGAATAAGTACTAGAGACTTAATGAACAGCATGCTAACTATAGTTAATAATAACATATCAGGTATGTAAAGTTTGCTGATAGTAGGCCTCAAGTGTTGTCATTAAACACACACACACATAAAATGGATATTGTATCAGGATTGAGGTTCTTTAAGAGTGACTCTTCCTTTACTCAGACACAAATATCTTCCAGCACATTGTCCAACAATCTGCTCATTTTAAACAAAACAAAAGCCCAAAATCTTCAATAATCTATTCAAAGAAATTTGAGCAAAATGAGAAAAACTAAGGACTTCACAGTTGCTATATAAAATTATTAATCATCTGTCAATACTTTTAGCTGCTGTATTAGTCTGTTCTCATGCTGCTAATAAAAACATACCTGAGACTGGGGAATTTATAAAGGAAAGAGGTTTAATTGACTCACAATTCTGCATGGCTGGGGAGGCCTCAGGAAACGTACAATCATGGTGGAAGGGGAAGCAAGCACATCCTTCTTCAAATGGTGGCAGCAAGGAGAAGTTCCCAGCAAACAGGGAAAAGCCCCTTATAAAACAATCAGAACTTGTAAGAACTCACTCCCTATCAAGAGAACAGCATGAGGGTAGCCACCCCCATGATTCAGTTACCTCCTACCAGCTCCCTCCTAGGATATGCGGGGATTATGGGAACTGCAATTCAAGATGAGATTTGGGTAAGGACAAAGACAAACCAAATCAGCTGCCAAATAGGGTTCACATTGGCACAATTTAGCAGAACGACTGAAGGCTGACTCATTAACCACTCAAGAGGTAACATTAAAGAATTATAAATTGAGTAAGCGTCACCCTTTACATTAACAAAAACAAAAAAAATGGAGTTGCGGAATGAAGAAAGATTAGACGTTGTTTTGTTTTGATTAGTTTAAATTGTTTGGATGTTTGGTGTAAAAGTTGTTTGTTGTATAACAGATTAGCACAAATCTCAATGACTGGAAACTATAAAAAAAATATATATATATATATTCAATTACTGTTAGCTTCAAAAGGAATCCCTACATTTTCCGGAAAAAAAAAAAAAATCTTGATGCTGTCTCCTTGGACAGGTAGGCAGAGGAACTGACTTACTTGCAAAACATCTACCAAAGCAAAACCTGGCCGAGTGAGAAAAGTAGCCTGAGTGATCCAGTTTCTCCAGCCCAAGCTTGGAGATCCTGGCTCCTGCAGAAGCAAACCAGGAGATTGTGGGAGGGGACTAAATCTGACAGATGGACTAATCATTGAATCTGATGCATTTACACAAGGAATATCTCTGATGGTTTCAGAAGCGCATGTCCCTGCTAAGACTACACTATCCCTCAGAACCTGCATTCTGATCTTTAATGGTGGTGTGATGCTGTACTTTTCCAAAACTTTTCTTCATCTGGATAGGAGGGAGTCGTGTCAAATCAAGAATTCTCATTTAAAACCTCTGCCTGGTGATGGAGGTTTTCCCTGTGTCTTTTCAGTCATGGTACATATCTCTGCCTAAGCTTCTATGATCCTTCCAAAATCAGGTCAAAGGCTTTCACGTGCCCCTGAGCTGCAGGATCCTGAATCTAGAAGAACAGCCTCAATTTCATCTGGGCCTGGACTTCGTACAGGGGCTAGTACTGATTTGTCTATTTGCAGTGGACCTTCCTGCCTCTATTCTTTGTTATGAGGACAAAGTCACTGGAAACAGCTCCTTATCTTTGTTTCCCTTTTTTTTTTAAGGAAAAAGGAACCTGTGTGTTCTGTGGCAGGACTAGCGGGGTCTTTCTTTTAGTTGTCTCAGGCCATTCACTGAACTAGGCAGAGTGGTCCTTCCCTCTGATTTGGCTATTCTACAATCCTTTCTGTCCACGATGTGCTTGCTTTCCTTCCTTGAGACCTCTAGCATCCTTTTTCTCAGCTATTAAGACTACATGCCTTTTCTAGCTTTTCCTCACAGACTGAAGCTTAGGATGCTTCTACTGGCAAAGGCTACTCTTTCTGGCTTTCCTATCAGAACCCAACGCTTGGGAAGCTTGCCCAGCCCAAGTAAATTCACTATCGGGATGAGACTCATAGAGTAGAAGCAAAGCATTTTGAGGCTAGAAGCAATGCAATGGGTAGGCCTGCAGCTGGGGCTTCATGTTCAGATGAAGAATTATGCTATCAAGAGGCTGTTTTTTAAAGCATGACTGTCCTCTATCTTGCTCAATCAGCATCTGAGCGTGGTGTGGCATTGCATTCTCTACTTACTCAAGTCCCTAGACCACACATATGCCCTTATTGGGATTTTCCAGGTTACTAATTATTAAGGAGAAGTTGAGTGTTTGCCCTTAAATTTTTCCAGGGATACTTTAACTATAGTAGGAACACCTAAAACCATTTGTACCAACTCCTTGATATGCAAGCTACACTTGAAGATGTCTCCCTTCTTTGATGAGGCTGAAATGGGCAAGCCTAAGTACTGAGTGAGATGGTTGACAAAGAGGAGGCCAGCCAGAAGAGGTTATTTTTAGTGGATCTCCGTATAATTGAAATAAATTATAGTAAAATATATAGATAAATTGATATATAGCAAAATCTACAAATAAATGCCTATATATATTTTTTAAATAACATAATTTCTATTGTTTTCATCTTTGAATGATGTAAAAATATTTTTAATGGTTTGCTGGAAGGGATTTTCAACTGATGTTTGCTCATCAGTCCTTCTTTCAACAGGGCACAGGATCTTATTCATCTCACAGACCATCCATGTGGGTGTGGCAGAAGGCTCCAGAGTAAAATCTCAAACACAGTGATCTACTGGCTGTGAATAATATTTAGGAAATTCAGCACACCTATAGGATAAAACAGTATGTCTACAATTTGATCACTGATCCCCTTCCAGTAAGAGGTGGGTCTGGTCATGTTCATTTTGTTAGGGCTGATATGGAGAATAATGGTGGAACTTTGGAAGACTCTCATTGAATGTTATAGTTCAAGGTTTGACCTCAGGAAGCAGCAACTTATTAGATGGAGCATACTGGTACCTGTAGGAATAAGATGACAATGGCATCTCCCTATTTCCTTACTGTGACAGCTAACAGAGCCTCAAGACATTGTCAAGTATTTTCTGGGGAGCAAAATCACACTGTTTTGACAGTAGATTAGAAGTTACCAGGAGATGACGGGGAAGGGGTTGAGGAATCATTGCTTAATGTGTGCAGTTTCTGTTTGGGGTGATAAAAATCTTTGGAAATAGGTAGTGATGACATTGTGAGTATAATTAATGACAGTAAAAAATTGTCAAAATGGGGAATTTTATGCTACATGTGTATTTTATGACAAAAAGATAAAGGCAGAGAAATATGTTTGTTGTTGAAATTTTAAAATACTGAAGTGTTTCAGAACCATTCAGATACAGACACCTGCCTCCCTACAGTTTGTCTAAAAGATCCAATTTTTACAAAATAAAAATTAATTGTTGCTTTCCTAGAAATACCTTAGGAGTGACAATGAGAGTGAGTGAGTAAATAGTATATCGCCTAACAAATATTTTATAGATCAAATCTTTGTAATCATTTTCCCTGGGCTTGTTCAGCTCTGCTCTGTCTCTGAAGGACACTATCTACCCTCCTCCCTTACAGGGCCTCACCCTCCTGACTCCCACTTCGTCTCTTTCCCATATCCCTGTCCTTATTCCAACAGTTTAGACTCTTCTCACTTTGTCATACAAAGCAATTTGGCTTTCCCTATTTCCCATCTTGATGTGCATGTAATCCCATTATTGGGAGGTAAAAATGTCTTCTGTTCCACATACCTGAATCTCTTGGGGCAGCATTTGGAGTTATATATCACAAAACAAAAATAAAAATAAAAACATGCAAAACAACCAATGGAACTTGAGAAAACAAAAAGGAAAAGACCAAACAAATAAAAAAAATATTTCTTTCAATCACTCCAAAGGTAATTCCATTAATGAAGAGTTTCCTGATTTTCTTCATCTATTTTTGAACTTGTTATTAAAATTCTATTGGTTTTCAACAATTTTAAAGTCAGAAAGATTATTTTGTTGATAATATTTCTTAGTTTATACACATACATATATATTTGTATGTATTATATTCTCATAGTAGATAGGCATACAACAATTATTCCAATAGGTTCTTTATAAACAAAATAAAAATGTTGAAATTAAGCATTCTATCATTTTTTTTATTTTCACCCATTCTAGTGCTCATCCTAATGGATTAGCCTTGGCTCAGGACATCTAATTCTTTCCTATCCAAATGGTGAACCTTTATCAAAATGACACTTCCTTTCTTTTCCTACTTTCTTCTGTATCAACAGCTTTTTCATCATCTTCCTTCCCTGCAGAATTTACATGTCAAGCCACATCCTTCTTTTTTGTTCTCCTTTGACTTTAGCAGAATTACCTGTTTTAAAAATCCATCCACAAATCTAATCATCTCTGGTGCTTCAATATAACAATTCAGAACACCAGTGAATAAAAAAAATTATTTATTTAAAGTGTCAGTGCAGCAGATACACTTATAAAATCTAAAGTATTCAGAACAATAGTTACAAAATCAGAATAAAAAATACAGAATATAGATTTAACCAAAATTACAACTTTAACATGGTTGTTGAAAATGGAGCTTATTGTTAAAGCCTATTCCTTATCATCCATAATAAGAGGTCAAGTTTAATTTATACAATTTGAATCATGAAAATAATGAAACAAATAGTATTTTAAGGTATGGAGGTTAATAATAAATGGAAAAGCTAAAAGTTTAAAGAGTTCAGTTATCTCTGAAAAGCATGGCTTGAGAAATAAGCGGTGATGAAACACGCTTGTTTTTAAGGCCTTATTTTTTATTGTTACCACTTAATGGGAGTATATGATTCTAAAACTGTTCATATATTATTCTGAAAAACTGAATTAAATTTAAAGGTAGTATGGATTTTCATAAGTGTTCAATGGAGATTTTATTTTAAAATTTTAAAAAATAATGTAAGTTTGACTAACATATAATCAAATGTTAAAAAATTCTGCTATTTAAACCCAATTTACAAAGAGTAGATATTCTGACATGATCCCCTACTGTAAAACATGCAAATACAATTTTAGTTAAAAAGAATGCAGTTTTTAAACTATTGCTGAGTTCTCATGAAAATAAAGCAAGTCTTCAACGAAAACAGCAACCACAACAACAGAAATCTTCAACAAAACTAAAGAAAACAAAAATGTTTCTATAAACCCAACAACTTGAACTAGAAGGAAAAGGAAACAGTGGAGCCAGAGCTGCTCTGGAAGTGTTCCTAATCCTTAATCCTAACAGCTCCCTGGATATCAATCCCATAAGGAGTAGGATTTCAATTTACCAAATTGGAGAAACTAATGTGAGACCTTCTGCATTAAGTCAGGAATCCAAAATAACTTTTATCTTCAATATTCAAGCAATATAGACAGAAGAATATATTGATACCAGCCAATCAATAGGCAAGAAAAACTCCATGATTAATCCATTTACTGGTTTAAGCAAATGTTAATACTCAGCCCCACAGATCCCTAAGAAAATACTTGCTAGTTCAGTGTAGATATAAATAAGGAAGACAAATAGGATAGCATTAGTAGTTTGTTTATATAGGTTGTACATCTTTGAAGAAATATAGCATCATTTACATGATAAATGAGAAAATATATTGAATTATCTTTAAGGCAATCCTAATTCTCACAGTGTACAATTTATTTTTGTTTTACTGAGGTCATGATGTGCCCTATTAATACCAATAAATTCCCTTGAAATTAGAGAGAGAAGCTGATTTGGTTTTGGGTGATTTTATGTGCCTATCTCCTGTAGAAAGAGACCACTGGGATTAGAATAAGCACCACTTTATTACATTTCTATCTCCTTTGTGTCCTCAGATTCAATAAATATGATCTCCTTTTCTATTTCCATTGTATCACTATAACCTTATATTTTGAAGAATATTTTGTTTAAATGGAATTCCTCCTTACTCAATGTATAACACCCTTTTTTTTCTCTTTTTCACCAAAGTCACTTCCAAACCTGTAACACTTGATTGAAATTCCATATATTTCAGGTGAACTTTTCCCTACAATTCATTTTTATTTACTTTTTTATTAATGTTGGTCACATAGACTTGCTTGTGAGAAATAAACAAAAGCAAGAGAAAATTCATTTATAGCTATTAAATGATAGAACCTGTTCCTGTGTTATGTAGACTTCATGATAAACTTCCTAGATAAAAGGTATTATCCTCATTAAAATTAGAAAATTCATGTTTGCTTGCATAACACAATACTTATATAAGAAACAATAATTATTGTTATTATACTGAAGTGCAATATACTCTTAAACATAGTTATACTCTTGGCTAAGATTTACTATAGCAATGTACTATAGTAAGGATACACAGCCGAATAATAAGAGAGAAAGACATCTGGAAGAATCCATTTAAATGTCTCATGTTTTCTTCCTCCATGAGCAGTCACAGACAGCACACACTTCAACCAGCAATAAAAATGCAGCAACAGGTGTGGGAATTTTCTGCCCAAGGAAGCCAGCCTACTAGAAACTCGGTACCCAAGGCTTTTACTGGGGTCTGCTCATTTAGGGATTATCTGCCTACCATGTAGCAAAGTTCTAGACTCCCAGAAGGAAAGCATGTTTTACCATAAGCCACATTGTACAAGTAGTTTATGCACAGTGAGCCACTTTTATCAGTTAGGGTATGTTTTTTATCGAGGTATGAAACTGTTTACCAGCCGAGTTCCCAGATGCCAGCAAAGGGTTAACCTTGCACGCCGGCATTTATAAGCAGAGTGGTCTTAGGCTTGCTTTATTAACTTTTCTGCATGGACTTCAGTTTCTATCTAGATCTCTTTGGCCAAGAATCCTTAAGATTCTCTGAATGTCTCATGTGCTTAACATGTACAGTATGGTATTATGACATTATCTACGTACTGTGGCTTTCAATCCTACCACTTTGACTGGCTGTAGTATATCAAAATGTCCCATTAGCATTTGAGAAAGATTTAAAAAAGCAGAAAATTATAAATATCACAAAGTAATGGTGTAAAAATATCCATCAACCTAAAATTTTAAGCTTAGCTAAACTTCTTGAGTAAGTATAGGTGAAATAAGATTTTTCAGACTGAAGTAGTGTAAAACACTACAGTTGAATTTAAGAACATGAATCAAGAAAAGGAGTGATATGCAAAAGAATAAACATAAAAACAACTGGGTAGAGTTATTTGCAAACATGTTCATTCTGAGTAAATGCTAAACCTAAGGTAAAATGACAAAACTTTAAATGAGTAAAATACCTTAAAAATTAATGTAGAAACTGAAAAATAAATAAAACTTTCAGAGCAATTTCATTTTCAGATATAAAAATCAAGAAACTGATATTCTTCTTTGTAAAGTTATTTAATTTTTTTTAAAAAAGGCTTTATAGCATTCACTAAATTAATAGAAATAAATGCCCTGTTTCCAAACAAGAAGCACAAAATACGGAATGAGGAAAGCTTTCACCAAATCAAAAGATATTATGTAACAAATTGAGAATGTTCAAAAAAATGAGAGATAAGCCCAGCAACAAGATAAATATTAAATTAAATTTAAAACATTGTAATATATGAATATAACATTCAAAGCAAATGTCACAAATTAAGTTTAACAGAAAAATATAAAACATAATTATAATGTATTAAAAATACAACATAATGATAATGTATCAGCATGTTGCATGAAGTACACCTTTACCAGTTGCTTTTGGATGTAAAATTAACATTAAAATAATGACAGTAATAATTATCATTATTTTTTACTGGCTCAACCAACTGCTCTATTCAGAAGGTAACACCAAATAAGAGGCTAAAAGAAAGTAAGGTCCAGTATCTTCAGCCTCAGTCTTTTCTCTCTACAAATTTTTGCTGCTTTTGTACATTGACCTCATTGTGTCCTAATGAAAATTGCTTTATTCATGAAATATAGCAGTTCCATCTTATGTAATTTGTAAAATTTGCAGAAAAAAAATGTTTACTTCTTATCAAAAAGCCATGTGTCCCCAACATCCTCAGCCCTCTGGCAGTCAACGTGGCCATATGACTAATTCTGGCCAATGGACTGTGAGGAAAAAGAATAATTCCAGTTTAAAATATGGAGAATTCAGTACACATCCCTCTAGCTTTCATCTTCCTTGTTGTGGGAAGCATGCTATGTGGAAGCATGTTTCTTTCATGTTGATGAAAGAAAGCAAAGTAAATTGCTGAGTGATCACATAAAAATATTCTCTTGAGAATCTCTCACTTTTTGAACCTATAACTTGAGGAAAAAGTAAAGTTTTGTTGTGTTACATCTGTAATGCTTTGTGCTTATTGAATGCCAAGGTACAATCTAAGCTTATATCTCTAAATGAATTGTCTCTCCTGATAGTTCTAGTTAACAGGGCACAACGAAGATACATACTATTTTAGCTTGAATAATGTGCTAATCTAGAACAAATCATTGTAGTTAGAGAGATTTGGTATTCTGATAGGCCAAATATTTGATTATGCCTACTCTTGTAAAGATAGAGGTAATCTCTTAATGAAGCCTGAAATGGAGTCCTCCCAGGAGAGAAAGGTCTTGTTATTTTAAGGAAGATCAGTAACTGTCAGTTATTATTTAAATTATTTATAATTTGTCAGTTATTATTATTTAATATTATTAAATAATATAATAATATTATTATTTATTATTATTTAAATTATTATTTGTATCCCCTAAAATGCTTTATATCCCCTAAAATGCTTTCCTCATAGTTATGGGATGAATTGTGTTCCCCAAAAATTCATATTAAATCTGTAATCCCCAGTACCTCTGAATGTGTCTATATCTGGAAATAGTGCCTATAAAGGGTAATTATGTTAAAATGAGGCCGATTAGAGTGGGACCTAATCCAATCTAAGGACAGCTGTCCTTATAAAAAAAGAAAATTTGGACACACAAAGATATGTAGGGATTTGTTTACAGAGATGGAAAGTCATTTGAATGAGGGACTGTGTTAAGGCAAAAAACCTCTCTTCCCAGGTCCACAAAGGGCGTGATTTCAAAGGCAAAAGCTTCCCAGAGCCTTGCCACCATCCAGGCTACCATCCGGGAAGGTAAAGTTCTTTGTCTGACTTTCCCGTGAGAGGGCTAGGTAGAAATTCCAGGTGAGCTCCTCTGTTTAGAAAGCCTGGGAAAAGCTGTGGGAGGAAGGGCCTCTGTTGTGAACCTAGCAGCCAATCCAACATCCAAGTGAAAAATCAGTCACTCCAGCGGAAGTTTGAAAGAACTCCTCTCTTTGAACAAGAAGATGAATGGAGCTGGAATAACTCCAGGGTTAAAATCTCCCTGCCGCTTACCTGTGCAGATTCTCCCTTGGATCCCCTCCCATAGCAGCATGCGCGCTCTCTCACTCCTTCTATCTCTCTCTCTCTGCTTAATAAATCGCTCTCTGCTAAATTCCCTGGGCCTGTGATATTTATCCCAACGGTAAGCTCACCACATCTCCAGGACCCCTTCTCCATTCCTGGGATAAGAAAGATCAAGGACCTGGGCACATTGGGGAACACAAAGGAACAGGGAGGGAGCTGAGCCCCTGTGCCCACTGGATGGGGACAACTGAAAGCATCTTCGGAATGCCTCTGTTCCCCTCCTGCCCCTCATTACCCAAAGATATATTGAAAACGCAGCCACCTTTAAGCAAAGAGAGAATTAAGGAGAAACTAAACCCACTGACACCTCAATTTTGGATTTTCAGCTTCCAGAACTGTGAGAAAATAAAATTACATTATTTAAGTCATGGTATTTCATTATGGCAGCCCTAAGAACCTAATACACTATTACATAAAAATATCAAGATGTCTACTAGTTCTCAAAATACTGCCGAAAACACACTGTCTTCTTCAAAGTAGACTAGCATCCACTTACTACAGCAGTTCCAAGTTAAGGAACTGTAGTTGATGGGCATTTCTCCTCATTAATTTCAAATGTTATCCCCTTAGAATGCAATAGCTTATAGCCGAATGTTAAAATTTACATGAAAATTCTAGGAATCAAGAATCTGTATTAAGAAATAGCATAGCTTTGAAAAGAAGAAAGCAAAATATCTTTAGCACACAAAATATCTTTAAATTGGCTGGCATTCAATAGCTATGAGAATCTTTAACACATTTCCTGCTTTGAAGGGTCAAATAGGCCGAAGAAGTACTCCTGGAGAATGTTTAGAACATTAAGACATAGATATTATGAACATTCCAGAAATTAATCACACATTAAAATAGAGCTTGCTAACTAATACTTCAAATGAGTTACAGATGTATTCAAATATTGATTCCCTCAGCTCTTTAGGCAGGTAGGTGAACAGTCTCATCTCTGTGAATCTTGGGGTAGCATCTAATCATTATTGCAATTTACTCTGCATGCCACAGTGTAAAAATGATTGGGACACAATACATAGCCTCAATAATTTCAAAAGAATAATTGTTCAGGCTGTATTGTCTAACTGTAGTATTATAGAAATCAAAATGGCCATATTTTTTCAATCCTGAATTCTACAGATTTTCACATTTTAGATTTTCTAAAATTAAGGTGCGTCCTAAAATTACTTTGAAGAAATTGTAGCCGTGACACAAGCAAAAGTCACGATATAATGGTCAATTCCTGTAGAACTATATATGGTTTTAAAATAACTCAACATAGTCATCTTTTAAATTTAAATATTTCTAATAGTACTATATTAAGATGCTAAAATGTGACTCTATCTATGTTTCAATTATGCCTCCAAGAAAAATGGATCAGCTTCTCTCAGAATTTCAAAATGTTGATGATCAATAAAGCAGGACATGATCACGGAGGTTCTGAAAACTAATTTGGAGATCCTTAACTAACCTCAGATAACTAGCTTATTAAATAGATGGAAAAGGTGAGATGGAGATTTTAAAGAAGTTTCAGAGTGCATAGAATTCCCATGGTCTAAGATGAGGAATGCTTTCCTTCTACCTTAAGTTAGGAGGGGGAAGACAATGTTAAAAAAAATCACACTCAGAATTTTGTATATTTACTCTGGGGCTTGCTACAGAGGTAAGATCTTAAGGAACTGGTTTCTCATTTGAGTCTGAGAAAGAATAATCCTGGAATTGACTTAGATGGGGTCCATTAGAATTTCTTAGAAGCATGAAGCTGCCTCAGCAGAAAGAAGCTAGGAGTGAACTACCAATGCCTAGATGGCAAGAAAATTGCTTGAGCAACAAGTTGGAGGAGATACATTTTCTTCATGGCAAGTGGAAGAGGAAGAGATTCATAAAGAACCCATCAACCAACAGAGATAGAGTCAACTTTCAACATCTGCCAGACCCAGAGAAGTCAATGCCTGAACACCCCAACAAAACCATGAGCTAAGATCCTACCCACTGATACAGCCTCCTCTTCTCCAGTTTCAGCCTTACGAGAGAAACCAAGATACTAGAGAATGGGGAATGTGAACACTATATGTTTTCACTTCAAGGGACTTGTTTTAAGTAGATCTAAGGAAGGGGAGAAGAGAAACATACAACGGATTTTAAATTTGAATTATAGTAGAATGCTTATTTTTAGTAACTGTTAATAGAAGTGTTTTTTACTGCCTAAAAGGAAGTATAAGACAGGAGACTTGCCCTACATTTCACATAAAAGGAAGAATACAATACCTCCCAGAAAATTATTTGAATATGTGAAAGGAAAGGTGTAAGAATAAAGTTGATTGTACTTTTTAGAGTATTTGCTTGTACTTTTTAAGTCTAGCTTTTCTAATGTAGTTGTATTTGTGATAGTAAATTAGCAATACATCTTGTGAATTTAAACCCAAATCTGGACATCTAATTTTCACTTTAAAATGTCTGTCTACTGAAATATTCTAGTAATATAGCATTGAAATTAAAAAGTATTTTTTAATAAAAAAGTTTGCCTGTTAAATGCTATAATTTAAGGAAGCCTTATGCTTATGTGATAATATACATACCTTCGATGGCCAAAGGATTCAAAAGATTCTTTAATCAGGCCAGGTGCAGTAGCTCATGCCTGCAATCCCAGCACTTTGGGAGGCCAAAGCAGCAGATCAGGAGGTCGGGAGTTTGGGGCCAGCCTGATCAATATGGTAAACCCCATCTCTACTAAAAATACAAAAATTAGCCAGGTATGGTGGCATGTGCCTGTAATCCCAGCTGCTCAGGAGGCTGAGGAAGGAGAATCACTTGAACTCAGGAGGTGGAGATTTGCAGTGAGCTGAGATCGCACCACTGCACTCCAGCCTGGACAACAGAGCAAGACTTCATCTCAAAAAAAAAAAAAATATTTAATCAGAGAATGTAAAGAAAAATTACATATAAACATGGAATATAAATCACATTTATTATTATTGTTTCCCTCCAAAAGAACCATAATTAAATTGATGGTTCATCTTAAAATTACTGACATTTGAGAACTGAGAAATTACATTGATAAAAGTTGTAAACAAATAACAAAAGTATAGCACTTACAAATTACTCTCTCATTAGACAGCAAATCAAAAGTACCCATATAGATTATTAGGTACTTTATTAGTAATAATGAATGATGATAATCAATATCAAATCAGAAAGGTTGTAGCTATAGGTGGTGCCATAAGAAAAAAATAACTTAATTTCAGCATACGATTTAAGGAATAAAGAAAAGTACAATAAAATTAGCAAAAAGTACTTTAGAACATGGAATAAAGATAAAGACAGAAATTAAAAAACAAAAACAACTGTCAATTAGATAAAATTAGCTAAAATCTCCATCTTTGACAAAAGCAATAGAATAAACTAGCCGCTAACCTGTTTAATCTACCAAAGACACTAAGAAGAAACAAACACAAAAGCTCAGATCTAAGAATGAGAGCGGTGCTATGACTAGAGATTTGCTAGCTGCTTAAAAGCAGCAGAATATAAACAATTTCAAGTGAATCAACATTAACATATTTAAAGGTTTTTTTTTTTTTTTAGGAAAATAAATTGATTACCAAACCATACTCATAAATTAAAAAACAAAACTGATAACGAAAGACCATGAGATACATAAAGAAAAAAGGTAAAGCTTTATTTTCCATTTAAAAAATCTGCAGATTGGAGAAACACAGCCTTCGCAGGCACAGAAATTGTGCTCTCTGAAGAACAAAGGGAAGACCTGGCTTAAATACATAAAGTTCTCAATCAGGTCAGTTTATGCAAATAAAGAATTCAACCTTATTTCATTCTGATTGGTAGAAATAGTCAAGCCTTGATTGCGTAGTTTCCAAGCGCAAAGTCTTGGAGTCTCTGACAAATTTTTCTCTGTTAAATGTTTCTTTCCGTCAGCTGATTGGGGGGTGGGGAGGGGTTCCAGCTGCCGTACAGTTTGTCTTAGCACTGACAACAGAAATGGCTTGGCTTGATTGTAGAAAAGGAGGTCCCGTTACCATTTTTCAACATCTTTCCCAGAACACAAGAGTATATGAGCATTCCTGCACACAGCTATGGCAACCAGATTCTGTTTTAACTTTGAGCATTTCAGTTAACCATCAGAGTCCATTTTATCTCTTGCCCAAGGGCATATTTAAACTTTCCTTCCTTCTAGTGGAAATCTGTCATAGGCAGTGTTGATGACTAACTTATGTTTTTCTTCCATACTGTTGTCAGAGTGATGTGACTACCTGCACTGGGTCCATCTATTCCTTTGGTGGGACTCATGTGGCTGAGAGATTTGTGACCAATTTGAACAACTTGGTCAAGTGTAAGGTAGAAGATGGGCAAGCACCTGCTAGATTTAATTCAGTGTATGTTATTGCTATTCAATGGTATCTGGTAAGAGTATGGATAAGACTCGGAAGTATGCAGTCGAATTGATGTTGGCAAACTAATGAAACATTTATTCAAGCAGATAAAACAATTTTAAAGAGGAATTATATGCTTAGGCTTAGTATGAAAAGGATTTAAGAAAATAACCATCGCTGAGAAAAATTTAAAGTACCCATGATTAAAGATGCAATTAGTAAATAAAAAAAAAAAAAAAAAAAAAAAAAAAAATTGGCTCTTTTTTTTTTTTCTGTGACATATAACATTAACATAATAACTGTGATTATGGTAAATAACATATATCAAGATATATTCAAATTCAGAAATAGCATACAGTTTTGGAACTAATATTAATAATACATTTAGGGCCAGGCATGGTGGCTCATGCCTATAATCCCAGATGCCTATAATCCCAGCACTTTGGGAGGACGGGGTGGGTGGGTCACAAAGTCAAGAGACTGAGACCATCCTGGCCAACATGAAATCCCACCTCTACTAAAAATACAAAAATTAGCTGAGCGTGGTGTTGTGTGCCTGTAGTCCCAGCTACTAGGGAGGCTGAGGCAGGACAATCACTTGAACCTGGGAGGCAGAGGTTGTAGTGAGCCGAGGTCACACCATTGCACTCCGAGTGACAGAGTGAGACTCCGTCTCAAAAAAAAAAATACATTAACATAAATATAACTTGAAGAAAAGTAAATACCTTTTTTTTTTATTTGACAGTGATTCCTGTATGATTTAAACATGATGAATAAGCTTAGTATGTCTCTCCTGGATTTGGGGGTATTTCTGTTATTTCTAAGCTCATGTCCAAAAGACTTTATTTTGGAATTTGAAATTTAATTTTGGGAAACTTGTCAAACATCAGTGTTTTATGTTTAAAATTTAAAGTGTTTGATCCCAGTAGGATCATAGACCACTATGAAATGAAGCCGAAGTAACCAAAGATTTTAAAGGTACAAAGCACAAGAAATTAGCTTGATGAAGCAAAAAATGGCATCTCTGTTCCAGAGGCCAGTTACCTCAAAGGTAAAGAAAAACTATTCACAACTTTCTATTAGAGTGCAAATTAATGCTTCAAGAAAAGCCTTTTATTCCAACACAGGGACGCACATCTTGGCCTTGCATCAGTGTGCCTTTGATCTTAAGATTCAATTTGTAGAAAAACTTATACATAATTTTCTTTCATTTTAGCCAACTTGACCACACACAAAATTTATTTCACCAGATTAATTTTTCACAAACCTTCTACAACTTGCTCAGAACTTTAGTTTTGTCATATGTTTGTTTGTGTGTGTGTGTTTGTGTGTGTGTGTGTTTTGGCATTCTACCCTAGGACAAAAATTTACTTTATTTTTCCCTCATCATTTTGACCACACAAAATTCTCCCTCATATAAAAGAAAAAAAAAACTCTCTTTTTAACCTGGTTTACCAAAAATCCCTCTTACTTTTTTTATATGTTCTGTAAAGAGAACTGTTTCTCTAATACTTAGTAGTTTTGTTACTTATATGAACTGTAATTTTAACTCAGTTACCATTATTTTCAGTAAAAAACTTACAAAATAAGTAGTTTTAAACTGTTTTTTAACTAGTATTTGTAGATGAAAGCCATTTTATGAAATTTATCTTCAATTTTTTGGTTATTAACAGTTCTAAATATATCTAGCTTTTCCATACCATATAAAAATAAGATGTCAAAACATATAAACAATCTTATCTTTAATAGTGTTCCAATATTTAAACTTACTTAAAAGTGACTGACATATTGTGATTACCTATTACTTAATCTGACATAACGTGACTTGAAGATTTTAAATTACTAAAAATAATTTTGAAACTGTGACATCGGTAACTTCTAATTTCATTTCCAATTGTCTTGGGTCCCATGTATCCACATGGCACCCACAGATGATAATGAAGGGCAGGTCCAGTCAGGGTCCTGAATTTACATACCAGGCTTAGAGCTTAGGATAGAGGACAGAGCTATGAATATGATACCTGTAGGATCCAACCCCTCTCAGCAGGCTCAGGAGGCAAAGCTGGGTCGGGGATAGTGGAGTCATACTTAATTTGACTCTGCCTTGCAGCTGGTGTTCCAGGCACTTAGGACATGTCCCCAGGTCCCACTATGGCCACTTGTCCGTACCCCAGAATCCATGGGCTTGTCCAAAGACAGACTCAGTCAGATGTGTGCAAGACTTTGAAAGAGCCCAGAAGCTAAACTTTACAGCTTTGACTCACAGATAAATCAAGCAAGTATCAAAAATACTACAGACACAACAGTTTTATGACATTAAAACATCTAGCAAAAACAGCCTCAACTTGTGTATCGAGTAAGTCCAGGCAAAATGTCTGAATCATACTTAATACTGACAATTTTGAAGACATTCTAATTTCATTTTGCCAACAATTTTAAAGTAGTTTTATTTACCAAAGATCACTAAAGTCATCTGAGCTTAAAGGCATTTGAATTAGTTCTATTTTTCTGACAAAATATTTAAGTGCTTACATTTTCTTTAAGCCCATTAGTTAGAGTTCTTTCATATATTTCAGTAGTGAAATATCACATTCACAAAACACATATAAATATATAGACACACAGATACAAAGACAGAAGCAGATCATATAGCTTTACAAGATTTTTTATTTGCCACTTTTTATGTAGTTTTTTTTTTCCTTGTAGACTATCAAGGTCTAAATGATTATTAGCAAGGTAATTCAAAACTTGAATTTCCAAAACATGACTTTTTGGTGAAATTTTGTATCTCACAGGCATAGAACTTAGATCCAAACACATTATTTGCTGAGACAGTCAAGGAAAAGTTCCAATCAAGACAAGATTGCCAGAAAAACTATCTTAAACAACTATCTTAAAAAACCAAAAGTATCTTTTCTTAACCAATATTATGACATAACTGAAGATGAACTAGGCATCTCCAAAGATTATAAAGTAGTCCTTACAAGATCTAGAACCACCCAAAGACACTTCAAAGGCAGAAGGCTTAGTAGATTCAAATGGGATATAACTCACAACCATCCAGCCATATTGTATAGGGCTTAGTTTCTTCTTAGCAGAGATTCCTTCTCAAAAATAAATAAATAAAATTTAAGAAAATAATAAATAGGATCCTCAATTATTACAATGTAATATGCAAAATGATCCGCTTTAAGTGGATCATAGATTTAAATATAAAAGCTAAAATGATAAAACTTCTAACAAAAAAAAAAAAAAAAAAGAGGAAATTTTACTGACCATGAGTTTGGCAAAAGATTCATAAATAATACCCCAAAAGCACAGACTATATAAAATTAACACATTAAACTTCACGCATTCCTGTTTTCGAGCATATTGTTGCATTTTCCAAGACCACTGTAGCCCATCACACACCCCCATCCCATGCCCGTTTAAACCCCTAGACCTTAGTGGGCACACACGCCAGCAGCTGAACATCAGAAGGAGCAGAGGAACAGGGTGGCAGAGAGCAGTGGGGTGGCATGGCAGAGAAGGAGGGAAGAGGCATCTAAACATAGGCAGAGAACAGTCAGACTCCAGGGGAAGATCACCTTCCCACTCCATCCCCACCTTCCAGCTCCCCATCCATTTCATGGAGAGCCACCTCCACCATTCAATAAAACCTTGCACTCAACCTTGGAACCCATGTGTGATCCGATTCTTTCAGTATGCTGGGCAAGAGCTTGGGATACAGGAAGCAGTCACACTGTCCCTCTGCCCTTGCAATAAGGCAGAGAGTCCACTGAGCTGATTAACACTCATGCCATCTGTAGATGGCATAGCTGAAAGAGCTTGTAACACAGGTTGCAGGCACCCACCCCTAGACATTACCACAAGGCTGGAGCCCAAAAGCTTTGGCTGGCCTCTGCACCTGCCCATCTGCATGCTTCCCCAGGGGTTTGAGCTGCAGGGTGATAGAGCAGGAGAGTCACACCCCTGTGGCACACCTGCAAGGAGAATCAGGGAACTCTATAATCGTTTCAACATGGACTGAGTTTGAGCCTTCCTAGTTGAGGGACAAAAATTAATAAAACTATTTAAAAGTTTCATGTTTTGAGATTTTGGGCACAAATCTCTACTATATCTACCATAAGGGCTCAGAGTGAAAAATGTGAAAAAGATGTTTAATAAACATCAATGTGTTTCTCTCCATGGAATCCAATTAAGTATCAGGGGGAAATTAAGTTTTGAAAATATGGAGAGCAAAAGCAAGAATCATTAATGATAAAGGAGGGTGATGAGACTTACCTGAATGACCTTCCAGGTATAAGATTTAGAAACGTAGAGAAATATGAGAGAAGTAATCAGTTCTGAGGCATAAAGTAGCTTGGTGCACCAAGGAACTGAAAGAATTCCTCTCTGGTAGAGCATAGAAAGGACATGAACTCCATGTAATCAAACATAAAAGATAATTTATGTAATAAGTCAGATTACACAGGACCTCGTGGACTGTATTAAGGGTAAGTTCCATGGGATGGTCAGGCATGAAGGTCTTTAAGCAAAGGAACTGATTTGATCCAAGTGACTTTTTGCCACCATAAAAGTTAAATTCAAAGTTCACCATTTTTAAAAGCAAGGAAGGAAACAGGGAAAAAAAAGGAAGGAAATAAGGAAGGAAAGAAAGAGAAGGAGAGGGGAGAGGAGGGGAATTACAAATGTCTCACGTTCTTGATCATCTCAACGTCATAGCTACTTGGGAGCAGATACGGTCAGATACAGGGGAGACACTGGGTATATTTTGGCTGTCATTGCCTCACTAGTCATAATTGTCCAGAAATGAGATATCCTCACAGCCTTTGCAGCTTAAAAACTTAATGCAGAGAGAAAATTTTTTCATGAAGCCAACTATTATTTTCAAGACTTAATGTAGCTATTGGAAACTTGATATGAGCTCTCAAGATTCCACGGCTGGGCAGAAGTATTCAAAGTGCACAAGTCCAACTCTCTTTCAGCCCAGTCTGAGACAATGACATATGGCACCAAATGACAAAGAGAAATGGATGTTCATTCCTTTGAGCAAAACCTGGCAGCAATGTACTGATTTAATGGCAGAAGAAGCTTTATAGCTTATCACGCAATAACCAGTCATCACAGGATAATAATCAAGGGTGAAAAGAGAAGAGGAAGATCCATTTGACTGCTTTTTTGGGCTGGCACTTCACCTGTGATTTTCTACCTACTATCTAGCAAAACATTCTCAGACAAGCTGATATGAGCAAATATTGGATCAATGTTGATGGTTGGGGAAGGAGAAACATAAATTCAAAGGGAGGTTCACCTTCTTTACTGGGATATTTATGTTTCTAATGATACAATAGAAAGTTCATAAGCATGGGGGTCACAACTCTTTATACATGGATTCCAGCCTTTGTCACTAGTTAGATGAGACTTATCATGTGACTTACAAACTTCAATTTCCTCATATACATAGTGGATCTAATAACATCTACCTCACAGCGTTTCTGTGCAAATTAAATAAGGGAGATCAGTTAAAGAATTGTTACTCTGCATGGTGCTTAGAAGTCATTTACCATGTAGCTACAGGAGTACTGCAAATGCTGTGTAAGTTGCCCACAAGAGCGCAATAAAATGACCTGAAATTAAGTCCCACACGAGACAGCTAGGAAGAGCCATTTCCAAGTTACATTTTAAGATCACTCTGACAGCTGATTAAATAACAGAATGAAGAAGTGGAAAAATAAAAACTTTGAGACCAGTGAGCAGGTTACAGCAATAATCTAAGTATGAGATGCTTATGGCTTGGAATAGGGAGGTGGTGATGTGGTTAAAAAAAAAAGTGGATAGATCAGTTGCCTTTTGTGAAACAGCATCAGTCTGCTCTGGTGATAAATCAGAACTGGGAGATGAATAAAAGAGAACAGGCAAGGCACGTACAATTTTTTGGTGGGAGAGGATTATTTTCAGAAATTTAAGATTTACAAATACAAGCAAAAAAGCATATTTTTGAATATCTTGCCGTTTATATGGAAAAGGAAATGCTCATTCAACTTGGTCAATCACATACTTTGCTACTCTAAAATGTATTGGAATAGTTTAGAACTTCTTAGTTAATTAAACTTTTATTTGCCTTGTTTTAGATATCATCTGATATACATATAATGCATTCAGAATTATCGCTTCAGGTATAATTGTATCGAACTTGAAATACCAAACATAAAACATAAATGCTATTTGTCATTGTAATCTCTATCAAATCTTATTACTCTTTACAATCATTCAAATTCCAATGGCCTTTTTGTGTTTTGTGATTTAATAAGCCATACTAAAATGTGTAGCCTAATTATACACTTCAGCTAACTCATGAGTGCAGATACTCCAAGCATTCATTTCACAGTCAGACAATTATTTACTACAGTCTTAAATTTATATCCAAAGATCCACAATTTAAGAAAAGCAGTTCCTTGCAACGTATAATGTTAATGATGCATGAGAATGCTTACGGAGGGCTGAACTAATAAAATCTATTTCACATCAGTCCATTAAGTGTGTTTCCCTGGATGGAATTGGCAAACCAATCAGAAGACAACAAAAGAGAAAAAGGAAGTAAAACATCTTAAAACAATTGTTATTCTTTTGAAATATCAATTTTTTTTGGCATTAACTTGTATGCTTTACCAAGTGACTTTTATTAACAAATTTTTTCTAGTGTATCACCAGCTATTTTAATGTTATATACTTATCGCGATTTTATGGCACCACTCCAAGCTTATAGAACACTTGCAGAATATGCACTTCACAAGTATATTTTTCTTTAACAGATAATGATTTTACATACATGTGTAATTATATATATTAATGTTAGTATACATTTTATAAGATAGAAATTATAAGATGTATTATATATATATATATATATAAATCACATGACTTTCAAATACACACACCTAAATCTATAATTCAAAATTAATATTTTTTTGCTTAGCTTTTAAAAATACTCCGCTACTGGGCTGGGAGCGGTGGTTCATGCTTGTAATCCCAGCACATTGAGAGGCTGAGGTGGGTGGGTCACCTGAGGTCAGGAGTTCGAGAGCAGCCTGGTCAATATGGTAAAACCATCTCTACTAAAAATATAAAAATTAGGCAAGTGTTGTGGTAGGCACCTGTAATCCCAGCTACTTAGGAGGCTGAGGCAGGAGAATAGCTTGAACCTGGGAGGCGGAGTTTGCAGTGACTCGAGATCTGGGCTATTGCACTCCAGTCTGGGTGACAAGAGTGAAACCCTGTCTCAAAATAAAAGTAAAAATAAAATAAAATAAAATACTCCCTTAAGATGGCTTTGATATGAAGAAAGTTAACAATTATCTAATCTAACAATTATGTTTTATAATTGAATAAACTATAATTCAAAAGAGTTAAATGATTTATTCAATATTACATACTAATTAACTGCCAAACCCATGCCACAATACCTAGTGATTTTCAGTCTTTCTTTTTCTGTACATGCTCCATTCTCCTTTATTTCCTCTTTACTGTTTACACAATGAAATGTGTTGCAAAAATAAGTTTCTTAAGAGACAAGTGGGACACAAGGATTTCTTGCTATAGTCAATATATTTAGAGAATTGATTTTAGAAAGAAAGATGAAGGTAGTAAGTATATCAACCAAATTTATAGGTAAATTGAAATCATAAAAATTTACCTAGAAACCATGTTATTCATTTATTTAGCTGTGTTTGCTATGTGACAGGCACTGTGAATTTTTCTGGATATTTAAGACCAACAAAACAGAGATGCTCACTATAAAGCTTACAGTGGACTGAGGGAGACTCAAAATAATAAGTTACATTTCTCTTAAAATGTATGCACTTATAGTCAATATCAGTCAATGAAGAAAACTCAGTTAATGGATACTGACATAGAAAATCAGGAACAATTGGGAAGGAAGGCTTTCTTTCTACAGATTGGTCAGAGAGGACCTCTCCCTGACAAGGTGATTTTACGTAATGCTGAGAACAATTGAGCCCTATGAAGAACTGTGTGAAGGGCGATATGAGTCCCTGGAAGGGCTTGAGTTATAGGATTGAGGAGAGAAAGCGTAGGGCATATTTGATGCCCTACTGATGTCCAGTGCATTTGAACAGTAGTAACCATGGGAAAGAGAATCACCCAAAGAAGTAGAAAACTCACATGGGCATGAGTTGTTTCTTTCTCTTTTCCCAGGCCATCATTACCTCCCTAATTCCTCCACCTACTGTTTATGATTAATCACACCACAGGCAAGTCTAATTGTGCAGGCATTTGCATTTCAAAATAACGTGGGCACATTTGTCATTTTATCTGGTAGTCCTATCAACCTTCCAAGGCAGCCAGATCAAGACTTAAAAGCAGCGTTTACACAGGAGTTAACTGACATCTAGAGTATCACGTTGTATTCTTGTGTTGCGTTACGCATTTTATAACATAGGTCTTGTCGGCACTTCTACTTTTTGTGTTTTGTTTTCATTTTCAAATGTAACTACCTTATGTTCTAGTATGCAGAGATGTCTACCTGTGGAGAATCCTTAGTATCAAATATCCTTTGCGTGCAGTTTGCACCTGCCACATTTGCTTGTGTCAGCTATTTTTGTGACTCTTTCTGACACAGGAAAAGCCATTTTTATCTCTAGTAACCTCTTCAGGTTCCATAAAATTCCCATAGTTTTATTTTGGAAAGCAAAATTGTGAAACATTCAGTCATTCTTAGCTATTTTCTTAGACTCTTCAGGGTGTATGTCCAGAGGAACTCCCCTCCCCACCCCCAGCTTAGAGGAATTACTCACATGGGGCCACTGAAAGATAAAACCCATGGTTCCCATGGGCACTGTGGAGGAGCTCTGTGCTAACACTGCACTCTCTTCATAATAAGCTCTGCAAGAAGATACAAAGTAGCAAAGTCCCAAAATTGCCCTGATATATCATAGTGCCTAATATTAATTTGAAAAGTAAACTCTGTAATAATAGAGTCACATAAGAACACAAGAACTTCCTGAACTTCCTATAATATACTTGGATTTGCTAAGAAAGAGGAGGCTATTTTCCTTTACATTTTTAGTTTTATAACTCTAATATTTTCCATCAGGTGGAAGTGGAACTCTGAAATGTATAAATCTACTTTCTAAATGGGGCTAGTTTATATGCAATTGTTCCTTTATTAATTGAAGTTATTTTGAGCACCTTCTCTTGCAAATGCTATTCTAGGAGCTAAGATTACAAATAAAGATGTATAAAGAAGAAAAATAAGCAGATGTCCTCACAGTGCTAGAAGAGACAGATAATTAAAACACGCAAGTTGTACAGCCTAATAAGCAATACAAATTAGAATATGATAAATGCTACAACAGTGATACACACATGGTAATTTTTACCAAATAAGAATTGCCCTTGACCCAGACTAAAGGAATAAAGTAGGATGTTTTAAAGGAGATGATGGCTGAACTGAATCTGGAAAGACATGCAATAGGTTAAAATTAAGTTTCAGAAATTAAAGTACTTGATAGATTTTATATTAGGAAATCTTATTATGCATAAGCAAGAGACATTATATAAGGAGTAAAATTTCAGGAATTAGATTACTCAAGGACAATTTAATGACATACTGCTATTATCTCAGTATCAACTACTGTCTAACATAATACTCTGTTATATCTTTTGCACTTTTTGCAGAATTTCAGGTACAAAATATCCTGCCAGCATTTCTATCAAAATTTAGAGCAACTAACTGTATAGTAAACAGATTTTAGGTTTATTTTACCCTATCAAAGCTTCAAAACATAGGTCTCTCTCTTTGTAGTTTTTTTGAAAAATATATTTTAAATTAAACTTGCAGCTCTATAAATTTTCTAAATTTGCTTTTGAAGGCAAAACCCAGAGAGTGGCTTATTGGCTCCAAAGTGCTCAAAGCCCAGTTACCCCCTCTTGTCTATAAAACCCATAAAACTTTTACCGTACCATAACTGTTATTCTTTTTGTTATTTCTGTTAATAAAGATAAAACAAAATACCCTTACTGGAACTGGTTACACACTAGGGTCTCATCAAGTTCCACAATAGTAAACTTCGATTTTGTAACTATTGAATATTTTTTTACGTAATTGCCTCATGTTTTTGTATATCTTCCAATAATGTCCTAAATTATGCTTAAAATATCATACTAACTAGTCGTGTAAGACTGTAAGCTACTAGAAGCTTTGGATTTCTCTATTTAAATTATACTTTAAGTTGTGGGATACCTGTGCAGAGTGTGCAAGTTTGTTACATAGGTATACACATGACATGGTGGTTTGCTGCACCAATCAACCCATCACCTATATTAGATATTTTTCCTAATGCTATTCCTCCCCTAGACCCCCATCTTCTGACAGGCCCGGGTTTGTGATGTTCCCCTCCCTGTATCTATGTGTTCTCAATGTTCAATTCCCACTTATGAGTGAGAACATGCGGTATTTGGTTTTCTGTTCTTGTGTTAATTTGCTGAGAATGATGGTTTCCAGGTTCTTCTGCATTCCTGCAAAAGGCATGAATTAATCCTTTTTTTTTTTTTTTTTTTTTTTTTTTTTAGACGGGGTTTTGCTCTTGTTGCCCAGGCTGGAGTGCAATGGCGCGATCTCGGCTCACCGCAACCTCTGCCTCCTGGGTTCAGGCAATTCTCCTGCCTCAGCCTCCTGAGTAGCTGGGATTACAGGCATGCGCCACCATGCCCGGCTGATTTTTTGTATTTTTAGTAGAGACGGGGTTTCACTATGTTGACCAGGATGGTCTCAATCTCTTGACCTTGTGATCCACCCGCCTCGGCCTCCCAAAGTGCTGGGATTACAGGCGTGAGCCACCATGCCCGGCCGGATTAATCCTTTTTTATGGCTGCATAGTATTCCATGGTGTATATGTGCCACATTTTCTTTACCCAATCTATCACTGATGGGCATTTGGGTTGGTTCCAGCTCTTTGCTATTGTGAACAGCACTGCAGTGAACATACGTGTGCATGCGTCTTTATAACAGAATGATTTATAATCCTTTGGGTATATGCCCAGTAATTGGATTGCTGAGTCAAATATTATTTCTGGTTCTAGATCCTTGAAGAATTGCCACACTGTCTTCCGCAATGGTTGAACTAATTTACACTCCCACTTAATTTTTTTTTTTACTTTTAGAAAAATAAATTGAACTTGAAGAAACCAAAAAATATGTGGTTATCATAATATTGTAAATCAAACCCATTATTTGTGGAATTATAATAATTAACACATAAAGTAGATCTGCAAATAATCTAATCAGCTTCATATGGCAAAAACAAAAGCAAAACAACAAGAAGCTAATAAGGTATCTTTGAAGAGGAACACAAAAGTCACATGTTTTATCTGTTTGATGAAAAGTTAACAGATAGAATTCATTTTGGAAAAATGATAATGAATCTTCATGTGTATTATATCTTTTGTCAAATCTTATAGGTAAACAACCTGATAACACTTAATGTACTTTCTTTTATAAATGAATGAATGACAAAAAATAACTAACAATTTTTAAGCAATAACTGGGCAACAGGCACTGTCTTGCTTTATATATGTGTCTTTTTAGATCTGTAATAAAGTAATAAGGTATGTTCTCATTAATATCCCTGGAAATTTATGATACAGAAAAGTAATTCACTTGCCTTTAGACATGAATATAAAAAGTGATGAAGTCAAGTACTCATAAATAACAGGTTATATTGCTTTCTAAATATATTATATAGGTTATACCCACTCAAGTTTATCCCTAAGTAAACATTTATACATTGTTATATTTTTCATCTTTTATACTAAAATTTCATTTTTACTTTATGTTTTTAAAAGATGACTACTTTGCAAGGACTTTCAATTTTTAAATTTTTCTTTTTGAGACAGAGTTTTCCTCATCACCCAGACTGGAGTGCAATGGCCTGATCTCAGCTCACTTCAGCCTCTGCCTTCCAGGTTCAAGCAATTCTCCTGTCTCAGCCTCCCAAGTAGCTGAGATTACAGGCACCTACCACCACACCTGGCTAATTTTTGTATTTTTAATAGAGATGGGGTTTCACCATTTTCACCATGTTGGCCAGGCTGGTCTCAAACTCCTGATCTCAGGTGATCCAGTGGCCTTGGCCTCCCAAAGTGCCGGATTATAGACAACAGCCACTGCGACCTGCCCAATTTTTAAATTTTTCTAATCTCTAATTCTTTATTTGGTACAAATATGAGATTATAGAAACACAATAGCATCTTTACTTAAACAGTCACTGTATTAGTTTGTTAAAGGTGCTGTAACAAAATACCACAAACTGGGTAGCTTTAAAATCACCTTTGCAAAATTATGACTGAGACAATGAAAGAGATCTAACCTGACTAACTCTATCTTGCTTCTAACCTTTAAGCTTTACTCATTTAATCCTGGGTGTAGACAGGACTAATTTTAGGACGAACAAAATTTTAAAATTTTTTAAAACGTAGTTTAAAACAAAACAACCCTTCTTCTTACCCAGGGATTAGACTACCTTTGTAGGAGTAACAGCCACAATATTGGAAATTATGGTTTAGGAACTATGCAGCTGGACTCTGCAAGATTCTGATCCTCCCTAAACTGCACCTAAGAGCAGTACTTGAGATATTTTGCAGATCCTACACTT
This sequence comes from Sapajus apella, assembly GCF_009761245.1. Lineage (NCBI taxonomy): Eukaryota > Metazoa > Chordata > Mammalia > Primates > Cebidae > Sapajus > Sapajus apella. Next base: position 8,607,727 of record NW_022436986.1, on the reverse strand, counting down.
GGATCAACTGGCACCACCCATATCTATTAACTGGCTCATCTGATCATGCGGCCCCCACCCAGGAACTGACTCAGCGCAAGAGGATAGCTTCAATTCCTTATGATTTCATCCCTGTTTAACCAATCACGATGCCTGGCTCATTGGCTTCCTCTCACCCACCAAGTTATCCTTAAAAACTCTAATCCTCAAATACTTGGAGAGACTAATTTGAGTAATAAAACTCCAGTCTCCTGTACAGTCAGCTCTGAGTGAATTACTCTTTCTTGACTGCAGATAAATCAGCTCTGTCTAGGCAGTGGGCAAGGTTAACCCATTGAACAGTTACCAACTGAACATGGGAAGGTCATTATTGCACAATTCTGGAGGGTAGAAGTCCAAGATCAAGGTGCCAGCAGAGCTGATTTATTATGAGGCTTCTTTCTTTGGTGGTAGGTGGCTGCCATCTTTCCCCTTATTCATGTGATCTCTGCCAATGTCTGTGTTTTAATGTCTTCTTTTAAGGACACGAGCCATATTGGATTAGGACAAAACCCAATGAGTATATTTAACCTTAATAACCTCCTTAAAGACTCTACCTACTGGCCAGGTGAGGTGATTCATGCCTATAATACCAGCACTTTGGGAGACAAGATGAGCAGATCACTTGAGGCCAGAGGAGTTCAAAACCAGCCTAGCCAACATGGTGAAGCTTGATCTCCTCTAAAAATACAAAAATTATCTGGGTTTGATGGTGCTCCCCTATAATCCCAGTTAAGAGGCTGAGGCATGAGAATCACTTGAACCCTGGAGGTGGAGGCTGCAGTGGGCAGATATCATGCTACTGCACTCCAGCCTGGCAACGCAGCAAGGCTCTCCTCCCCACCCTCCAAAATAATATTAATAATAGAGATTATCTTCAAATAAAGTCACATTCTGAGGTAGTAGGGGTTAGGAATTCAACAAATGAAATGGGGGGGCAATTTAGCCAATAATAGTCACTAAATTTGATTCTGTTTGTGTTAAACATTCATTGACTTTAGCATAGAATGAAAACCACTGAATATGTGCATGACTCCATAGGGCACCATTCACATACAGTAAAATATAGACATTCTGGTCAGTCATACAGTTGTTTTCCAGGAGCAGATCTTAGAATTGCTACAGCCACTTTTCAGGAAAAAATACTTTTTATTAATTTCACATAGCTGTGGCAATACGTATCTTTCAGTAAAGCTAATAATTAAGCTTTTTATAGTTCTCTTGTTAAAGCTAATGATTAAGCTTTTATTTGCTTGAATCATAAAGAGATTGCATTTGTTTGTTAGAGGTCAATTCCTTCATACTGAAACGAAGTTATGAAAGCCAAAAAGATACATTTCACAAAATCAAATTGTTTTAATGACTTGAAAGTAGATTTCAGGATTTTACCAAGCACCGTAATTCCAATAATATGTTTATCTTAAATTAATGATTAATGTAATTTGACAATACTGACATTTTGAAATCAGTATTAATTAAATTAATATGTCTGTGACTATAAATGTACAGAAAGTCTTTCAGACACAAAAAGAACAGAAAAAAAAGATGCATACTATAAAACTAAATAATTCACATACATAGTATTTTATACAAATGGTATAAATATGTTAATTTCCCAAATAATGATTTCACAAAGATGTTATTTTTGTTTTCATCCTAGAAAATTTAGAAAGTGCAAAATGAATAAAGATAGTGAACCTTACAAATGGCATTTGTAAAGACTCTGCATTCTATTATGTTCCCATGAAAAGTGAATTTTGTTCCATCAGACAGTTAACTTGGCTGAACCTACTCTAATGTATACCTCCTTTTTGTTAGGCAGCAGCTAAAATATACTCCATTTTTTTAAGCTTCTAGTTGCTATATTTTATCTAAATTTTCTGTGTTCTCCCAAGCATTTATAGATGGACAGATAACCACATAGTTGGCTAAATTTCAAATGTAAATTTTGGAGCCTGTCCTCTCTGTGACTTCCTCTTTTCCAGAATTCCCCTCCTAACTTTCTGTCTCCTCTTTTAGGCACAAACTTTGTCCTCTGATCTCAAGCCAAGTACACATGTAGATATATGTATATCAAAGTGGTGAGCCAGCAACTCTAGGAAACGTCACCCAGTTTTCCAGCTGTGGAAGAGCAACTCTGGAAGCCATCTTTCATCTTACTTTTATATTCTCTAACCTTTTGAGCCAGAAACAATTAATATTTGAATACCACTGCTCCAAACAGAAACCACAAAAAGAAGAAATGTAAAACTATTGCTTTATGCTGATAACAAAAATTTTAAAATGCATTAGCCACACATGATTTAAATAACATAAATTGAAGGAAAAGTAAACCTAGGTATACCATATAAGACCCAGGTGCATATTAGGTGCCTTTAATAATCTGAAATCACTGTCACTTAAAATAACATAAAACTTGTAATTGGTATACATCTTTTATCATTTAAAATGTTATTTCTTGGGATTGCCAAAGCTCTAGACATTTTTACCATTCATTCCACAACTCAGAATTGAGTGTCACAAAACCAAACCATGTACAAAACATATTGTACATATTATAGAGGAAACTGCAGATGGGATTTTGCAGTTGTACCATATATGCGACTTATGATGTATGTTAAATTTTCTCTAGGGACAGGATTAAACTGGGAAATATTAGTAAGATCTTAATTTATGTGGTTTGTTTTTCCCCATATGATCTTATTAATAATAGAGGCTTGACCATATTTCTTTCTTTTCTGGTTGTAAAAAAGAATGTCAGCATGAGTTTTTTTGTATTTAAAAGTCACTATACAGGCATAGAGTGTGTAGTAAACAAATAAGTGTGACTGGGGTCTCCATCACCTCAAGCATTTCTTATATATTTGTTATATGTACCTCATAAATATGTACAATATTGTATATTTGTAATAATTTAAAATAAAAACTAAAAGAAAAATAAAACACTAATATAAGTAACAGTGTTATATCGTAAGCTTTGAGTGGAAATGGTAAAGTATTATGAAATACAATTTTATTATTTTATTGTAGCACTGAAAATAACAAAAAATCAAATACCATTTCCTCTCAATTACTTAGAGTAGCATAGTCCCTTCTTTATGAATTTCCTTCCAGCTTAAAGCACAATGAAAAAACAGTTCAGACGACACAAATCATCTAGAGTGTCTCATTTGTCCTATTCTGCCTAGCATTGGCAATTATTCTGCTCTAGCAAGTAATTTTTAATGAATTTTCAAACTCAAGTGTTTATCTGATTCCTAAAGAAGATGTAAATAAAGCTAGAAAGAAATATATCAATCATGCCATTTGGAAATAAGTGAGAATGAAACAGGTGCTTTTAAGTGAAGTTTGCTCCTTTTTTTTTTATTTTTTATTTTAATACTGGGTGATAACTGATGAGTTTAAGAAAATAAGACAAATTATTCTAGAGATACTTAGGTAGAGTTTAAGGTATGAAAAAACATGATTTTCCTCATTTGACTTCACATCAGCCTAATCTTGTACAGCTCCACAAATCATCTTACTGTATCTCACCTCTTCTTCAGTGATTGTGGAAGACGCTCAAGGATGGCTTATCCTCCTCATTTCCAACCCTCTTGCCATGTTCCCTTCTGCATGTAAGAGGATAGAGATTAAATCTACCTTTTCTATTCTTCCTTTCAGTTCATGTTCTTCATGCAGCCAGCTTCTCCTAAACAAAGACCATACGTGATATTATGCAGGAGGAAGGGATCACTGAGTAGTGTCCCTGAGCTGATTCTTTAAGTTTTTGCACAGAAAGGCACACATTCCTCATACTTCTATTTTTTTAGCCTACGTTATATTGACCAAAGCAAGCCATATGTGTAGCCTTAATTTTTTTTGCATAAAATACACTTTAACTGAGAAGCAGCAGCAAATATTTGAGAACAATGATATAGGCATAGTACTTTAACCAGGAGAATGGCATCATCTTATTTATATCAGGAAATGAATTGCAGAGAGACAAGGATGGAAACTAGTTAGGAAATTACTTCAGAAGTCGATGCAAAATATGACCTTAGCTTTTTTAGGGCAGTGTGAGGTGGACGGAATTTAATGCATTTTGGGAAATGTTTTGGTGGTAAAATAAACATGACTTTTTGATGCATTAGATGTGGAGGATCAAGGAAAGGGTCAATTTAGAGATGAATCCTAATTTTTTACTTTACTACCTATGATCAGCATTAACCCAAGGAAACACAGAATCCAGAAAATATAAATCACCTTCCCATTTTACTATGAAATGAAATGCTTTTCACAATTACCGCAGAAAATGTGCTAGGAGAACATACATCTATAGATGTCTTCCAAAGCATTGAAGAATATACACCTACACTGTTTACAGTGATCCAGGGCCAAAAATATTTTACAAAGATATTATAATGCTGATAACAAAGTTTAAGAAAGTACCAAAATGGAAAAAAAAAAACTTAGAATGTAAATTTAGAGTTACCTGAAAATGTCTAAATTTATACTAGCAAATTAGACTCCAAAGAAACTTCAAATAATAATGCACAATGATTAGTGTCTGATTCAAAAGTATAATTTAAAATTTATAAAATCTCTAATATAATAATTACATAAAAGGGTCAAAGAGAGGATAAATCATATTGCCTCTTACACATTTCTCCTATGAGGAGGTTTACCAAAGCCCTTGTTCTAGTAATTTCTTCCCAAAATGTCTGCGTAACAAGGCAGTTAGAATAGAATAATGAGATTCAACTACTTTTCACTCAAATTTTCCCAATTCAGGTCTCTAGTGAGTAATTTATATCTCAGTGATCTTCAGTCTAATTGACTCTCAGTTTAATAGCCCCCAAGCTTCTCTACAAAGGATTAATTACCTTAGGGTACTTCCACAGACAAAGCAATAAGTGCTTTTGGATTGTTTCATTTAAAGTTTTTTCCTGCTTATTTACTGTCAATAGCAAATGAGAGAGCTGGAGATAAATACATATTGTAAGCATAGAAGACAACAAACAACTACTTAAAACTAATGCAAGCCTTTATTTATTTTATTTATGTATTTACATGCTCACTTATTCACCTTTATTTCTTCACGCACTCAACAAATATTTACAGTGTTCTTAATGTGTTCTAAACCCTGGTAGAGTTTGGAAAGAAAAATTCTGAGAGAAAGAATCTCATTATTCTAAAACTCTTTACATCTAAACATAGAGAAGACGTATTTAAGGAAAAAATCTTAAGGCTAAAGTTAGCTTAAAACAAATATTCACAAGATATTATTGATAGATAAAGTATGACAATGCAGCCAAGTATTTGGTTGATAATGTTCTGTGTGGACCACATTAAGTCCAATATGGTTAAGATTCAAAAACAAAACACAGAGAACATGTTCAACTTGTCTTATATCAGTGTAGTGTTATCAGAAAACAAACAGCACGTACTTAAATTATGATAATACAGGAGGATTTAATAAAAGGATGAATTAAAAAGGTGTAAGAAAGATGGGGTATGCACAAGGTGTACTGATGCCTCTAATGGAATTAGGGACAGTGTAGTAGTTGTCACTCCTAGATCTAAGAGATATGGACAGGGAGCTCTTAGAATAGTCTTGAAGAAAGGACTACAGAGTGAAGCAGAAAGCCTAAGACCAACAGCCTAAGATTAATGAAGAGAAGATCAGGAGAAAAAATACCCAGACTTAACAGGCCCTTTTCCCTTCAACCTCCCACTCCCCTTGCTAGCCAGGCCCAATTGGAAGCTAACGCAAAAGTTGATGCAGTCACTACAAATCTATTCTTCCAAGGCAAAGAATAGGAATGAGCAAACCTGGAAGGAAGAAGAATATGGATGATATCAACCAAAGTCATCTGAAGTACAATGCAAACTTGTAAAAGCTTAAATTTATAACGAAATACTAAAATTATACTATCACGGTTATGAGTCATATCACACAGTTAAAAACCCAGTGTTTACATTATAATACACTAATAACTTCCTAACTAGAACTTATGTGACATTCTAGTGTAGCCTGAGTATCCTGTTTCCCACGGCACATAGTAGATTGAGGTACCTCACTGTGAAGTTCCATATCTTTATCAGCAATTACCTTCCTAGCTCTAAGAATACCCCTGAGTGAACATGCTCTCCAGTCCTCTTTGATTCCACCTTATTTTGGGACAGAAACACCTCTCATCTGTCACCAGAAATCTTGCTTTGGAAAAAGCAGCCATGCAAACAAGCTAATGATCTTATTTATGAAATAGTTGGCACTCCTATTGTCTCAGAGAAGGGGCCCTGTGTTTCCACCGCTAGTGCTAGAGAAATTAGACACTCTTGAGGTCCTCACAACCTGCCTAGGACTGAGCTGCCTACTCCGTGCAATTAACATAACTAGAATCCTGCCCAAGTTGAAATGATTCTTCAAAGTTCCATGAAAAATCATGCACCACCAGGGCTCTTCAGGCAGTGATGTTTCTCACAAAAAAATGTTTTAGGCTCGCACCAAAGTTTACCTTGAATGCAGTGCTAGCCCAAGTTCACTACCTTTTAGGTGGAGAGCCACTATTCATTTTTAGTTCATTAACATTTAGTGCATTTACTGATGTGGTTGGGTTTAGCTCTATGATTTCATAGTCTGTTCTATGTTCCTCCTCTTTGTTTTGTTGTTTATTCCTTGCTTTCTTCTGGATTATTAACATACCTTTAGACTCTCGTTTTAATTTATCTATAGATTTTTATCCATATATCTTTGGAGCATTTTTTAGAGTTTAATCTACAGATAAAATATACATCTTCAACATTTCAACAGGCTAATAAGAATTGGCATGATAGCACCTCATGTAAAATACAGAAACCTTGCATATGATGTGTAGGTATATTAAACCATAGTTTGTTCTAAACCTGCATTTGTTGTGTATACTACATCTACATACATTATGAACCCCAAAAGACAATGTTATACCATCATAAGCAATTTGAAAAAAGTTTGGATAAAAATAATTTTTTATGTCCGTGCAAATATTTCCATTAATGATGTATTTCTTTCATTATTGAAAATTTGAATTTTTCTGGTTTCACTTACTTTCAGTCTCAAACACTAGAATGCCTCAGAGGGGACAGGCTAAACCCAGAACTGGGAAATGAAGTTCAGTTTCCTGCAGCTCTGATTATGCATCCTTGAGACATGTCTGGCTGGTCTGGCTGGGCTCCTGGATATTTTACAAAGCAACAATTACATGGTCCCTGCGGTCTGCTCTGCCAGCCTTGCTGCACCTACCCCCACGATCAGACCAGCTTAGGGCTCCATCTTCCCACGTGGCCTCCACCTGTGGCTGCCATCATGGTGTCTCTCACTCACCAGCTCCCTCTTGACCAGTGGATCACAGTCTCCAGCCCTTCCAAGAGGTCATTAACTCAAGGGCAGAGCCTTGGCTGGACATCTGCCTACCCACGAGAGGCTAGAGTGCTAAGAGAGCACCCTTATTAATGGATTGCTCAAGCTGTAGTCATTGGCAGCCAGCTACATGTCTTCAGGGAACTGCTATAGGGGCTTGGCTCCTTCCGATCCAGACCCTGCTCCCTGGAGTCCTCAGTGATCCCGGCATTCCAGTCTGAGTGTGCGGGGTTTCTATGAGGGCTGTAGGCCCCCCTCCCTCCAGTCCAGCACTACTACCTGAACTCCAGATATCTTGCTGGGACAGCACTTACTTTTGGCCTTTGCTGACCCATCTTCACCATGCAACTATCTACAATGCTGCTGTCTCCTGCTGCCTCTTTGCCCCCTTTGGGTCTCCCAGTGTCCCCAAGTTGTGGGGGAATGGAGAGACAGGGTAGAAGTTCTTTAAGCTTGGGTCTCGAGGAGGTTCTGGTCTTGATGGAGCAAAAAATCTCCCCCTTTGTAAGAGTCTATATTATGTTTTTATTTCACTTTCAATCCTGAAAATTATCTTTGCTAATAGAAAATTCTAGGTTAACAGTTTATTGTTGGTTGGTTCATTTGTTTGATTTTTGTCTTACACTTTAAAGATAAAACTGCCTTTGCAAAAATTGTAACAATGAGAAAATTATGACAGCGAAAGAGATCTGATCTAAGCAACCCCCAACTTGCCTTTAGCCTCCAAACTGCCCTCCATCATTTCTGGGCTTGGAGCAAGCTAACATTGAAAGAAATTTAGTTTATAGTTTAAACGGTAATAGTCCTTTCCCAAAACTAAACTCCTTTGCAAACCTAATGAAAGACCAAGGATGAGAGGAGCCTAAATTCTGCTAAGATATAGGTGTAAATGATATCCAGTCATTCTTCCTAAAGTCACAAGACCTGGAACTTTGTCAATTACTCCTGCAGATAACATCAGTATTGTAGAACCTAAGATTGGCCTTTTGAGATGGCTTTTCAAGCTTTTAAATATGGAAGAACTAGGTGGCTCCACCTGGACCCAGGACTCCAGACTCAACTGATCCTGCAGCTCTAACCCAGAAGTGCACTCAATGAACAAAGACTGCTTTCTGCACACTTATGATTGCATCTCCAACCAATCAGTAGCACCCATTACCTTGCCCACCAAACTATCCTTGAAAAATCCTAGATTCCAGATTTTTGGAGAAACTGATTTGAGTAATAAAATTCTTTGTCACATGGTCAGCTCACTGTGTGTGAATTAAACTCTTTCTCTATTGCCATTCCTGTCTTGATAAATCATCTGTATCTGGGCAGCAAGTAAAATGAATCCATCGGGTGGTTACAAGGATAAAAAATCTATTCTAGTCTTCATACTTTCTAATAAGGTATCACTGGTCATTCAAAACACTGTTTTCCTATTTCTAATGTATCATTTTTTCCTGTTACTTTTAAGATATTCCTTTTATCTTTGGCTTTCAGCAATTTGACTCTCATGTACCTAGGCTTGGTTGTCTCCAAATTTATTCTGTTTGGGTTTTGCTAAACTTCTTTAAACTCTAAATTTATGTCTGTCCTCAGTGTTTTGGCCATTATTTCGTTAATTATTTTCTATCTCATTCTCTTTCTCCTCTTCTTTTGGGACCCTAATACACACATATGAGCTCTCCAGAAGTTGTCTCAGAGGTTACTGAGGCTTTATTCAATATCTGCAGTGTATTTTTCCTGTCTCTCATATTGGAGAATGTCTGACTTATTTTTTGAAGTTTGCTGACTTATTTATTTTTTGTTTGCTGATTTATTGCCATTATTGCCATTCTGCTAAGACTGTCCAACGATTTTTTAGCACACATATTGAAGTTTTCAGTTTTGAAATTTGTATGTTTTATTTTTATATATTCCATCAGTTTGCTGAGATTTCTTATTCTTTTATTCATTATGAGGACTTTTTTCTTCCTACTAAGCTATTTTGACTGTTTTGCCAAAATAAAGTATTGCCATACATTTTGTTGTTTTTAAAATATTAAAAATGTTTGCAAACTAGATAAAAAGTAAATGTTACCTACTTAATAATTTTGAATGCATAGCTAATAGAATTGGGATATGTTTCTCTATTTTACTAGTGTTTATTAAATAGAATAATTTTGATTGCTTTTATTGAAGGTTAACAAAAATAGCTTTTAAGGGAAGAGGATGGTTAGGAGAAGAATATGTTGAAACTTCTGATGGAAGTGATGGAGAAAATGAAAGATTAATTGAATTTCAAAGTATAACATAAATGTATGTTCAACCTTTGGATAGGCTGGACTGCTTTTATTTAAAGTTAACAAAATGGCTTGTAGGGAAAAGGAAGGTTAGAGAAAAAGTATTTACAACCTTCTGATACACTGATAACATTTTTTATAATGAGATGACATTGGGTTATTTAGTGAGTACATATAAAATGTATTTTTAAAATCTTAAGTGATAAGGTACAAGAAAGGGAAAAAAATAAATGACAAAAATACCCATTGTCTTTTTACTATACTGTAATAAAAAAGAATCCAAGCTAAATATCTAAATTGATATGCAAAATATTACACAGACATTTTCAAAAAGGTAATGTAAATATAAAGACACATGAACAATTTGTATGAAATACTCAACAAAAAGCTGGAAAAGCAGGATGTAAAATTGCTTCTAGAGCATAGTTACAATTATGTCAATTTAAGTCTCAAGATGAATACAAACTGCAAGAAAAATTGAAATAATATATTTTTTTATTTGTTGGGTATACAGATTGTGGTTAAAATTGTATCCCTTTTTTAGGGTTCTGGAAATATTATAATGTTGATTGTATAATGAAAACATCTATTTTAATCTACTTTTTCAAAGTAGTTTTTATTTAAAAATAAACCATTTTAGTGAAAGAAATTCTATTAAGCTCAAGACTGTTATATTCAAACCTCAGATTTAACTGAAAATTATAGCCATAACAGAAACTTCATTTTAGAAAGTGATGATATCTACTTTATTTGAAGAGTTTGGTATGGCAGTAGAGAGTTGCCAAATGCAACTTGAAGTAATTCAAGAGCCCAAAATAGTATTCATTATTTATCTCTTTATTTATCTATTTGCTCATGGAACAACCTACTCATTATGTTTTTACTTTGTGCCAAGTACTGAGATGTGTATTGGAATGAGTAAAACATATTCTCTCCCCTCAAAATCTCAGAATGCTGGAATAGGCAGACATACAAAGAGAAACAAACACAAACCTTTAGTAGAGATTTGCTTCATATATTATTAACATACAGATGATATCGCTAGTTGGCCTAGAAAGATGTGACGGAGAACAGATGGTGTTCATGAAAGAATTCACTTTGAAAATAAAAGATTGATTGAATTCTGAAGACTAACATAAAAAGTGTCAAACATGGGAAGGGTGAAAGCAGAAGGTAGTGAATTTCTTAGGCAGAATTAACATTTGAAAAAACTAAAAGTTGAGGTTGGCCGTAGCTTGTAAGCACTGGAGCGTAAGTACATCTATAGAGTAACATGCTATAAAACTGGAAACAGAGGCAGGAAAGTGAATCATGAAAAATCCTGTGTGTCATTAATATTAAACATTTAAGCTTTATAGATTATTTACCATTATACATATATTTAAAATTATATTCAATAATATTACATTCTATAATAGAAATAGCTTCTTTATAACATCATTAAATGAAAGAATTGGGATAATCTCAGTTCAATTAAATTCAAAGAGGACAAATTCTAAAAATCTCTCTATAATTTGGCAAATGTAATGTTTAGTTTTTAACCTATATTATGCAGTTTCAATGTCTTAAATTCCTTCATTAAAATAATAGCAACATCTGAAAATATTTAACATTGCAAGACATGTTATCAAACCATTCCAGATGGAAAATAATAATAATTTTATGTACTACAAATAGGAAAATGCTAATAAAAACAATTGAATTTCCATGATCCAAATCATTAATAAAATCCTGCAAGCAAGTTATATTTGAATATATTATTTTAATTATGCCGATTATCTTAGATTTGTAGCTATTCCCTAACAAAAAGAACAATAGGTACGACATCCTTCAATAATTATAAAAATACTACTAATTATTGCTAACATTTATTACATGGTTCCTCTTGCTAAGCCTAATACTTAGCATATAGTTCTTATCTCATCTCCTAATAACCACATAAGACAGATACTATTACAATCTATGTTATAACGGGAAAAAATCTGACACTTAAAAAATCTGAATGGCTGTCCAAAGTACTTTAGCTAGATAGAGCTACGATTTAAACTCAAGTCTCTGTTTTCAGAGGCTAAGATAAGGAAAAACTTGGGATCAGCTCCCTTTATATCTGTGGTAACCTATTTCAGGTTTTCTAAAATAAAGTAATTTACTAAGTTGGGAAAAAATAAAAAGCTAATACCAATTTTTTTTCATGGGAATTAATTTCCTTTTCCCCCTTAACAAATCAATTTTTACTCTGAAACATGAAAATTTATCGATTTTGCCATGGTATACCTAACTGTGGGCAGTTATTAACAAACGTAAAATTATCAGGACAGAGTGTTTGACTTGATAACCTGAAGTGATCAAAATTCCACAGGTTAATTTTTATGGTGGCTACATTAGTATTTCCATGTGTTAGTTCTCAGCTGGATGATACTAATCCCAGCAAAGGAGAAAAAAGAAATTCTTACAGCTGCTGTTTCTTACCCTGGAACAATATTGCCTTTGGTCACATTACTTTACATGATGAAGTATTTATAAAGATTTGTCTACATAAAATTGACATCCCATAATTTTTTTTATTCAAAGCAATTCTAATTACCAGTGAAAGAATGTCTTCAATGCAGAGATGGATTAATTGCCTATTCTGACTTGCTTTTAGAACCAAAATAGTTCTTTTTTATTAATAAACATAAGAAAGTTGCTTCCTCAACATAGCTTACTTCTTTGTAGATATAGACTCAATGCTCCTCACAATAATAAAAACAAGTTTAAGGTTTTAAAACCAGAAAAAAATCTATAGAAGGTCCTAAAAGTATGAAGATGATACATATCTGGGAGATTAAAAAAAACACAAAAAACAAAAACAACCCTACCTACTTATATTAAACCAATGAAACCAGGCTATAGAAATATATTTTCTTGTCACAAAACCTAATGAAAATGCTTTGTTTGACAAAATCATTTAGAGATAACTACTGATTATTTCTCTTCAATAGCAGAATTTAGAATTTTTTAAGTGAATTTTTCTTCTGCCATTTGCTTCTCTTACAGATTGTCATTCTCATACTTTGTTTGCTTATTGCCCATAAAGACTAGATGCACAGTTTACAATGAATTTGCAACACTAATAAAAAGTAAAAACGTGATATGCTTTGGAAAAATTATTTTAATGCTCACCAAATATGTGTTGGTGAATGCATGAAGTTTAAATATTCTGGGACCATTAATAATACATTTCAGAAAATAATCAGAAATCTAAACCAGAAGAATAAACATTAACTTTGGTGATAAAAGTTGGAGTCGGAGAATAGAAGACATCATAACCTACCAGGTTTCCTTTCCTCCTCAACCATCCCATATGCCATGAGACATCACTTCAGTTGCAGTCCTGTAGGCACCCTCAACTATCTTGCCATATACCCTGTATACATAACCAATGAAGACTTTAGCCACTCTTCTACTTTACAATGCTAGCCACTGCCATAGAAATTCACACGATTGTTTGGATAGGTGTTTCTTTACTTTT
>NW_022436986.1:8468511-8594450 GCF_009761245.1 Sapajus apella | reverse complement strand
TTTTTGTATTTTTAGTAGAGACAGGATTCCACCATGTTGGCCAGGATGGTCTTGATCTCTTGACCTTGTGATCTGCCAGCCTCAGCTTCCCAAAGTACTAGGATTACAGGCATGAGCCACCACGCCTAGCCTCTTTGTTTTCTTGAATGCACTTAGTAATTTCGAACTGCTATCTTCCTCAGTGATTTCATCAAACTTCCAACACTTTCTTCAAACTGCTTCTCTCGTTCCCTACATGCTCAGAATGTCCTGGCCTCCTGGTAAACAACTGAGTACATTCTGTGCAATGTTCTATTTTTTTGCCAACAAAACTATTTGCAGCATAATGTCTTTGCATATTTTCCCTCATTTTATTACTTCTTCCAAGCCTGTGAATAGCAATGTCAGCATCTCTTTCTGGATGTGGACTTTCATACAATATGCTACTGCTAGAAGAGTTGGGATGTCTTGCGAAATCCCGTGGGAGGCAAGAAATGATTCAGCGTTGCGCTGCCACTATAAAACAAAACAAACCCGAAGAAAACAGTGTCAAGGAGTCCTATCATCCTTTCCCCACCTAAAACTCCCTTTTCTCTGTAACAGAGATCTTAGCATTTCCTGAAAATGTACATGACCTCCCAAGACTTTATCCAGGAACTGCAGAGAGGAAAGCTTCAACTCCAGTAGAGCAAGTGCCACGTGAGTAAAACAGGCTCCTTGTTTGAACTACACTTCAACCTATGGCCCCAAGGCATGGGTTAGGGATATAAGTGAGTATCCCTAAAAACTATAAATTCAGGCAATGGATTCTGAACACTAGTAATGAATTCTGAACAACCTCCAGGATAATAGAGAACTGATATGTGGAAAAGGAATGAGATTGGTCCATGGGCAATACAGCATAGAACCACTATCATTTAGTGAAAAAAACTAGATTAAAGAAAATAAATTGCTGCTGAAGAATCCGAAAGTTTTGAGCAGTAAGGCAGAAATTAGAAGTGAAGAAACAGGGAGAAAATTACATACATGAAGCCGATGTTAAAAGGTGTTGGAATTAAGGCAGTGGAAGGAGACTGGTGATATTTTTTTGCAGTGCTGGATCATAAGCACAGGTGATTTTTTAATGGGGTCTTATGATTTCACTCTTGCAGGAAAAGAAAGATTGTTTGACTTACTTGAAAGTAACCAACTTAATTGCTTCCTTTTTTGAATTCTTGAAGATGGCTCAGATATGTCAGGCTTTCAATTATTTAAGTGTTCTTTTTGATATAAAGAGAGCTTAAAAGATGGTCAGAGTCACACCCCTAAGTTAACTTTCTACTGCCACTGCAAGGCTCATCCATAATGCAAGAATATTCTCCTCCCAAATCAATAAAATTTATTACTAAAGGTATTAGGTGTCATCGCTTGTGTAGACTTTCTAGCCATGACAAGTTGGATTGGACTCCTTCAGTTATGAAACAGGTTTTGTCTCTCTGGCCTATGACCTATGTTTATTAAGTCAACAAATATTTATTAAGAATTTATGAAGCATTTATAAGGCACAGACAGTACTCAATTTATGATGGTTCAACTTCTGATTTTTTGACTTTATGATGGTATAAAATCTATGTGTTCAGTAGAAGCTATATTTCAGTTCATTATTCAATGAATTACATATGATATTCAACACTTTATTATAAAATATGCTTTGTGTTGGATGACTTTCCCCAACTGCAGGCTAATGTAAGTGTTCTGAGTAGGTTTAAGGTAGGTTAGACTACACTATGATGTTTCATAGGTTAGATGTATTAAATGACTTTCAGACTCATAATATTTTTAACTTACCATGGATTTATTGGAACATAAGTAGAAAAACATCTGTACTTATAAGTACATGTAAAGTACTTATGAGTATTTATAAAGAAGCCAGACAATCCCTGACTTCATTAAGTTCAGGGATGTCTTAGTTGGCTTGCACAGCCATAACATATACTGCACATTGAGTGGTTTAAACAACAGAAATTTATTTTCTCATAGTTCTGGAGGTTGAAGTTAGAGATCAGGGTGTCAGCATGGCTGATTTTTGGTGAATCCTCTCTGATTTGCTTATGGTGGAGAGAAGAGGAGACAACAAATAAGCACTCTTTCATCTCTTCTATTAAACACACTAATCTCATCATGAGGACCTTACTCTTATGACATCACCTAAACCTAATGGTCTCCCAAAAGCCCCATAGCTAAATACCATCTCACTGGGTTTACGGCATCAGCGTATGAATTTTGGGGTGGGGAGTGATGTAGTTCAGCTCATAGCAACAGACAAGCAGAGAAGAGGGATAGTTAATTGTTAAGATGGATAATCTAACTCCTCCTTTTTTTAGAACAGTAGGACCAGAATGAAAATAATATAATACAAGCTAAGGAGAAGGTTAGTGAAAGTTTCAGTGATGTCAAGTTCTCAAGTGTGAAAAGAACCAACCATATGCTCTTAAAGTTGATAATTGAAGGGTGGAGAATAGGAACCATTGGGGAAAATGTTCTTTCCCAAATGTACAATTAAACTGCATGGTTTCCAATGATAATTATAAGTAATTACCATATACTATGCATACTGCATATTTGATACAATATGAAAATATATTTCCCTGTAGGTAACTATGTGATAGCGCTATTGATCTAGAATTATAGAATCCAGGAAGACTAGAGTCCTCTGTTCTCAGGAATCTGTGAATAGTGAAAGAGGGGAATGTCAATCTTCACCCAAATGAAACACAAAGAATAAATTTCATTTCCAGAAAATAGGAGAAAACAACAACAAAAAATGAAGCCTATTCCCATAGAAGATGTAGGGTTTTTTTTTCTAAGAGAGGGAATTGGGCTGATACCTGAGAAGGTGGTATAATGGAAAAGGAGAGGGGAATTCAAGGAAGAAAACCCAGATAAGAGGAAGAGTCTACAGATGATCCTATTCGTTATGGCGGAATCTGGAAGTTCTTTCTTTGAGATTTTATGTATTTGTTTTTGCAGTCTCTATTCCCACTTCTCTGATAACAGCATGCTGAATTTTTTTTAAGAGAAACGCTCTATCCAATTGTTAGATAGTTTCCCTGTTGGAGTTATTTACATCCTCTTGCTCTATTGAATAAGGAGGGGCAATAAGGGAGATGCATAAATTCACCAAAATGCCAAACTTTATTCTTCTGTACATGTCCAACCTGTTGGATTATCTATGTAGAGAGATAGATTGCATCCATGTAATCGAGGTTTGAGTTCAGAGTAGTAAGCGGGTCGACGGGTATGGTCTGCTCAAATTTCCCTTCAGGGCCTTGCAAAGAAATTGGATAAGAGAGCAGACACTGATCCCACAAAAACATTAACTGCCATCAGAGAATACTATGACTACCTCTATGCAAATAAACTAGAAAATCAAGAAGAAATGGATACATTTCTGGACAGATGCAACCTCCCAAGACTAAACCAGGAAGAAGTTGAATCCCTGAATAGACCAGTAACAAGCTCTGAAATTGATTCAGTAATTAATAGCCTACCAACCAAAAAAAGTCCAGGACCAGACGGATTCACAGCCAAATTCTACCAGACATACAAAGAGAAACTGGTACCATTTCTACTGAAACTATTCCAAACAACAGAAAAAGAGGGAATCCTCCCTAACTCATTTTATGAGGCCAGCATCATCCTGATGCTAAAACCTGGCAAAGACGTAACAACAACAACAAAAAATTCAGGCCAACATCCCTAATGAACATCAACGCAAAAATCCTCAATAAAATACTGGCAAGCCGAATCCAGCAGCAAGTCAAAAAGCTTATCCATCAGAATTAAGTAGGCTTTATCCCTGGGATGCAAATTTGTCCAAAATATGCAAATCAATAAACGTAATTCATCACATAAATAGAATCAATGACAAAAACATGTTTATCTCAATAGATGAAGAAAAGGCCTTTGGCAAAATTCAACAGCCGTTCATGCTGTAAAAGTTCAATAAACTAGGTATTGACAGAAGGTATCTCAAAATAATAAGAGCTATTTATGACAAACGCATACCCAATATCATACTGAATGGACAAAAACTGGAAGCATTCATTTCAAAAACCGGCACAAGAGAAGGATGCCCTCTCTCACCACTCCTATTCAATTTAGTATTGGAAGTTCTAGCCAGGACAATCAGGCAAGAGAAAAAGGTAAATGGTATTCAAGTAGGAAAAGAGGAAGTCGAATTGTCACTGTTTGCAAATGACATGATTATATATTTAGAAGACCCCATCATCTCAGCCCCA
The DNA here is from genome assembly GCF_009761245.1 of Sapajus apella. Lineage (NCBI taxonomy): Eukaryota > Metazoa > Chordata > Mammalia > Primates > Cebidae > Sapajus > Sapajus apella. The sequence goes on along the minus strand of NW_022436986.1, from coordinate 8,590,191 downwards.
AATCTCCAAAACTGATAAGTAACTTCAGTAAAGACTCAGGATACAAAATCAATGTGCAAAATCCACAAGCATTCCTATACACCAATAATAGACAAACAGATAGCCAAATCATGAGTAAACTCTCATTCACAATGAGAGAGAATAAAATACCTAAGAATACAACTTATAAGAGATGTGAAGAACCTCTTCAAGGAGAACTACAAAACACTGCTCAAGAAAATAAGAGAGGACACAAACATATAGAAAAACATTTCCTGCTCCTGAATAGGAAGAATCAATATCGTGAAAATGGGCATACTTCCCATAATAATTTATAGATTCAATGCTATCCCCATTAAGCTACCATTGACTACATTCACAGAATTAGAACAAAAATACTTCAAATTTTACATGAAACTAGAAAAGAGCCAGCAGAGCCAAGAAAATCCTAAGCAAAAATAACAAACCTGGAGGCATCACATCATCTGACTTCAAACTATACTACAAGGCTGCAGTAACCAAAACAGCATAGTACTAGTACCAAAAAGAGATATAGATCAATGGAACAACATAGAGGCCCAGAAATGACACCACACATCTACAACCACCTGATCTTTGACAAAGCTGACAAAAACAATCAATGGGGAAAGGATTCCCTATTTTTAAATGGTGTTGGGAAAACTGGTTAGCCATATGCAGAAAACTGAAATTAGACCTGTTCTTTACACTTTACACAAAAGTTAACTCTAGATGGATTAAAGATTCAAATGTAAGATTTAAAACCATAAAAACCCTAGAAGAAAACCTAGGCAATACCATTCAGGTCATAAGCATGGGCAAAGTCTTCATAACTAAAACACCAAAAGCAATGGCAACAAAAGCCAAAATAGACGAATGGGATCTAATTAAACAAGAAAGCTTCTTCACAGCAAAGAAACTATCATCAGAGTGAACAGGCTACCTACAGAATGGGAGAAAATTTTTGCAATCTATCCATCTGACAAAGGGCTAACATCTAGAATCTGCAAAGAACTTAAACAAATTTACAAAAAAACCCAACCACATCAAAAAGTAGGTGAAGGATATGAACAGATACTTTTCAAAAGAATACATTTATGCAGCCAACAAACAAGCTTATCACTGGTCATTAGAGAATGCAAATCAAAATCACAATAAAATACCATCTCACACCATTTAGAATGACAGTCATTAAAAAGCAAAGAAACAAAAGACACTGGAGAGGATGTAGAGAAACAGGAGCAGTTTTACACTGTTGATGAGAGTGTAAATTAGTTCAAGCATTATGGAAGACAGTGTGGCGATTCCTCAAAGAGCTAGAACCAGAAATACTATTTGACCCAGCCATCCCATTACCGGGTATATACCCAAAGGAGTATAAAGCATTCTGTTATAAAGACACATGCACAGCCAGGTGGGTTGGCTCACTCCTGTAATCCCAGCACTTTGGGAGGCTGAGGCAGGTGGATCAGGAAGTCAGGAGTTCAAGACCAGCCAGGCCAAGATGGTGAAACCTGGTTTCTACTAAAAATACAAAAAATTTAGCCGGGTGTGGTGGTGTGTGCCTGTAATCCCAGCTACTTGGGAGGCTAAGGCATAGAATTGCTTGAACCCGGGAGGTGAAGGTTGCAGTGAGCTGAGATTGCAGCAGTGCACTTCAGCCTGAGCAAAAGAGCTAGACTCCATCTCAAAGAAAAAAAAAAAAAAAGACACATGCACACTTATGTTTATTACAGCATTGTTCACAATAGCAAAGACTTGGAACCAACCCAAATGCCCATCAATGATAGGCTGAATAAAGAAAATGTGGCACATATATACCATGAAATACTATGCAGTCATAAAAAAAAGGTGAGTTCATGTCCTTTACAGGGGCATGGATGAAGCTGGAAACAATCATTCTCAGCAAACTAGCACAAGAACAGAAAACCAAACACTGCATGTTCTCAGAAGTGGGAGTTGAACAATGAGAACATATGAACACAGGGAGAGGAACATCACACACCGGAGTCTGTCAGGGAGTGGGGGGATGGTTGGGGAAGGATACCAATAGTAGAAATACCTAATGTAGATGACGGGTTGATGGGTGCAGCAAGCCACTATGTCATGTGTACTCCTATGTGACAAATCTGCACATTCTGCTCATGTATCCCAGAAGTTAAAGTATAATTTTGGAAAAAGAGAGTAGACAACATTTGGTGGATGATGATACAACATTCCTGGTGATTACTGGCATCATGAGATAAATCCATGACCCAATAAGTCCCCAATTCAGGCAGAATGAATCATGTTTAATATTTCTTGAGAAGGAACTGATAAAACACTGCTAAAAAGAGAATGATTTTAAAAGTGATTAAGACTAATATGGAAATCGCAGGAAACATGAGAGTTCACAGCTGGGTTCAGAGCTCATTTGGATTCTACATTGCTTTCAGGTTATTCTGACACTAGTGCTTTCAAACTCACAGATGAGCCTTTTTTACTCACGCCATGTCTTCATGTTCCTGGAGTCTTTTTGTCTAAGATAGAATTTGAAATAGAAGCAAAGAAAAACAGCACAGGTTAGCACTCCACTTTTTGAGAATATCACTGCTAAACTTACTAAATACTTTGGTTATGTATGCATTATGACAGTCACAACTTTGTAGAAAATGAGAAAAATCAAGCCTAGTTAAAGGATTTTAGGGTGAATGGGAATAAGGATTTACTAACCAGATCCTCATAAAACCTTCTCTCTTCCTGCTACTGGAAAACGTGATACCTAAATTCAAGTTCCAAAAAGCCACTGTCAATTCAAAATGGGAATCCTGTGATCAAGAGTTCAGCCTGTTGAGAGGAGGGATGCATGGTAGTAGAGATAGTTCTAGAATCAGAGTCGCCATTTAGAAGGTAGAAATGCTATAATCAGAATCGAGTTTTCCAACAGTCTTATTTAGTAGAGTAAAAAACAGAGGGAGAACCAATTGCCTCTCTTCCAACTCCTCTCTCCTACCCTCACTACTGCCCTTTCCCTGTCTGGAGGTTTAGGACAGAGAGATGCAAGAAGAAAATAAGACTGAGAAGTGAGGGCTCAATTCTAGATTTAGTGAATACAGAACTCAGTGAAGCATCTGACCAGTTGACATGTAACCCAGCCTCTCTCAGCGTTTTAACCTCTGCTCAGAGGCATGGAACATGGAAAATACTTCCATATAAGGCAGAAACTTTCAATAATTTTTGCTTGACCATGAAAAAAACCACTGGAAAGAGGAAGAAGCAAAATCTGATGACTCTGAGTTCTTATGGGTAGGTTCAGGCCAGGCCAAAAACAGGGCTTACTCACAGACCCAGTCCTTCCTTCTTTGATGATAGCCTTCGGCTCTTTCTTTTCAATATTTTTATGTTTGCCATTTTAGTTTAGTTTTCTTTTACACTATCTTATTTTCCTGTTCTGTTGTCTTTTAAATAAATGACGATTCTTTACAAGAAAAGAGGGAGGAGAGTTAGCCAAACCAGAAACATCTATCTTCTGAAGACAGGCTTTTTTAGCTAGCTATTGAATCGTCTCAGCCTTTTTCATTTTTCTCTTCCATCTGGATTTTGTAGTACTGAATTTATTATTTAAAATACCAAGTTTTCAGCATTGACAATGAACAGACATTCTTAAAAATATTTTAAGGGTTTGGGGTTTCTCAAGAGGATACATATGAATTTATAAACATTCTGAAATCATGATCCAAATCAATCCATTTGGGGGAAAGGTTTCCTTCTTTAAAAAAGTAACTGAAATTTGAGTTGTGTATTCCCATGGTACCTAGAATTTCTTAATAAATCAGTAGGAATTCCTCATGCATTTTTCAATAGTCCTGTATGTTTTTTCTTCTTTTGTAGCAGACATTTTTCAATTCTGTCAATCTTTTGTGGCGAGAGATGGCTTATTTTACAGATAAATTGTTATTATAACTCACAGTGGAATTCAAAATAATCCAAAACACAGTGGTAGGACAATCCCCTGGAGAATTTGGGAGCCAAATAAATCACATTTTGTAGCATTACTCACCTCACCATAGGAACATTTCTAGCCAGGTAAAATACCAGAGGCATTCATGAGGAAGGAAAGAATTCAAAAGAGCAAGATGGGAACTAAGAAAAGTGGGTAAAAGAGAAGAACAGGATGCCTTGGGTTGACAATGTGGTGTCCTCAAGGACAGCAAATTAAGAAAAATATAGTTTCTTCTGGGTAGTTATGTTATAAACCTTGACATAATGGATTACATCACAGATATTCAAAACCACCTTAGAAAAGACATTCAAGGAGCAAGCAGAGAAATATGATACTGGAGAAGAGCATTCTCCCATGTGACAGAGGATCCAAAGGATAAGAACATGCCTGCAAAAGTCCAGAGGAATCAAGGAAGGTGAGTCCTGAGGAAGTTTGCCTTGACCTTGCTAATTTGCCACTGCTGTTTTAATAGCATTCATTATAAGGGGTTCTTAGAATTCAGGCAAAGATTTTCTTTTTCATAGTCTCCTTGAAGGATCTTAAAGCAATTGGCTTTGCAAGATGAAATATACGTTTATTTTTACATTTTTCATTCCCCAAATAATTGATTTTGAATATTATGTTTTAAACAAAATACCCCCAGGACATAGACTTTTTTACATCACCTTATATAAACAAGGCAGAAGAAGAGGATGTGTACCTACACACCGCACACCCACATAGGCGCGCACGCGCGCACACACACACACACACACACACACACACAGACACACACACACACAGATATTAAAGGACAGAATGTGCTCAATTGAAAAACAGGAATCTAGATTTTTAAGAAGTAGCTTGAGACTATATTAAAAATGAACAACTTTTTCTTTCATTTTGAGAATGGAAAGATATAGAAAAGCATAAAAGGAAATACAGGTAAATCCAAAGTGGAAATGGGAAGATAGAAAACTGTAGAAATTCATGCTGAACAAGCTTTTTCCCTGTGAAGTGGGAGACAAAAGTCTGCTACAATAAGATTTGGAACTTAGAAAAGGAAATACAAACTTGTATTTGTTTTTTTGGGTGTGAATTATATTTGGAGACAAATAGAAACTTACAGTAATATTGGTTTGTTAACCCTCACTGTGCATGGCCTTTTGCCATTTGAATTTATATGCAATTCTCCAATTTTGGCTTTGAGTTCAGCAACATGAGTTGCTTTAATCAAAGAATTTCAGATGTGTTGCAAACTGAATGTAGAAATTATTTGCATTCTTAGACATCTTCCTTAGAGCCTCCACCATAGACATGAGAGGAATTCTCCAGCTGGTCTACTTAATCAAGAACGAGAGAACTTATGGAACAAACTAGATCCACAGATATCAAACATAAAGTGAAGTCACCCCATCTGACACGAAAATCTGTGAGAATAAATTAACTATTGTTTTAAGTCACAACATTTTGAGATGGTTTGACCTGATGCGTGTGTCAAAGATCCAGTCACATTTATAGAACACAAGCCTAGTACCTATATGATAAAAATTATACCATTTTCTCCAATGGAGTTTGAGAGTCTAGGTAGAGATTAGAATTGGGTATTATTGAACTGACAAAAAAGTGCAATGATAAAAAGATAATGCAATTTCAGATAATGGCTGAAACTGGAGTGATATATGAACAAAAATTTCAGATCAATAAGAGAATAAATTCAGGAGAGTCCTGAAAGAACCACTACCATCAGAACTGTTTAAGAGACCAGAGTCCTTGATGTTAATAAATGAATAGAATAAAGAAATAAGATTATTGTGATGACATAATATCAAGTTAAAGGCATATATTATTAGCAAATAAAATTCATGATGTGGAAGTATACTGAGATGACAAGTTTTAAAGGTAGTCACAAGAATGATGGAGTTGTTAATTGCTGATGTTGTGAAAAAATGCAAAGTCTAAGTGACTAGACACGTTAGCACATAGGTTTTGTACTATTTCTGTGTAATCATACAAGTTAGGTATAATGGAACCAGGGAATTAAGGCTCAAAACTTTTGCTTTTTGAAGGACTCAACAGGAAGTCAGTGAGTGGTAGTGCTACCTTTTATTAGAACAGAAATTGCCACAGTCATTAAGAATCAAATAACAAGGGAGCTTCTGTCACTTTAATGGAAAACGTCTAATAGAAAACTGGAAAAACAGTGATTATACCACATTAATTTAATGGTATAATTTGTCCTTACTTATTTTTTAAATTTTTAAATTTTTTTTTAAGTACGTTGCAACTCCAGTTCAAAAGATTAAATTTAATTTAAGATCCTAATGGACATGTAGTAAAATGCCATGACATAAATAAATAGTGGGATTTATTTCTACAAACTAAACATATCTGTGAAACCACCATTCAAATTCAGAAAAAGAAGAGCTGCCACAGAACCCCTATCACACTCATTTCTTGTCCTCATCTCCTGGAGGAGGCTCACTAGCCTGATTTATAATAAGTCTTCTCCCCCAACACACACTTTATGTAAATGAGATAATACAATGTGTATTATTTTGTGTCAGGCTTTACTAATTCGACATTATGTTTTTATTTTTATTGTTTTTTCAACTTTTATTTTAGGTTCAGGGATACCTGTGCTGGTTTGTTACATGGGTAAATTGCAAGTCACTGGGGTTTCATGTGCAATGATTTCATCACCCAGGTAGTGAACACAGTACCTGGTAGGTAGTTTTTTGATTCTCCCTCTACTCCCTCAAGTCGGCCTCAGTATCTGTTGTTCTCAGCTTTGCATCTATGTGTTCTCAATGTTTACCTCCCACTTATAAGTGAGAACATGCAGTATTTGGTTTACTATTACTGTGTTACTTTGCTTAGGATAATGGTCTTTGGACCTAAAGATACCCACAGAATACTCCAACCAACACAACAGAAAACACTTCTTTCTCTTCTGCACACCAATACATACTCTAAGATCAACCACATGCTCACCCAAAAGCAATTCTCCAACAGGTATTATGTTTTTGAATTTCAATGATATTATTTATTTTTAATTGACAAATGATTTTATATATTTATAGGGTACAATGTGATGAATACATTGTAGAAAGAGTCAGTAAAGATAATTAATGAATCCATTACCTCATCAATTTAGCATTTTTTGTTGTGTGGACGTTGAAAATGTTTTATTTTAGAAATTTTGAGATATAGAATTCATTTATTAACTGTGGTCACTTTATAGTGCAAAAGATCACCAAAACTTATTCTTCCAGTCTAATTGACACTTCGTACACTTTGAGCAACATCTCATTTTTTTCTATCCTTTTTTCTCCCTTTCCTACTCTACCCTCTGATAAATACCTTTCTCGTTTCTGTTTGGATGAGAAGACTGTTTTAGATACCATATGTAAATGAAATCATACCATACTTGTCTTTCTGCACCTGGTTTACTTCACTTAGTATAATGTCCTCCAATTTCATCTGTGTTGTCACAGAAGACAAAATGTCCTTCTTTTTAGAGGCTGTATAGTATATTCCACTCAGCAAACATACCACATTATCTCTCTGTTGGTGGACAATTAAATTGTTATCATCTCTTGGCTATTGTTAATAATGCTAAAATGAACATATGAAATGAATGCAACTATCCCTTTGACATACCAATTTCAGTTCTTTTGGATATTTACCCCAGAAGTCTGATTGCTAGATTACGTGCTAATTTTATTTTTAGTTTTTAAATAAATTTCCATACTATTTTTAAAATTCACTGTACTAATTTACATTTCCACCAGCAGTGTACAGATATATAAGAAAATGTTGGACTTCCACTGAGATGGCTGAATAGGAACAGCTCCGGGGAGCAGTTCACAGTGAGAGAGACATAGTAGGTGAGTGATCTCCACATTTCCAACTGAGGTACCAGGTTCATTTCAATGGGACTGGTTGGACAGTGAGTGTAGCCCAGGGAGGGTGAACTGAGGCAAAGCAAGGTGCTGCCCAACCTGGGAAATGCAGCTGGATGGAGGATCGGGGACTTTTCCCCCTCAGCACTCTGGTTCAGATACTGTGCTTCTCCCATGGCCGTTGCAACCCACAGTCCAGGAAAAGCACCGTGAGTTACCAACACAGATCTGAACAACAGCTCTGGCCAGCCCAGTGCCGCAAGTTGTCTGCACAGATGTGAGTGGAAGTTTTGACTAGCACCGGCAGCACCTGCAGAATGGATCTACCTGCTCCCTGGGAAGAGGGAGAGTTGAAAACAGGGAGATAGGTGACACGGCTTGGCAGGTCCCACCCACACAAAGGCCAGCAAAATGAAACTCTCTTACTTGAGAGTTTTGCAGCTAACACATTAGTCTGAGCTCAACCAAAGACAATAGAGGTCAGTGGCAGGGAGGGCATCCACCATCGCAAAGGCGAGTCTACTCTCATCAATGTAAACAAAAGACAGAGGAAGACTACACAGCATCCTGGCTGAGTCTGAGGCAGCCCAGCAGCACCTCTGCAGGCAGATAAGGGACAGATTGCCTCCTCAAGTGGCTCCCTGACCCCTGAATAACCAAAAAAAAGCCTCGTACAGGAGAGCTCAGGCTAACACTTGATGGGTACCTTTCTGGATGAAGCTATTAGAGGAAACATCAGGCAGCAATCCTCACTGCTCCATATCTGCCGTGGGTGATTCCCAGACAAGGAAGATCTGGAGTGGAACTCCAGAAGTCCTACAGCAGAGGGGCCTGACTATTAGAAGGAAAACTAAAAAAAAAAGAAATGAAAAAAATGAAATAGCTTCAACATCAACAGAAAAAATGTCCACTCAGAGTCCGCATCCGAAATCACCAACATTAAAGATCAAAGGTAGATACACCCAAGAAGATGGGAAGAAACTGGTACAAAAAGGATGAAATCCTCAAATATTTTACAAGGGATCACAAATCCTAACCAGCAAGGGAACAAAACAGGATGGAGAATGAATTTGACAAACTAACAGGAGCAGACTTCAGAAGGTGGGTAATAGCAAACCTCTCTGAGCTAAGGGAACATGTTCTAACCCAATGCAAAGAAATTAAGAAACTTGAAAAAAGATTAGACTAAATGCTAACTAGAATAAGGAGATCAGAGAAGAACATAAATGACTTGATGGAGCTAAAAAACACAGCTCAAGAACTTCGTGAAGCATACACAAGTTTTAATAGCCAAATAGATCAAGCAGAAGAAAGGATATCAGAGATTGAAGATTAACTCAATGATATAAAATCAGAAGGCAAGATTAGAGAAAAAAGAATGAAAATAAATGAACAAAGCCTCCAAGAAATATAGGATTATGTGAAAAGACCTAATCTACACTTGATCGGTGTACCTGAATGTGATGGGGAGAATAAATCTAAGCTGGTAAACGCTCTTCTGGATACTATCCAGGAGAACTTTACCAAGCCAGCAAGGCAGGCCAACATTCAAATTCAGGCAACACAAAGAATACTGCAAAGATACTCCTCAAGAAGAGCAACCCCAAGACATATAATCATATTCACCAAGGTTGAAATGAAGGAAAAAATGCTAAGGGAAGCCAAAGAGAAAGATCAAGTCACCCATAAAGGAAGCCCATCAGACTCACAGTGGATCTCTCAGCAAAAACCCTACAAGCCAGAAGAAAGTGGGGGCCAATATTCAACATCCTTAAAGAAAATAACTTTCAACCCAGAATTTCGTATTTAGCCAAACTAACCTTCATAAGTGAAGGAGAAATAAAATCCTTTATGGGCAGGCAAATGCTGAGAGATTTCATCACCACCAGACCTACCTTACAAGAGCTCCTGAAGGAAGAAATAAACATGGAAAGAAATAATCAGCACCAGCCACTGCAAAAATGTACCAAATGGTAAAGACCGTTGATACAAGGAAGAAACTGCATTAACCAATGGGCAAAAAAACCAGCCAGTAACAAAATGGCAGGATCAAATTCACAAATAACAATATTAACATTAAATGGAAACAGCCTAAATGCCCCAATCAAAAGACACGGACTGGAAAACTGCATAAAAAGTGAAGACCCATCAGTGTGCTATATTCAGGAGATCCATCTCACTTGCAAAGACATATATTCACCAAAAATAAAGGGATGGAGGAAGATTTACCAAGCAAATGGAGAGAAAAAAAAAAAAAAAGCAGGAGTTACAATCCTAGTCTCTAATAAAATAGACTTAAACCAGCAAAGATCGAAAGAGACAAACAAGGGTATTACATAATGGTAAAAGGATCAATGCAACAAGAAGAGCTAATGATTCTAAATATATATGCACCCAATACAGGAGCACCCAGATATATAAAGCAAGTTCTTAATGACCTACGAAGAGACTTAGACTCCCGCACAATAATAGTGGGAGACTCCAACACTCCAGTCATTATTAGACAGATCAATGAAACAGAAAATCAACAAGAATATCCAGGACCTGCACACAGATCTGGACCTAATAGACATCTACAGAACTCTCCACCCCAAATCCACAGAATATACATTCTTCTCAGCACCACATCTCACTTCCTCTAAAATTAACAGAATTGGAAATGAATCACTCCTCAGCAAATTTAAAAGAATGAAAATTTATAACAAACAGTCCCTCAGACCACAGTGCAATCAAATTAAAACTCAGGATTAAGAAACTCACTCAAAACTGACAACTACATGGAAACTGCACAACTTACTCCTGAATGATGATTGGATAAACAATGAAATGAAGGCAGAAATAAAGATGTTCTTTGAAACCAATAAGAATAAAGACACAAGGTACCAGAATCTCTGGGACACATTTAAAGCAGTATCCAGAGGGAAATTTATAGCAAAAAAAAAAAAAAAATGTCCACATGAGAAGCAAGGAAAGATCTAAACTTGACACCCTATCATCAAAATTGAAAGAACTAGAGAAGTAAAATCAAGAAAACTCAAAAGCTAGCAGAAGACAAGAAATAACTGAGATTAAAGCAGAACTGAAGGAGATAGAGACCAAAAAAAATAAAAACCCTTCAAAAAATCAGTAAATCCAGGAGCTGGTTTTTTGAAAAGGTCAATAATATAGACAGACCACTAATCAGACTCATAAAAAAGAAAAGAGGGAAGAATCAAACAGATGCAGTAAAAAACAATAATGATATCACCACTGATTCCACAGAAATACAAACTATCATCAGAGATTACTACAAACAACTCTATGCACACAAACCAGTAAATCTAGAAGACATGGATAGACTCTGGGTCACTTGCACCCTCCCAAGACTAAACCGGGAAGAAGTTGAAGCCCTGAATAGACCAATAACAAGCTCTGAAGTTGAGGCAGCAATTAATAGTCCACCAACCAAAAAAAGTCCAGGTCCAGACAGTTTTACAGCTGAATTCTATCATACATAAAAAGAAGAGCTGGCAGCATTCCTTCTGAAACTATTCCAAACAATACAAAAAGAGGGAATCCTCCCTAACTCATTTTATGAAACCAACATCGTCTTGAAACCAAAACCTGGCAGAGACACAAATAAAAAAGAAAACTTTAGGCCAATAACCATGATGAACATCTATGCAAAAATCTTCAACAAAATATTGGCAAACCAAATGCAACAGTACATCAAAAAGCTTATCCATCACGAGAAAGTAGGCTTCATCCCAAGGATGCAAGACTAGTTCAACATATGCAAATCTATAAACTTAATCTATCACATAAACAGAGCCAAAGACAAAAACCACACGATTATCTCAAAATATAAAGAGAAGGCCTTTGACAAAATTCAACAGCCCTTTATGCTAAAAACTCTTAATAGACTCAGTATCGATGGAATGTATCTCAAAATAATAAAAGCTAATTATGACAAACCCACAGTCAATATCAACTGAACAGGCAAAAACTCGAAGCATTCCCTTTGAAAACTGGCACTAGACAAGAATGACCTCTCTCACCACTCCTATTCAATACAGTATTGGAAGTTCTAGCCAGAGCAATCAGGCAAGAAAAAGAAATAAAAGATATTCAGTTAGGGAAAGAGGAATTCAAATTGTCTCTATTAGAAGATGACATGTTTGTGTATTAGGAAAACCCCATCATCTCAGCCCCAAATCTCCTGAAACTGATAAGCAACTTCAGCAAAGTCTCAGGATACAAAATCAATGTGCAGAAATCACAAGCATTCCTATACACCAATAACAGACAGAGAGCCAAATCATGAGAAAACTCCCATTCACAATTACTACAAATAGAATACGATACCTAGGAATACAACTAACAAAGGATGTAAAGGACCTCTTCAAAGAGAACTACAAACCATTGCTCAAGGAAATAAGAGAGGACACAAACAGATGGAAAAACATTCCATGCTCATGATTCAGAAGAATCAATATCATGAAAATGGCCATACTGCTCAAAGTAATTTACAGATTCAATTCTATCTCCATTAAGCTATCATTGTCCTTCTTCACAGGAAAAAACCACTTTATACTTCATATGGAACAAAAAGAGAGCCTGCATAGTCAAGACAATCTAGGCAAAATGAACAAAGCTGGAGGCATCATGCTACCTGACTTCAAACTATATTACAAGACTACAGTGGGCTAATATCCAGAATCTACAAAGAACTAAAACAGATTTACAAGAAAAAAAAATAAACCCATTCAAAAGTGGGCAAAGGACATGAACAGACACTTTTCAAAATAAGACAAATATGAGGCCAACAAACATATGAAAAACTGCTTATCATCACTGGTCATTAGAGAAATGCGAATCAAAACCACATTAAGATACCATCTCACGCCAGTTAGGAAGGCAATAATTATAAATATGGAGACAATAGTTGCTGGAAAGGATATGGAGAAATAGGAACATTTTTACACTGTTGGTGGGAGAATACATTAGTTCAAATGTTGTGAAAGACAGTGTGGTGATTTGATCCAGTAATCCCATTACTGGGTATATATCCAAAGGATTATAAATGGTTCTGTTTTAAAGACACATGCACACGTTTGTTCACTGCAGCACTGTTTACAATAGAAAAGACCTGGAACTAACACAAATGCCCAACGATGATAGACTGGACAAGGAAAATGTGGCACATATACACCATGGAATACTATTCAGCCATAAAATACAACGAGTTCATGTCCTTTGTAGGGACATGGATGAATCTGGAAACCATCATTCTCAGCAAACTGACACAAGAACCGAAAATCGTACACCACATGTTCTCACTGGTAGGTGGGTGTTGAACAATGAGAACACATGGACACAGGGAGGGGAGCATCACACACTGAAGTCTGTTGGGGGGAACTAGGAGAAGGACCATGCGGGGTAGGAAGATTGGGGAGGGATAACATGGGGAGAAATGCCAGATATAGGTGATGGGGGAATGGAGGCAGCAAATCACATTGCTATGTATGAACCTATGAAACAATTCTGCATGATCTGCACATGTATCCCAGAACCTAAAGTACAATAAAAAATATAGAAAGAAAAAAAGAAAGACTACAGTAATCAAAACAGCATGGTAATTGTACCAAAACAGAGATATAGACCAGTGGAACAGAACAGAGTCCTCAGAAGCAACACCACACATCTACAACCATCTGACCTTTGACAAACCTGACAAAAGCAAGCATTGGGGAAAGGATTTCCTGTTTAATAAATGGTGTTGGGAAAACTGGCTATGTGCAGAAAGCTAAAACTAGACCCCTTCCTTACACTTTATGCTAAAATTAACTCCAGATAGATAAAAAATTTAAATATAAGTCCTACCACCATAAAAACTCTAGAAGAAAACCTAGGCAATACCATTCAGGATACAAGCATAAGTAAGGACTTCATGACTAAAACACCAAAAGCAATGGAAACGAAAGCCAAAATAGACAAATGGGATCTAATTAAACTTAAGAGTTCCTGCACAGCAAAAGAAACTATCATTACAGTGAACCAACAACCAACAGAATGGGAAAAAAATTTTGCAATCTACCCATCTGGCAAAAGGGCTATTATCCAGAATCTACAAAGAACTAAAGCAGATTTACAAGAAAAAACTAACAAATCCATTCAAAATTTGGGAAAGGATATGAACAGACACTTTTCAAAAGAAGATATTTATGAGGCCAACAAACGTAGGAAAAAATTTTCATCAACATGGGACATTAGAGAAATGCAATTCAAAACCACATTGATTTACCATTTCATACCACTTAGAATGGCAATCATTAAATAATCAGGAGACAACAGATGATGGAGAGGATGTGGAGAAATAGGAACACTTTTACACGTTTGGTGGGAGTATAAATTAGTTGAACCATTGTGGAAGACAGTGTGGCAATTCCTCAAGAACCTAGAAGTAGAAGTTCCATTTGATCCTGCAATCCCATTACTGGGTATATACCCAAAGTATTATAAATCATTCTATAATAAAGACACATGCACACATACGTTCATTGTGGCACTGTTTACAATAGCAAAGACCCGGAACCAACCCAAATGCCCATCAATGATAGACTGAACAAAGAAAATGTGGCACATATACACCATAGAATACTATGCAGCCATAAAAAATGATGAGTTCATATCCTTTGTAGGGTCATGGATGAATCTGGAAACCATAATTCTCAGCAAACTAACACAGGAACAGAAAACCAAACACCTTATTTACTCACTCTTAGGCTGGTGTTGAACAATGAGAACACATGGGCACAGGGAGGAGAACATCACACACTGGGGTCTGTTCGGGGGTGGAGGGGCGGACAGCAGGGGCTGGGGAAGTTAGGGAAGAATAACACTGGGAGAAATGCCTGATGAAGGTGATGGGGGAATGGAGTCAGCAAACCACGATGGCATGTGTGTACGTATGCAACAATCCTGCAAGAGCTGCGCATTTACCCCAGAACTTAAAGTACAATAAAATAAAATAAAATAAAACAAAATGTTCAATATCTCTAATCATCGGGGAAATATAAATTAAAGCCACAATTAGATATCATTTACAACTGTTAGAACAGCTATTAACAAAATGATGAATGATAGTAAGTTTCTATCTAGTTATAGAAGTTAGATGTAATGGGAACCAGAGAATTAAGGCTCATAATATTTACTACTGGGATATCTGACAGGGAGGCAATAAAATATAGTGTTACCTTTTATCAGAGTGCATGTAGAGGAAAGGGAACTCTAACTGTGTATATTTTAAGATTATTTATTCTTATTTTGGCATAATTTCCCTGGTTTGACTATATCATTATTTATTATCAGTCCATTCTACAATGGTTGGGCTTTGGGTAGTCTCCAGCTTGAATCTATTTTAGATAATGCTGCTACAAATACTCTAGTGATTATCTTTTGGTAAATAACCATACACATTTTTTGTTGGCCATACAATGGCTGGATCATAAGATTAGAATATTTTCAAATTTTGTAGATACTGTCAAATAGTTTCTAAAATGGCCCTCTTAGTATATATTCTCTCACCACCAGGGTAAGGCAGTATGTTGGTTTACAGCTTAGATAACACTTGGTATTTTCTGTTTTCTATTTTAACCATTGTGGTAAATGTGCAGTATATGATTTTGTGGTTTTGATTTGTACTGTTCTGGTATCATAATGAAGGCGTTGGAGAATCTCAGCTACAGAAAACAAGTAATAGGTGCTATATTCTTGGGTAAGATGTGAAAATTTCAGAGGAAAGGTAAAAGTGATTATGGGAGTCTTAATACCCTCAACAATATCAGCATGTAAGTGGGGAGGGAGTGTGGGAATTACAAGAGAAGACTTTTGGAGAGCTCTTGGTATATTGTCATAGAGGGATTATCAACCGCCCACCCCAACATCACTTCAAGCTTAGGCAAAAGATTCTGACAGGACAAGTCATACAGCTTTTTACGATCTCTTGTATTTTGGGAGACACAGTAAACTTGTGTGTAACTGCGGCCTGAAAAATCTTAAAAAATGATGAGTAGACAGAATAACTCTGATAGCTGACTTAAGAAGAGCACAATAGAACTGTTCTCCCTAATAATGTATCAATATTGGTTCATTAATTGTGACAAATATAGTATACTAAGTAAAATGTTAATAATAGGGAAGAATGGGAAAATTTTATACTATGTTTGCAACAATTTTGTAAAAATAGCATTGTTCTAACATTAAAAGTTCACATAAACAAGCAAACGAAAACAAAGCATCGGTATTATTTCCATAACATTGATATGGGCCTTATATGTAAAAATACAACTATAGTGTTACGTTAGGTTTGATCTCCCAAAGAAATGGAAATATTCCAAGTTATCTAAGGAATGAGGAAAGACACAGATACTACCAGAAGAGAGATGCATCGCTCCATATTTTTATGTTTTAATGTATCTCTTTTAGTCTGATTTAATCACTCTACTTTATAAACATATATCAAAACATCATATTGCATCTAATACCTGTATTGATTATCTATCAGTTAACATAATTCTAAAAAAATAAATATTATTTGTTGAAGAAAAAACAATGTAATCCATCATGTTAATGAGCTAAAATAGAAAAATTATAGTGTCTTAACAATACATGTAGAAAAAGCATTTGACAAAATCCAAAACCAACTTGTGATAAAGCTTCTCAGTAAACTAGGAAGACAGGACAATCTTTGAAGCTTGATAATGAATATCTCTAACAAACATACTTGGGTTATATTGGAAATTTGGAGAAGAGTCTTCTACCATCTTTTGCTCAGGCAATACAGTGGTTTAGATAGAAGCTGGGATTCTTTTCAGGACTCAGGCAGCAACAGTAGTTATAAGGAACTGTAGTATTTTCTTTCCATTTGGAATGGGATGTGGGAATAGAGTGAGATATGGATACTGATTATTTCTGTGGGGGTATCAAAGATACACATAGATATGTGAATGAGAAGATTTAAGGAAGGAGATATAAATATGAATCTTAGACCTTAGTCTAAAGGATTTTACTTGAAGAGAGAACCCCATTCAAAGGTTTTCTGAACTAAAGAGGCTGTACAATCAGAAAAGTTGGCAGAATGGTAATAGCCTCAGAACGTTATGCATCTTGGCATTTGGTAGATTTTGTAACTTCTCTTTAAGATCTCTTACATTCAGGCATAGATTATTTCAATTTGAAGGTAAGTTGAAGATTAGTTTGTATTGCCCAATTTAAAGTGAAGAAAGAGCCAAGGGAAGTTAAAAGACAGCGCAAGTCACAGATCTGTTTACATTCCTTTCAACAATGCGTCCTTTTAGTGACTGAGATGTTTCTGTTATGAAATCTGATTTTGATGTATCAAATATTTTATTTGATAGATGTCAAAGCATATCATAGCCAATTAATGTAATATAGAATATGTTTAAATAAAATACAAATATGACAATAAAGTACCACGTATGACTTCTAGGCTAAGACTACTCATACCAACCCCTTCTCTTCAATATGTATTCCCATGTCCCTTTGTCATTACTTTATAATTCTATGCAACAAATAACCGCGCTTCCCGTATCGTTCTTGGTGCTTTTAACTTGAGAGTTTTATGAGAATTTTAGTTATTTATGGAGTTTTTTTGTGCTGCTGATGCTAAAAGGCTTCTCATGTTGTTATATGTGTCCTGATTAATATGTTTTGTCTCTGAGAATTTTGCTTGATAATTTAACTATAATGGAATATGAGCACAAGTGGTATAATGAATGGGGACAGGGCAGGCTGACAAAATAATGAACAAACCATTTATTTTCCAAAAGTAAGCAGTACAATTTTGGTAAATAAGTATGTAGGATCCCTGTCTTCGAAACACACACACTCCATAAATATACTATATATCGAATACAAATACACTATTTTCACACACTTTTAAATAAATGCAGTTGCAGTTTAAAAGTAACTGGACAATGTAGCATTACTTTCAGGATGTATTAACTGGAATATAATATGCAGAAAAAATGGTATAACAAATCCATTGTGATTTGCATAAATTAGACTACATCTACCATAATCACTTCTGTGAATACAGTTTTTGATTAACAAGATAATTAAAAGAAGTGGGATAATTTCCTTTCGTTCTAAAATGAAACAAAACAAAGTAACAACTAAATGGAGGATATAGTAGCTCTTTCCACAGATTTGAAGAACTATAAAAGAAGATATTAGACTTACCCATTCGAGTACAAAATTTAGAAGTTGAACTAATAAGCACAAATTAAAAGTTACAGTTGAGGCAATATCAAATTTTCTTACATATTGTTGTTTAACCACAGAGTGGGATTTTTTGTAAAGCAATAAATTCTTTGTGAATGAGAGTATACGACGTGGATGGGCATTTTGTTGTTGTTGTTGTTGTTGTTGTTTGCTACATATGTCACTTAAAGGAATATCTGTAGTTGGAGGAAGATTAATTGTAGGGAGGTCCCTTGGAACTCTAGGCTTTTGTGGTAGACAGTTATATTCGAGATTCTACTACGTACAAATTCTATGTGTACATATAGTAATATATTTAAATTTATTCATAGGCCTCACTGCATTTTATTAATAAACTTAATGATTATTATGAATAATTCGTGATTATTAATAAACTAAATAATTAATCATTGAAGATTATGAATGTAATGTTTTAGAGTCCTATATCTTCAAAAATTGTGTGAAGTATCCAAAGAGTATAAATTAATTGGTATTTCATTTTTTCAAAAATTTTTATTGTGATAAAAGACATAAAATTTACCATTTAACCGTATTAAGTGTACAGTTTTGTGTTCTGTCTGTAAAACTTTGTACATACTTTGGAACAAGCTTTATGCATTTCAGCATTGAGTAAAATATCCAGAACGGGTTGAAAGTTACAGGGAATCTTTAAAAAAAAATCCCCAAGATTTTCTTTGTATCTATGGAATATATTTTACATTAGAACACAGGAAAATACTACATGTTAAAGTTTTAAAGCAGCTTCAAGTGTTACCTAATTTATTACAGAAATGGAACTTAAAGGTAGGTAAAATAATTTTTGCTTCAAAATATAAGAAACATTTAGAGAAACTCTAAATATTTTAAGCTACTGACACTGTCCCTATATTCAGGAAAATTCCAAACTAAGAAGACAGCATATGTAGAGATGCATATATAGGTAAAAACAAAAGCAGAAGGCACACAAGTGTATATGATCTAACTGGTTTCATTTCAAAGCACATGCTAAAATGCAATTATTTTTTAATTCACCATATTTGTCAGCAGAACAAACACACTAATATATGTTGTCTATCACCTGGAAACAAATTGTTTAATCATTAAAACTATTAAGGTAGTAACACTGTAGTTAGCTTACATTGTGTTTACGTAACAGAACTATTACTTCATAAATATTTTCAAATCAGATTATCATAGCAATTCCATAAAAGGTAATATTCAGCCCTCGGTTCAGATGAAAAAACCCATGGCTAAAGAGATTATAAATTAACTCATCCAGCTGAAAAAGGTTAGCACCTGGATTCAAATCAAATCAATAATGTTTATTATCGTGCAAACTAATGAACACTGTATATGTGCTATTTCCCGTATTCCAGTTACGGTCACCATGCATTTTGGTTTGCCTGTGACAATCTGCTTCTCATTTGTCATTCCTGAGTAATTATAAATAGAGACACCTTTCACTTTCAGTATGCTCTGGTTTAGATGATAAATTATGTGGTCATTTAATTATACTCCATATTGCTAGAAATGAGCTATTTCTACTTCAAAGTTTGATAGTAGGTAGATGTGTATGTGTATGCCTCATTTGTATATGTGTGTCTGTGAGTGTGTGGTTTGCTAAGTCAAGGTAAGGGATTGTAGCATGACAAGTCATTTATAGACTTGATGCTATAGTCCTCATTTTCAAGAAATCTAATTAACAAAACATAAAACAGAAATCTATAATTATATGGTGAATTTAGATTGCAAGCATAATTCAGTTGAATAATTACAAGAAAAATTTAGTCATTCATCTATAAAAAATGGCCTTAATGGAATTCACAAATATTCTTTTACAAAAGGTAGATTAACGTTCATATGCCAATCAAGTGCATTTTATACTCACTAATATTAGGCCTACTGAAGATTGCTCCTTCAGAAAATAATAAAGATTTTCCTCCATAATGTGATAGTCTAACATCAGGTTACTTCATATAGAATATTTTTTTTCTTTTTGATATTATGGATAGAAGGATAAAAATATAAGTTGAAAATAATCTAATTTACTGCATAGAATCAACTTTATATAACGCCCCATTCTCAAATATTTGAACAAAAATGTTAAATAAAAATATATAAAACTTACTTTATACATGTGCTTAATACATTGCTATAGTATTCATAATTTTACTAAAGTCTATTACATAATTTACAATACACATTTGTATTTTCTGTATCAGCATTTTATATGCTGTTTATATAACTTACAATGAAGAAACTGACATTAATTTTTTTATTTTTATTTTTTTATATTATCTTGTTTTAGTTCTTCTATTTTAGTATTATTCTTTTTAATTCCTTAACTGTGCCTAACTTGTAAAGTAAACTTTACAGTAAGTATGTATGTACAGGAGAAAACAATTTGTAATAGGATTCAGTATTATCTGCAATTCAGGCATGCACTAGAGGTCTTAAAACAGTATCCCCACAAATAAGAGGGAACTACTATGTCACATTTCCCTTTTTTTTTCTCAGCTCCTTTATTTCTCTTCTTTTTCTTTTTCATTTTTTTTAAATTTTAATTAATTAATTAATTAATTTTTATTGCATTTTAGGTTTGGGGGTACCTGTGAAGAACATGCAAGATTGTTGCATAGGTACACACATGGCAGTGTGATTCGCTGCCTTCCTCCCCTTCACCTATATCTGGCATTTCTCCCCATGCTATTTCTCCCCTCCTTCCCATCCTCCAGTCCCTCCCCCATTTCCCCTCAACAGACCCCAGTGTGTAGTGCTCCCCTCCCTGTGTCCATGTGTTCTCATTGTTCAACACCTGCCTATGAGTGAGAACATGCGGTGTTTGATTTTCTGCTCTTGTGTCAGAAACTGACATTTATTGAGCAATTATTAAATGCAAGACATTCTTTAAGAATATCACATTTATCATATTATCTAATCCTCATAACAATCCTATTGTTTTGAGGTACTGCTATATTTATTATCTCAGATTATGAGGAAAATGAATCTTTCTCTAATATTATACCACTGTTAAGTAGTAGGATCAGAAATCAAATCTGAGCAATTTGTCTACAATTAACTGCCTTCATAACCACACACCCAAAACTGGAATTTACATACATGACTTTTAGTTTTAAACTAATATTAACTTCCAATTTCTTCATAATATTCTAGAGAAAAAATAATTTTTTCATCATTCTTTCTGGCCTGTTGCTCGTTCCATGTCATCCTCTGATCTATTACTGTGACCCACTCTGGTCTGTATTGTGTGCTAATACTCTGTTCAGTATTGTGATAATACTCTGATCTGTATTGTGTGTTAATACTCATCAATATAATCACGATCTCTATTCAGGACTGCTACACTAATTGCAGGCAAATTTTAGGTTAGTTTGTTTCTCTGTGCAATTTACTCAGAGTTTGTGTAAATTTCATCATCAATATTTATTTACCCTTGCCCTTTGCTTTACTAATATTTTATAATCACATATTCATGCAAATATTAGGCTTTAGGCAATTTGGGATATTTAAAGATGTCTATTCTGCAAATATTCTTATTGCACCTTATTGGAGAAAGATGTGTCTCCCTTCTATGTGAGAAGAATGTAGAGGAGATATGGTTTATGGACTTCCTTGCTGGAAAGCTGTCCTATGTTGAGATATATTTTTAAAAATATCTTGCTCCATTGCCCATAAATAAATTATCTACCATGACATACTACAACACGTTATTAAACATTTTTTTGTGGTTACTGTTAGCTCAACCCTTTGTAACTTACACAGAGTTTCAGAGTTTTGTGTGTGTGTGTGAGAGAGAGAGAAAGTTATTTAAAAACAGTTACGATATCTATTTAATTATTTATAACCATGAGAACCCTTTTGAAATATTAAATGTTTCCCAGAATCATATGATTGCTTAGGTCTTGGTTTTATGTGTGATGAGAAGAAATTGGAAATAAGTAAATTTCTTCCAATTTTCTCACCAAGTAACTAAATGTCCATATTTTCCAGTTCAGGCATTTAAGATAATACAGTTTAATTCTGTATGTAATAAAAATGCCATTTGTGTTAGCTGTTGTTAACATTTAAAAATCTCTTCATAATTTTAATGATTGTGTAGCTAAGGTTTCATGGGGCATTATGATTTCCAGATTTATAATTTTTGGTTTTCAACTGTTGTCTCACTCCTATGCAACTTTGCCTATATTTTCCCAAATGGGTTTCCTATAGTTATTAACACTGAATATCTCATTACATCAGACAAGTCTATAGGGGAATGCAGCATATACTCAGATAACTTACGGTGGGATCCTTTAACAGCTGGGAACTATCTTGGCCATCTCTGATTTTCTACTAATTTACATAACTAAATCATTGACATAACAGAGGAATATTAACATTTTGGCTTATGAGAACTTTGTCAGTAACATTTAAGTACTAGTAAATCAGATGAAATCACAGAAAATTCATTTGGACTAGGGTATCTGCTATCAAATGTAACTGAAGTTTGTCAAGGAGCGGAGTTGTTTTGTGACAGAAAAATTGAGGCAATAATTACTATTTTCATGAAGACAGCCATGTATGTCATCCCCATACAAAATATATTCTAATTTTGAATCTTATCTGAAGACAAATTATTGAAACACTATCCATCATGACAAAAGAATACCATACTCATTCTATTCTCTTGCTAGTGTACACAAATAACGCATCATCTTTAATAAAAGGGTACTGACTTTTGGCTTCAGCTTGAAAATGTAGGGTTGGGAAGTTGTCACTCTTATCCTTAATGCAAGAAAAATGTAGATCTATAGATTCAATCCAAGTAAATCAAAATCATAGGAAGGAATTTTGTAGATATTAACAAACCAATTCAAAAATTTATAGGGAAAGATAAAAGAATTAGAATAGCCAACTTAAACAGAAGGAGAACAAAGTTGAAGGACTTACACTGTTTCATTTGAAAACTTAGTATATAGCTATAGTTAATAATTAAGTATGGTATTGTTGGAAAAGTAGACAGAGAAAACTGGAATAAAATATGGATCACAAAAGTGGACCTACACAAATTTTTAAAAAACCACCAGGGCAATACAGTTGAGAAGGAATAATCTTTTTAATAATTGATGCTGGAGCAATTGGAAATCCACATGCAAAAAGCAGAGAAAAAAAAAACTTCTGTTTCATTAAAAACACTATTAAAATGATCAAAACATAAGTCTCAGACTAGTAGAAAATATTTAAAGCATATGTTAAATAAAGAATGTAGCCACCATATGCAAGTAAGTCATAAAACCCAACAAGAAAAACAGAACCCAAGTAAAAAATGAGCAAAAAATCTGAGGAGGCATTTTACCAAGAAAACATACAAATGAAAAATAAATCTGAAAACACACTCTACTTCATTTTCCATTAAGGAAACGAAAATTTTAAAAATGAGATACCAGTGCGGACCCAGTATAATGCTTAAAAATCTTGAAACTGACAACACAAATTATTAATGGAGATGCAAAGCAATAAAAAATCTCATTTATTAATGGTCAAAATGCCAAATGGGATTGCCACTTTGGAATACAGTATGGTAGCCTCATATAAAACTAAACAAAGCCTTGCCATGCGGTACAGAAATAGCATTCCTAAGAATTTCCCATCAATTTGGGAATTTATTTTCATACTAATATATGCATACAAATATTTTTTGCAGTTCTATTCAGAAATCACTAAACATGGAAGTGACCAAACATCCTTCGATAACTAAATGGATAAGCAAGCTGAAAAACATCCATAAAATAGAATACTATCATTCAGTGATAAAATATATGAACTATCAAGCCATGAGAAAACATAGATGAATCTTAAATATATTTTGCTAAGAGAAAGAAGTCAAACAATGCTACATATGGTATCATTCTATTTGTATACAATTTTGTGAAGGCAAAAATTACAGAGATAGTAAACACATCACTTCTTGCCAGACATTTAGGAGGGTGGTAGGAGAGTTACCTGAATAATCCATTGGGGATTTTTTAAAATAGTGATTAAACTACACTGTTTGATTTTGTAATGCAAAATCACATGCTAGTGTGCATTTTTCAAAACCTGTAGAACTTCTTTCTATAAAGAGTGAACCTTAGTGTGTGGAAATTAAACAAAAAGATTTTGGAGTTCCAGAAATTTCAGGATGGAATGGAGACTGAGAGAAAATAGTCTACCTGTATGACAGATGTATGAAATGACCTCTCTGAAGAGGATGGTGGAGGGTGGGGAAATGCAATGACCTTAAGTAACTGTGAAAAAGAATGAGGACCTTATGACTAAAGGCAAAAGGGACTGCACATAATAAACCTTCATTTCTAATTGATAGCATTGCTTTCCACAAAAGTAAGGGTTAACAATCCTAAAACCAAATATATGTATATACTAGTATCAAATAATTAAACAGATAGTGGAAAGTGGAAGCCAGGTTTCAAACTATTGGAGTGAGAGGTAACAGATAAGCAAGGCAAGATGATTAGAATGATCTATAAGCTAATGGTTTAGAGTTGGGACATCAACATAACCTCATGTTTAGTTTAATATAGATACAGATGGATGTATTATAAATATTTACAGATATTCACATATATATGCATTTGTATACACACAGCTATTTCCTTGCTCAGACAGTTGAGAGGGCTTAAGCAATGACACTCCAGAAGAAGTACTTTAGAAGAGTACTTCTAAAGCTCAGATCTTATTTCCTAATACCATTTTCTAATCAAAGAAACTAGGGATTCTTGGAGGAACGGCTGATTCTAGAGCTGAGGCAGGAAATGTACAACATGGTCCTGGGGCATCTTGTAGTGCCTGAAAGTAAAGGAGCGCTTTAAACAAAAAACAAAGACCACAATTATAGGGGTATATGAATGCAATAAAGGGGCCAAATGAAAAAGCTCCCAGTGGTCAAATCTGTAACATTTTATGCAATGAATATAGTATTGGTTCATGATCCAAAGCATAAATAAATGTTCATCGGTCTATGTTAATATAAACAAATGATTTAATAAATAAATAATTGGAAAGAGTAGACAAATATTTCATACAGAAAAAAATGCTTAGTGGTGTATGAAGATATTTTGCCCTCAGAGAAGTGTAGTCTAACTTTCCACTCCTTATGTATGTGCTGCACACAGTGAAATATTTACAAGGAGTATGGAAAGTAGGGGAAAAAAAGTTTCTGCACAGTGGAAAAATACGACAAACACTATCATAGCCAAGTGATTAATGTTAACATCAACAGTGATCATTCATGTTGACAGTACACAGCCTAGTAGATGGGATGTATTGAGCATGGCACTTTACCTCTGTGGTCTTCCTCATGAAAATAATAATTTCAGACTAATCATGAGAAAAAAATCAGACACATTCCAACTACAGGGCAGTGTAAAAATGCCAGAGTAGTACTCTTCAAAAATGTCAAGTTCACCAGAAACAAGGGAAATCTGTGAAACTGTTTCAGTCAACAGGAACGTGAGGAAACATGAATATTGAATGTGTTATCATGAAACAGAAAGTGGGCATAAAGGTAAGAAAATATGAAAACAGTATGAAGTATCACTATTGAATGTATCACTATTGTCTCATTTATTGTGACAAACGAACCATAATAAGCTAAGATTTAACAAGTAAAAATGTAAAGAAAAAAAGAGTAAAGGATATAGAGAAACTCTGTACTACCTTCACCACTAATCGCTGTATCTAAATCTATTCCAAACATTTCGAATGTTCATTATAGACCTTTTTAAAAATATACCCAAGAAAGATTGATGGTGAATAATGGGATTTCATTTAAAAAGGTTTTAAACATTTACGTATGAATTTGTAGACAGAATTATTTTAGAAAAAAGGAACTCTAGTAAGATGGATGTGGAACAGATATCATTATTTAATCTGATATACCTTTCTGTTTAGGTGTATAAATAAACTCAGTCCATGAGAGAGTAATTGGTTTCATCAAGGTGATATTTCTATATTATTTCAGGAATCTACACAGATACTGGATTCTTGAGGATGAGATTGTCACTCTTTTTTCTGAACTTTACTAGTATAAGGATTATTAAAAATTATTTTTTTCTTCTGATTTGGGCAT
Source organism: Sapajus apella (assembly GCF_009761245.1). Taxonomy (NCBI): domain Eukaryota; kingdom Metazoa; phylum Chordata; class Mammalia; order Primates; family Cebidae; genus Sapajus; species Sapajus apella. The sequence continues at coordinate 8,563,937 of NW_022436986.1, read as the reverse complement.
GAGATTTTTATTTTTTAAAATGCTCTTACTGAAATAAATTGATAAAAATTAAACCTAAAATAACAACAATAAATTATTAGATTTTATAAAAGGGATACCTTCTCTGTTATTCCTTAATTACTATCTGTTTCTACATATGACAAAATATCACTCTACAATTGTATATTTGCATAAGGAGACTTCTTTGAGTAAATAATTCATTCTTATATATTTGGGTCAGTTAAAGTTTTTGGAATACCATTTACTCACTGTTATTTGAATAATTTAGTATTTATAAATAAAGGCAGCACTGTATAAAAGTTTTAAAACCAATAGCAGTCTTATAGTTTTATGGGGCTTTCAAAATATCCTGGAGTGACAGAAATGTAATACATTTCTCAAAATCATATTTACAGTCCAGGAATATCTTTAATCTAGTAGAAGGTAAAGGCAAAGATAAAGTATATTATCCTTTCCCCTTTCCTCAGCTGAGGCCAAAATCTCTGTAACTACTGCTTTATTTTTGTGAAAGATTTAACAGTGCAGGTATCTTTCCTAAATACATAGTTGGGATTGTAACAGGGAAAAGATAGCAACTGTTTGACAAATAATGTATTAAAGTGATACTTACACATGTATGAGCATAGAACAGTGATATTTTTAACCACAGGATGATTATATGCTTCTAAGTCTAAGATAAACAGATCACACTGAGGGCTGAAAGAATTCTCCCAGAGACCAAGAGCAGTTTCTCTGTTTTGTTATATTTTCCTGACATTTGCATGTATCACCAAAATACTTCAGTTATGGCAGTTTGCTCCCGTTCCATACAGAGTTCCCTTACTGGGCAGAGTTGTGCATGAAGTCATGTGAAACATGCTTGGATTTCTTATTATCACAGTTACTCCTTACAAACATTTAACTTCACCTCACATGTTGAACATTCAACTAATTTGTAGTCAGAAAAAAATGTCTTCCTCCTGCTCATAGTATGAGACACCTGAGATTAAACACAGAAAATAATGTTATGAAGATGCACGTTATTTGAGTTTTCATGTTATTTCTATGGTGATAAGTGGCGTGGTAAGGAAATATAATTTTCTCTTTGATATAACACAAAGGCATATAAACCAATCTAATATTAATACATAATTACATCCTATATACAGTAGATAACAAATGTCACTGTAAAAACAACAGGAAAGAATTTATTTTAGAAAAGTTTTAAGTTATGTAATGTTAAAAGCAGGGCCAAAAAGAGCAGAGGAGGTATATGTGGTCCACGTGGTTATGAAAATAGCTTTTTTATGTAAATGAATACTGGGTGATGGCATGGGCTGTAAAGTTATTTCACCTGTATTCAGTTGCTTAACCTGTCACTGTTCCTGCAGTTTCTAGATGAAGAAAGCCATTGCATATTCTAAGTGGGTCCACTTACTGATATGATATTAACAAACTGTGGCACCACATCCAGTCTGGAGGTGGACCAGCCATGAGGAAGTTATTTATGTAACTTTTTCTGGGCTGCAAACCAAGCAGCATGGCTCTTTAACAGCCAGAGCCAAGAATGAGCAGAGCAAGGAATGTCTTATACCTGACAGATCAACACAGTGAAGTGTTTCACTTCATTCCACCGGAGTAATTAAAACATTTGTATCCAAGGGGATCCATAGGACATGATGCATAACAAATGGTAGTGACCGTCTATAACCATCTCTAAACAGCACTATAGCCAGGCATTTCCAAATTACAGCCAAAAAGTGCAAGTAGAACATAAAGCAGCATTTTCATTAATTCATGCAGAGGAGCTCTGTAGTGGCGGCATATGCTTTGGTGGTGTGTTTTCTAATTGAAGTGAAGTAATCCATAACGTGTCTATAGGAGCAAGCTACCTAAGATTTATCATATGCTCATAGAGTTTTTTTTATATGTTATGGATTGTGATGTCCACAATTTTGCCAAATGGGCTAAATGTCTTTTGTTGCTGTTTAACTGTATTATAATTGTTAAAAGTAATAATGTACATAATTTAAAAATAAAATAATAAAGAAATTTCCTAATTAAAAGATTTTTTGTTCCATTCTAAAGTCACTCCCTTTGGATGTCAAAACCTATATGTTTTATGTTTTCTACTTGTTACTTTAATCTCTTCAAATCATGTATGTATACAACTCTTTAGTAAATTACTGATGGTACAAAGGTTTTATTAGTTTCCTATTGAGATAACTAAGAATTTGGCTTAATTACACTCTCCCTTTCTTCCTTACCTGCTTTTCTCTCAGAAACCAAATATACCCAGATATAAGAAAAGACAGCTCCCTAAAATGTTTCTTTTGAAATGAGTCCTCTTATTAATAGGTCTTAAAAATGCTTCCTTCTTAATAAGAAAGGATACAAACAAATGGGAAAACACTTCATGCTCATGGATAGGAAGAATTAATATCATGAAAATGGCTATACTGCCCAAAGTAATTTATATATTCAATGCTATTTCCATCAAGGTACCATTGACTCTCTTCACAAAATTAGAAAAAAAAATACTTTAAATTTCCCAAGAAAGAGCCCATATAGCCAAGATAATCCTAAACAGAAAGAGAAAAGGTGGAGGCATCATGCTACCAAACTTAAAACTATACTACAAGGCTACAGTAGCCAAAACAGCTTGATATTGGTACCAAAACAGATATATAGACCAATGGAAAAGAAGATAGGCCTCAGAAATAACACCACACATCTACAACTATCTAATTTTTACAAACCTCACAAAAACAAGCAATGGTGAAAAGATTCCCTATATAATAAATGGCGTTGGGAAAACTGTCTAGCCATATGCAGAAAACTGAAATTGGACCTCTTCCTTACATCCTATACACAAATTAACTCAAGATAGATTAAAGATTTAATCATAAGACCTAAAACCATAAAAACCCTAGAAGAAAACCTAGGCAATACCACTCAGGACATAGGCATGGGCAAAGATTTCATGGCTAAAACACCAAAACCAATGGCAACAAAAGCCAAAATAGACAAATGGGATCTAATTAAACTCCAGAGCTTCTGCCCATCAAAAGAAACTATCATCAGAGTGAACAGACAACCTACAGAATGGAAGAAAATTTTTGCAATCTATCTATCTGACAAAGGGCTAAATAATATCCAAAATCTATAAGGAATTTAAACAAATTTACAAAAAAAAAGCAAACAACCCCATCAAAAGGTGGGCAAAGGATATGAACAGATACTTTTCAAAATAAGGCATTTATGCAGCCAATAAATATGAAAAAAGCTCATTATCACTGGTCTTAGAGAAGTGCAAAATCAAAACCACAATGAGATAGCAGCTCATGCCAGTAAGAATGGCAATCATTAAAAAATCAGGAAACAATAGATACTGGAGAGGATGTGGAGAAACAGAAATGCCTTTACACTGTTGGTGGGAGTGTAAACTAGTTCAACCATCCTGGAAGACAGTGTGGTGATTTCTCAAGGATCTAGGACTAGAAATACCATTTGATCCAGCAATCCCATTACTGGGTATATACCCAAAGGATTATAAATCATTCTACTACAAAGACACATACACACGTATATTTAATGGAGCACTATTCACAATAGCAAAGACTTGGAACCAACTCAAATGTCCATCAATGTTAGACCAGATAAAGAAAATGTGGCACATATTCACCATGGAAAACTATTCAGCCATTAAAAAGAGTGAGTTTATTTCTTTTGCAGGAACATGGAAGAGCCTGGAAACCATCATTCTAGGCAAACTAACACAGGAACAGAAAACCAAACACCACATCTTCTCACTTATAAGTGGGAGTTGAACAATGAGAACATATGGGCAGAGGGAGGGGAATATTGCACACTGGGGCCTGTCGGGGGTGGGTGGCATGGGAAAGGATAGCATTAGGAGAAATACCTAATGTAGATGGTGGGTTGATGGGTACAGCAAACCACCATGGCACAAGTATACCTATGTAACAAATCTGCACGTTCTGCCCATGTACCCCAGAACTGAAAGTATAAAAAAAAATGCTTACTTCTTATAGGTCATTTCTCCATTAACTTGTTCTAAATAGAATAAAATATTTTGAGGAAGGCACAATATGAACTCAGTTGTCTGAGATGCTCAAGAAATTCTGGTGGTATCAGTAAAAATAGAAGGCAAAGATATATAACAAATATTTAGTGAATAACACTTTATACAATATCACAGTCAGTTGTTAACTGTCTTCACAGATGTGTCTTTAAAACTCTTTTTTTAAAGGTAATAAAAAATTCACATTTTTGTTATGAAGAAAATACTCCTTTAGAATAACAGATTTTTAAAACATCATAGTATTTTAACAGTATTGGAATTCTGTATCAGTATTGGGAAATGTTCTTGGAACTTAACTTAATTTTCCAGTTTGACTTAAAAATTTCCATATTTTAATTTAAAAGTTGTTACGTTTCAAATAATGTAAATGGAATGGAGGATCATGGGTTTTAAAACACCATGCTAGATTGTTTGAAAAGTGGTTTTAATGACAACAATAAATGATATAGAAGATGCATGAAAAGAGTGTGAATAAAATTGGTCATAAAATTTGAGTGAAGAAGGTTAAATCTGTATGTGTGTATTTTTACACAAATGATTTTAAATATGCAATTAAGTTGCAAAACTAAACATTACAAAAGTAGAATTTGACATGGTCACCTAAATGTTTAAATTTATTCATAGGAAATTTGGCCAAAAAAAATTTTTAAAGACTTTCTCATTCACAAAATTGGGGGATTCTCTTATACTTTCTTGCTCTCTCTCTCTTGCTGTCTATCTATCTAACTATGTACTGTTACCCTATTTATTAGTCATCTGTGTCATTTATTCATATATTAACAATATATTTAATTTATACATATTAATAATTAGCCTTATTTAATATTCTCAAATATTTGGTGCCTCTATCTGGAAAAGGATTAAACCCCCAATCTTGCTTAAATCACGTATATGAAAACAATATGTCATTTCTGAAATACAACTTTAAAAAAATATATATTTTCTTTCTTCCATACAGTCTCACTCTGTTGCTCAAGCTGGAGTGCAAGGGTACAATCACAGCTCATGCAACCCTGGTTTCCCAGGCTCAAGTGATCCTTACACCTCAGCCTCCTGAGTATCTGGGACCATAGGCATGTACCACCACACACACAGCTACATTTTCAATTTTTTGTAGAGATAAGGTTTCACTGTGTTGCCCAGGCTGGAGTCAAACTCCTGGACTCAAGTGATCTTTGTGTTTAGCCTCCCAGAGTTCTGAGATTACAGGCACAAGCCACTACAACTCGACCTGGAATAAATTTTAAGAGCCAGTTTATGTCACGCTTTTTTTTTTTCCTCTTCCAGAACAATTCACACTAATCCACCAACTGGCTACCTCATCATCCTGGGTTCCAGACTGAAGGAAACGTGCAACTGAACTGCAACTGACCCGTGAAAGACAAGTAATACAAGTCCACTGAAACTTTTGTTGGTATAAGATGGTTTATCAGCTTTAATATGGTTTTGCCATTTCTTTTTGTCACCATAACCAAGTTCATTTTGATTGATGCATGTGTTAGTCTTTATTTCACAAGGTAAAGACTGAGGTCTTTCCACAAAGATATAATAGCCCATGCTATTCTCCTCCTCTCTTTGCTGTATTTTATCATCCACTTTAACCCTGCATTATTTCATTTTTAAATTGTCAAGACTGGACACAATTTCATCCTGGGTAACCATACGTGGTAGACTTAATAAGCGCCTCTGAAGTTATTAGGTACTAATTCCTAGAACTTATGTTACTTTACCAGGGGTAGAGGCTCTTTGCAGATGTGTTACATGAAGGATCTTGAGATGGAAATATTATAGTGAATTATCCAGTGGGCCCTAAATGCAATTATGTGTCATTGTAAAAGATTTGCAGAGGGATGGGACTTACATAGAGGAGAAGACAAGGTGAAGACAGAGCAGAGAAATGAAGATGGTGGCCTTAAAGATTGAAGTGATGCGCCCATAAACCAAAGAATGCCAACAACCATAACAAGCTGGGAGAAGTGAGGAATGCACTCTCCTAGAGCCTCCAGAGAGAGAGTGGCCTTGCTGAGACCTTGGTTCCCTATCAGTGAAATGACTGCAGACTTTTGGCCTCCAGAAGTGTGAAAGAATAACATTTCTGTCTTTTTTTGAGACAGAGTCTCACTCTCTCACCAGGGACCATGCTGGAGTGCAGTGGCATGATCTCGGCTCACTGCAATCTCTGCCTCCCAGCTTCAAGCAATTCTCCTGCCTCAGCCTCCTGAGTAGCTGGGACTACAGGCATGCACAACCATGCCCAGAATTTTTGTATTTTAGTAGAAACAGGGTTTCACTATGTTGGCCACATGGTCTTGATCTCTTGACCTCATGATCCACCTGCCTCGGCCTCCTCGCAAAGTGCTGGGATTTCAGGCATCAGCCACCTTGCCCTGCCGAAATTTCTGTTTTCTTAAGCTACCAAGTTTGTAGTAATTTGCTACAGCAGTCCCAGGTAACCAACACACCATACTTACGTTCTGCGAGCTTTGGATATGTGTCGTTTCCACAGATGCAAATTAATCACATAAACAGTGGTTATAAAAAAAATCCCTGAATAAACTGAATTTTTAAAACTGCTTGTTTTCAGGTTACTAATCCAATTAGTACTTTTCAAGGCATCTGATTTTTAAAAAATGTAATAAAATGGTACATGCTTTCCAAATGCATTCTATAGACTCCAATAAAACTCTTTATAACAAGTACATGCAAAATCACTTCCCCCTTTCTAAAGTTTCACAGCATCTTACATGTTAAATAAGTTTTAACACTTAATATGTAGTATTACTGACAGAAGATGCACTGTAGTGTAGTAAAGGAGGTATAGTTTTAGGGTCTTAAAAAAGGGGGCTATAATCATTGCCTTTCTACTCAGCAGCTGAGTGATCTTATAAATGTTTCTCAGGCCACAGTTTTCTCATCTGTAAAATAAGAATAATGCCTAATTCACAGTGTTATTTAGGTGTTAAATCTGTACAAAGCACATGGCATGGTACTAAAAAATTACTAGATATTATTTCTACCTCTTTTTAGATCTGTATGTCCACTGAGTTGTTGACCTTCAAGGACAGGAAAACTTCAGATTGCTATTTTTCTTTCTACCTCCAGGATGGTCAAGTGGCTCACAGTTACCAGTATTTGACACATGTTTAAGAAAATGATAAATGGATGGGTGAAGGAATGAAGGGCTTACAGGACAAGGTGTACTCTGAAATTTTACTCATCCCTGCACTCTTGAAAATGACAAGAATGGAAACTCAAATTTCACTAACCAACTCTGAACTTGCTTTCGGACTTTAGGGTTCCAACACTAGCATTTCCTTTTTCACTTTTAGGAAAATGTCTTTCAAAATAAAGGACACAATTAGAAGAGGGGGGGAAAGTGGGAGACAGAGAGAAAGAAAAGGTAGAGAGGAATAGGAGAAGGAGGAAAGGAAGAAACAGAAAGAGGAGGAGGAGAAGAAGGAGAAACCATGAGAGAAACTCATCCCTCCCCTTAGGATTCTGCTGATGTAGAGGCTCATCTTTCTTCACATTCTTCACTTCTGTGGATAGACCACAGCTTTGGAGCCTGCACATCAGTCATGTTTATGCAAAGCAACCGATCTCCATGTGGACCATTGTCTGAGGAAGACAAAGATAAAAATCTGGTACATAACAATCCCTGACTATAGTTCTGCTAATCTTCTTTTTATTTTTATTGTACTTTAGGTTCTGGGGCAATGCAGGATTGTTACATAGGTATACACATGACAATGTGGTTTGCTGCCTCCATCTCCCCATCACCCACATCTGGCATTTCTCCCCATGTTATCCCTCCCTGACCTCCCCCCCCCAACGGCCCCTCCCTTGCCCCCCCAACAGACCCCAGTGTATGATGCCCCCCGCCATGTCCCTGTGTTCTCACTGTTCAACACCTGCCTATGAGTGAGAATTTGCGGTGTTTGATTTTCTGTTCTTGTGTCAGTTTGCTGAGAATGATGGCTTCCAGATTCATCCATGTCCCTACAAAGGACACGAACCCACCATTTCTTATGGCTGCATAGCATTCCATGGTGTATATGTGCCACATTTTCCCTGTCCAGTCTATCATTTAATCTTATTTTCTTTCAAAGAGTTTCAGATACTAAATCTGAATCCTGCTTAATTTTCTTGGAAACCTCAGCCCAATAACAAATGAGATGTCCTACATATATCTGGATACTAAACACCTTTTCTGTATATATCTTGTCTGCTGTTAGTCTTTGTCCTGCCTTAGTGAAGGTTTATTTGATAAACTTATAAATGTCTTTGAATACAAAATTTATCATTTTTAAAAAGCAGTAAACATGCTTATTCCATGAGGTTGTTGTTAGAATTCCATGGGGATTCTAACCACAGCCCCTGTGCCCAGTACAGAACATTTGACAAATGTTAGAGCTCTTTCAAGTTTAAAAGCACTCATTTTCATTAGAAAGCTGAATAGTTTGATCATTCAAAGTAGAGTTTTCCAACAGTATAGATTTCATTTTGAATCCTGGTTCTACATTTTATTCACTATGTAATATATAACAATTTACATAACATCTCTGAATTTTCTTATGTGTAAAAGGAGAATAATGATAGCACCTCTATCACAAGATTCTTTGTGAGAATTAAAAAAATATAAGCCCTGTCCAGTCAAAGAAAATGTGGCACATATACGCCAAAGAATACTACGCAGCCGTAAAAGACAATGAGTCCATGTCCTTTGTAGAGACACAGATGAATCTAGAAACCATCATTCTCAGCAAACTCATACAAGAACAGAAAATCAAACACTGTATGTTTTCACTCATAGGCAGATGTTGAACAATGAGAACATGGGGACACAAGGGAGGGGGGCATCCCACACTGGGGCCTGACAGGGGGGAAATAGGGGAGGGACAGTGAGGGTGGGAGGGATAACATGGGGAGAAATGCCAGGTATAGATGATGGGGGGATGGAGGCAGCAAACCACCTTGCCATGTATGTACCTAGGTAGCAATCCTACAAGATCAGTCCATGTAGCCCAGAACCCAAAGTACAGTAAGAAAAAAAAAAATGCTCATGAAGACAAGAAAAGAAAAAAAAGAGACAAAAGTAAAAATAAAAATCTCTGGGAAATGTTGAGATATCTAGGTCGATTGCTGAGCAATTTATCAAAATATAAAATTTTGGAAAGATAATACATTTCATGGGGCAATAAAGGTACCAGTTGAGGATCAAGTACACTGTTTTGAAAAAAAAATGAATATTTTAGAATGTGTTAAGGAGATACAGGTGGTGATATGAGGTATGAAGTATGATATAAAAATATAGAGTTCATAAGACATTTAAACTTAAAGATGAAAATGGGCTGACATCCATCAGCACATTGGTGATATTAATATATACAGTGTGAGACTGGATGAGGTTATCTCAGAAAATTAAATCTTCCTTTAATTAAAGAAGAGAAATGCTTTAATGATAGATAGCTGATGTACTTTAGTGTTGGAGGTTGAGCAGAAGAAAAGTTTTCAGTTGAGAAATCTCCAAAGTAGCAACAAGAGAAATAAAGAGAACAACAAGAGAATATTACAGAAACTGCATCATACAGGATTTAGTTGCAGATAAGAGAAAGTTACCTACCAGTTTTAAGAATAAGGGAATACAGACACAGGAAATTAAATGCTTACAAATTTGGTGGTTGGGCTGGGTCCATAAAATTTACTCCGAGAACAAGGTAACTGAAGTTGTCTATCAATGGAATAGTTTTACATGTTATAATCATAAATCTGGTAAAAAAAAATATTGGCATGGTCTCAATTGCTGGCTGCACACTTCCTTGGCCACAATGTAAAGACAAGAAGCCACCACCAGATAGACTGGCTTTATAATCATGTTACACAGGCAAAAATAATGTTTCATGCTCTATACTTTGCCATTGTCATTACTAAAATCCCTGCATATATAATTTTCAGATTATAAATTATATATAAAATATTGGAACACATATTAAAAGAGTCAATTTGCCATCTGTACCAAAAGATATGCAAGGGGAGGGAGGCATTTCAAGAAGAAAGGAGCAGCAAGTTGTGTGCAATGGTACTGGTAAGGCATGGAAAGCACAACAGAAAAGAAAATTAAATTTGGCACTAAGAGATATCCTTGCTGACCTCAACAGTACAGTAGTAGCAGAGAGGTGAAAATTTGAGGGAGATAGAGTATGTTGAAGAGTGTAAAAGAAGCAAGGAAATGGAGGAAAAAAAGAAAGAGAAACAACTCATTTTTGGAGTGTTTTTGAAAAAAGCAGCAGATAAATGGAGCAATGGTTGGATGTGAATGGAGGGGGTCAATACAAAATTTTTTATCTTGTTGGCTTTAAATGGCATGTACTGACAAACTGATGGGGATAATCCAGTAGAAATGGGAGAATAATGTTTCAGAGAAATAAGGGATAGCTTCAAGATAAAATACTTAAGAATATTACACCCCAAATTAGGGTGTTCTCAGATAGAGAGAGTGAAGGAAAAGAGGAAAAAAAGGGAGTCCAGGAGATTCCAAAACACTCAGTAAATAATGGGGTGTGAGCCTAAGTGTGTATGAAGAGAAATGAAGATAGCATATGGAGACTGGATAGTGGAAAAGTTTGATGGATTGATAGGTTGAAGGTCTAAGTCAGGCAAACAATAGTTTGGAGTGAACCAACTAGAGTCAGGGCAAATGGAAGGGGTCAGACTGATAGAGTTATGGTTCTGGATATGAACAGGTCTAGGGTGTAATCATCAGAATGTAAAATTGAGGGGATTTTTTAAAAGTTTGTTGGAAGTGAGTAAGTCAAGAAATAGAACTGGGAGTGGTAGATGGGTCTTCTTGGCTTTATCACTGATAATATCAGTACCACTAACTGAGAGTAAAACCCTGAGCAGGGAAAAAAAATCATTTAGTGTGTGAGACAAGGTGACTTTAAGATCTAGATGTACAATGGCAATAATTTAGCAGAGCTATATGGGCATCAAATAAACTATGGTTTAGACTGAGGAAAGAGAAAAAAGTGTGTGTGTGTGTGTGTGTGTGTGTGTGTTGTATACACACACACATATACTGATTTTAGAATAGTCATATTAACTAAATGTGATAATTGTTATAAAGCATTATGATCAAACTTATGCACGTAACACATATATCTCACACACACACACAGACACACACACACACACATACAAACACACACACACACCATGAAAGTATTAGATCACTAACTAGAAAATCTTACAATGTGACATAAATAAAAGAAGTTTTTGGAGCAAGTGAAATTTTAACTGTTATATGTTAATTGGTGGTAATGCCTGTAATAAAGACAAGATAATCAGAGAAACTTACTTCAAAAATTCTACATATTCACTGACTTGCTGTTTCTTCTGCAATGAATTCTTGATGATATTGACTGTCTTACTAATATCTATGTCCCATGTAACGGGCATGAACTCAGGCACACTGAATCAATATTTATTGAATTTAAAGTTCTAAGAATCTAAATTATGTGGAAAGATTTTTCTCCAACTAATAACTGAAATATAGAAGAATGTAAGAGAGGCTAGCCACTACATAGTAAGTGGAAAATGTATAATGCTATAGTGAATCACAAGCAATTTAATACCCTTTTCACTTAACAAGCATCATATCTGCTGTATACGATGCCAACCATATTCCCAATTTACTAAAATAAATATAGATTGAAAATGTAAATAATTATTAGGCATATTTTCAAGAAAATCAAAAGATAGGACCCTGCTTGACCCTGGAAATTTGTCCAGACAATCTGCAATCATGGTTCATTAGTGACATGCTCTACCAAGCTGGTGAATAAATAATCATTTTCATTCCCTTTCACTGCTTTTCCTGCTTATGGAGTCTATTAGCAGATAAAAATGACATTAAGGCACACTTTGTAGAATAAAGATTCCATGAACTTAAGAATCTTATTTTCACTGTCAAGCGCCCATAACCACAGCAGGGGGATGATGAATAAGAGATAAGAAACAGAAATAGCAAAATTCAATATAATTTTAAGTGAAGTGTAACCAGAAATGTGAGTGAGTGAAAAAAATGCAATAATATGCTAGCAGAAGGAGACTGCTGATAATTAAACATAAATTTACAATATACATATGCATAACAAACATAAATATATAGCCTAGATAAATTTTGTGACCATAATATGTATGTAGAATTGTCTGTAGGCATATACATATATATATATATATATATATATATATATATATATATATATGTATGTTTAAGTATGTTACATGAACAAAACAATTTTCTTAAGCCTTGCTTGACAGCTGTTATAGATCTCCTTATATTTAGAAATAACTAAATAAGTAGGCACAAGAGAAATAAATGTAGAGCAGACCATTTCAAACACTTACACAAATAGGCACATAGGATTCAGTAATGACACAGACAATAACTGTGCTAATGAAAATTACCTCCCTGATTATTGTCTTATGTCTCCATTTTCTTCTCATATTGGTAGAAATAATTTGTAAAGACATTGCCTTACCCTAAAATAAATAATCATGCCAGATGTTGATATCTTGCTTTAGTAAATACAGTTAGGGCTATCCACTGCGCCATGAATATTATGAATCAAAAACAGGTATTTTAACTTTTAAAATGTTCATGCTAAATAGGGAAACTTTTACTGGACTGAGGAATTTTGTATTTTTAAGCATAATGTATAGGACATAGATCTTTGAAAAATGTTTTATTTCATATGATATTTAGCCACATGTGTGATCATTTCGGTAAGAGTCATAAGAAAATAGATAGTGGGTCACGCTCAGAGCTTTACAAAGAAAATAGGACTTGAAATATCAACCTACAGTCTAAAGATATGCATCAACTTTTCACAAGGAAACATATTTTTAAAATGATCCCAACTTCAAAAGCTTGCAATAAGCCCCTGCTCTAAACAGAGAATCAAAATTAGATAAGCTTAGTTGAGTATACAGAAGAGGTCCTAGTTATCTTTTTTATTTCACTTTTATTTCAGGTTAGGATAAAAAAGAAATTTAAAAACGTGATTCATGTTTGTGTTTGTTTTAATTAAGAGATTCTCAGGGAAAGTCAAATGACACCTAGCCCTCTCAAAGGAAAACAAAAAACTAAAATTTGGAATGACTCATGAAGATGCAAATGACAATAAGAATTAATATTTGAAGTAAGCTCAAAGTGATTCTCTGCCTATGGAAGTAAAAAGCTAACATAATCTATAGAGGGTGATGTCAGTAAGATGGTCCACTAGAAGCCCTTGATGGTTATCTCCAACACAAAGACAGCCAAAACAACAAATAAACAACTACATTTTAGTGAAGATAACTTAAGTGGAGCACAGAACATCAAAGGGGTAGCAGAGACTGTGTCGGCACAGATACTTAGGACAGTCACAGAGAGAATAAGGAAACACCCGGCCTCTATCACCCCATCACCCAGCCCAGGATCAGATGTGAACCAGGAGAAATCTCTTCCTTCAGAAGAAAGATCCCAGCAACCCTCATCAACCCCTTGCATGCCTGCAGTCCTGAAGGAGCTGCCTGGAGTCAACAAAGCTGTGCTCCATAAGAGAAGTAGCAAACATGCTACCCTAGTATTGTGGCCTGCAAGGCTACTGTACTACACCGCTGTGGAGCTGTAACTACCGATGGGGTGTGTCTTGGTCAGGGAGCAAGTGGCTAGACCCTGTCATCCCGGAGGCTTAGCCACTGCTGCTGCCAAGCCACCCTCGCCTAGTGGCTCCATATCCCCAAGCCAAGCTAGGAGCTGCTGTTAGACTCTACCATGTGGGGCCAAAAGGCAGTGGAGCTGCCCCACCTACCCCTCCCAGTCAGACCTGTGCCTCACTCTATCAGATCCAAGCTGAAGCTGCTCACTCCATTCTGGGGAAATGGTGCCTTGGCAGAGCTATTCCATATACCCCACCCTGCAGCTGCTAAACCCATGCCAAACTGAAAGAAACCCTTTTCTCCTGGGAAAACAATACCTTGGTGTCCCACAGCTGTCACAATCACCTCTTAAGTGCCTAAGTTGAAGCAGCAACCTGCTTCATTGGAAAGGGAAACTTTGTTGCCTAGAGTACACCCCTGTCCCTAAGCTGAAGTGGCATCCAGCTTCCCAGGTAAATGGTGCCGGGGCCACTCAGAGCAATCATATTATCTTGGCACAAGCTAAAGCAGTACACAGCCTCCTGAAGAACTGGTATTTTGGCCAAGCTGAGCAGATGTGCATCTTAGGGCTGAGCTGACATTGTACTACAAGTCCCAGGGAGACAGTGCAGTGGCTTGGCTGAAACACCCACCCTTCAGGCCAAAAAAACTCTAGTGCCATGTTTCCCTGATGCTGGAATAGCCCATTAGAGTACAAGCTGCTGAGGCACCCTACGCCTCATTAAATGGAGTCATCATATGCTGCTCAATGCTCCCCAATACTGAAGTCACAACTGTGCTCCACCTTTATGGGGGCCTTGCTGCTGCTTAACCTGGCCACACAGTCTGTGATACACTAAGTTTCAGAGTTCAGAGTCACCACGAGACGATGCTTCAACACAGAGGACTTGAGCTGCCACTGAACCTACTGGCTGATTTCCAAATGGTAGCTATACCCTACTACAAGGGCCCAATCCTTCATAGCATACCCTCTTCTCTAGAGCTGGGTCAGTGATGTGCTTTCTCCCCAGGTGCCACAATAACTTTGTGAGACCCTAAGACCAAAAACCCAGTTCCACAGCTATTCTGAGCACTGGGCCATGGAACCTAGTGCCACTGAAGCTGCTTACAGGCTGTGTCAGATGTAACACCAAGAAGGACCCCCTCTGCTAAGTCTCTCCATTGTGGGGAAAGAAAGAATAGAAGGGCCCCTAAATCCCTTCCCACTAAGCACCCTAACAACTTTTGCTACTGCCATCATGGCCACAAACTGCTCTAATCTAAGTCACTAACACACCCACATTTATCACTGACAGTGTTTGTCCCTGAAGAAGCTGCATGAAGACTACACACACTGCATCTACTCCAAACAAAGTCACCATTCCCAACAGGTACACTGAGATCTATCCGCAGGTAATAGTTTTTCTCTATGAAAGCCACTTTGTAAAGTTTGGAAGACATGATTCTTTCACCAGAAGTACAGATATCAACAAAGGAACACAGGAAACATAAAAAGGCAAGGAACTATGACATCACTAGAGGAACACAATAAATCTCCAGTACTAGACCCAAAAGAAAAGAAAATCTGCAAATTGCTAGAATCATAGGCAAAATAATAACCTTAAAGAAACTCAGTGAGATTCAAGAGAATACAGATAGACAAATGAAATCAGGGAAATAATTCATGATCTCAACAGGAAATTCAAAGAAATAGAGATATAAAAAAGAACTAAACAGAAATTTTACAGCTGAAGAATTCAAAGAATAAAATTGAAAGCATAATAGAGAGCTTCAATGCAGACCAGATCAAGCAATTAAAAGAATCTCTAAAATTTATCCCAGGGATGCAAGGACAGTTCAACATATGCAAATCAATAAATGTAATTCACCACATTAACAAACTGAAGGACAAAAATCATGTGACCATTTCAACAGTTGCAGATGAGGCATTGGACAAAATTCAATATCTTGTCATGATAATACTGTCAAAAAATCAGACATAAAAGGTGCATACCTCAACACAACAAAAGCCGTATATGACAAACCCACAGATAATAGCATACTGAATAGGGGAAATTTGAAAGCTTTTCCTCTAATATCTAGAATAAGAGAAGGATGCCCACTTTTTCCACATCTATTAAGCATAGTACAGAAGCCCTAGCCAGAGCAATTACACAAGATAAAAATATTTATAAAGCAACCAAATAGGAAAAGAGAAAGTCAAATTGCCCTTGTTTGAAGACAATGTAACCTAATATATAGAGTGCTTTAAACACTCCAACAAAAAACTGTTATAACTAATCAGCAAATTCAGTAAAGTTTCAGAATACTAAATCAATACACAAAATCAGTAGTTTTTCTGTACGCTTATAGTGAACTCTGATAAAAAAAAAAACTATTCCATTTATAATATCTAAAAAACATAACTAGGAATGATTTAACCAAAGAGGTAAAAGTTCTCTACAGTATAAATTTAAAAACACTGATGAAATTAATTCAAAAGTATACAATTAGATGAAAAAATGCCTTGTGTTCATGAGTTGAAAGAATTAATATTGTTAAAACGTCCATACTACCCAGAGTGATCAATAGGATTCAATGCCATCCCTTTTAGAATACCAGTAACATTCTCCACAGAAACAGATAAAAGTCTTAAAATTTGGATGGAACCACAAAATATCCTAAAGCACCAACACAATATTGAGCAATAGAATAAAACTGGAGGCATCATAGTACTTGACTTCAAAATATACTGCAAAGCTATAGTAACCAAAACAGCATGGAACTGGCATATGAACAGATACATAGACCAATAAAATAGAATAGAGAGCCCAGAAATAAATCCATACATGTACAACAAACTGCCTTTAGAGAAAGCCATAGAAAGCACATGTTGGAATAAGGACAATCTTCTCATTATGATGCTAGAAAAGTTAGATATCCACATGAAGAAAAATAAAAATAGGCCCTACTTCTCACCTTAGTCAAAGGTCAACTCAAAATGGATTAAAAAGATGTAAGTGTAAGACAGACTTGAAACTATAAATCAACTACAAGAAAACACTGGGGAAATGCTTCTGACGTTGGTCTGTTTAAGGCTTTTATGAATAAAAACTCAAAATGCATGAGAAATAAGAGCAAAAATAGACAAATCAGATTAAATCAAACTAAAAACCTGCACAGCAAGGGAAACAATCATCAGAATAAAAAGAAACCTACAGAATAGGAGAAAACATTTTCAAATTAGACATCTGACAAGGGTAACTATTCATATATATAAGAAATTCAAGCATCTCAATAGAAAAACAAAGAAATAATTAAAAACGAGTAACAGATCTAAATTGACATTTCTCAAAAAAAGACATGCAAATGGCCAACAGATATATAAAAAAAAAAAAAGCTCAGCATCACTAATCATTGGGGAAATACAAATCAAAACAACGAGACGTCAATTTAGTCCCTTTAGAATGGCCACTACCAAAAAGATTAACTATGACAAGTGTTGGCAAGGATGTGGAGAAAGCAGGAAGTTTGCCTACTGTTGGTGGGAATGTAAATTAGTACTGTCATTAAGGTAAACAGTATGGAAGTTTCTATAAAAAATTAAAATAGAACTATCATATGATCCAGGAATCCCATTTTGGATATATATTCAAAGGAAATGAAATCAGTAAGGAGAAGAGATATCTTCACTATTCTGTTTATTGCAGCACTATTTATAATAGCCAAAATATGACATCAACCTAAATGTCCATCAACAAAAGAATGGATAAGAAAAATGTCATATATAAACAACGGAATACTATTTGATCACAAAAAAATAATGAAATTCTATCATTTGTGTCAACTTGGATGAGCCCAGAGGACATTACGTTAAGTGAAGTAAGCCAGACACAGACAGAAAAAAACCACATGATCTCACTTATATTTGAGACCTAAAAACATTGATCTTATAGTAGCAGAGAGCAGAAAAGTGGTCACCAGAAGCTGGGGGAGGGTAGAAAGGAGGAAAATATGGGGAGAATTTGGCCAATGGGTATGGTGTGACAATCAGATAGGAAGAGTAAAGTTCTGGTGTTCCATTGCACAGGGGGGTGTTTATAATTAACAATCATGTATTGTATATTTCAGAATACATTCAGGCACCACATAAGAATACTGTAGCCAATGAAAGATCACGTACAAGACAGTGGTCAGATTGTAAGATTATAGTAGTGTACACAAATGCTTACAATTTGTGTTACAATTATCTACAGTACTCACAACAATTACATGGTGTACAGGTTTGTAGCCTAAAAATGATAGGCTACACTAGATAGCCTAGGAGTCATAGCTATACCAAGTAGGTCTAAGTACCCTCTATAATGTACATGCAATGACAAAATTGCCTAAAAACCTATTTCTCAGAAGGTATCTCCATTGTTAAACAATGTGTGACTGTAGCTAGAAGAAAAGATTCTTAATATTTTCACTGAAAATAAATGATAAATATTTGAGGTGATTGCTTTGTTAACTACTTTGTTTTTCTCATTACAAAATGTATATATAACACCATAAACTACCCAATAAAGGTGTATGATGTTATATCAATTAAAAATTGTAATGCAGATAATGCTAATTTTTTAAGCGTTTAAAAAATGAGCAGCTACATTACATCTAGATCACCCCATCATCTACATTAGGTATTTCTCCTAAGCTATCCCTCCCCTATTTTTGTGCATAATACAAATATATTTTGAAATACTTTACTATAAAATTTAGTTGGAATTGTAATGAAGATAATGCTAATTTTTAATGCTAATTTATGTTTATCCACATAACAGATATAGAGTTTCATTTGTTTTTGCAGATGGAATAATCTTTTTTTTAACTATACTTTAAGTTCTGGGGTACATGTGCAGAACATGCAGGTTTGTTACACAGGTATACACTGCCATGGTGGTTTGCTGCACCCATCACGCCGTCATCTACATTAGGTATTTCTCCTAATGCTATCCCTCCCCTATTTTTGTGCGTAATACAAATATATTTTGAAATACTTTACTATAAAATTTAGTTGGAATTGTAATGCAGATAATAAGTTAAAAAATAGCATTATCTGCATTATAATTCCAACTAAATTTTATAGTAAAGTATTTCAAAATATATTTGTATTACGCACAAAAATAGTATGCTAGATAACATACTTGCTATCTAAAAAAAACAAGTTAATATTACACAAACTTTGGATCAGATCTTTCTTTTTTGAAAGAAATAATACATTATTTCTGCTGAGACTCTTCATTTCTTTGAATGTTGTCCTTCTCCCATTCTACTGTTAATAAATATCCTCCCTATGTCTATTTTATATTTTCACATATGTAGTATTAATACATTTATGTAGGACAGGCAAGGCGACTTAACGCTTATAACCTCAGCACTTTAGGAAGCCAAGGCAGGCAGGTTACTCGAGCCCAGAAGTTTGAGACCAGGCTGGACAACATGTTGAAACCCCATCTATGCAAAAAAAAAAAAATTATCCAGGATTGCTGGCACATACCTGTAGTGCCAGCTAATCTGGTGGCTGAGGTAGGAGGATTGAGCCCAGCAGATGGAGGCTGCAGTGAGACAAGATCACACCACTGCTCTCCAGCCCGGGTGACAGAGTGAGACTCTATCTCATTGAAAAAAAAAACCACATATTTACTTAAGAACATAGTACTATATATTTTTAAATAAATGTTTTAAATATTATCATACTATATGCTGTCTTACACAACTTACTGGCCATGTTTGTTAACTCAAATCCATGTTAATATCCCAGTTAATGAGCATGTACATTGTTTTAGCTTTTATCATTTCAACACTGCAATTGTTGAAAATCCCTGTGTCGTGCCTTTTTTACACGTGTGAGTTTAACCATTAGTCTCAATTCAGATGTACATAAAACATGCAAAAGGATTTTCTTGTAGTCTTTCTCAACATTCTGCTGAATCACCCCTTCTAGTTTCTTTTTTTCCTCAAAGTGACTTTTATTTTACTTTTTTCACCATGCCAACCAGTTTTACTTTTATAAGAAAGTATACATGACCTTTATATGAACAAAATAATATAGTAAAGTAAAATGAGGAGAGCAAAATCTGTCCAAATCTACTCACTAAATGATACAATGACTAATACATTAGTAGATGTCTTTGTACACATTTTTCATTGCTGTTTATCCACATAATAGATACAGAGTTTTGTTTTTGCAGATGGAATAATCTTTTTTTTTTTTACTATACTTTAAGTTCTGGGGTACATGTGCAAAACATGCAGGTTTGTTACATAGGTACACACATGCCATGGTGGTTTGCTGCACCCATCACGCTGCCATCTACATTAGGTATTTCTCCTAATGCTATCCCTCCCCTATATCCCCACCCAGTGCTATCCTCCCCCTAGACCCCCACCCAGGACAGGCCCTAGTGTATGATGTTCCCCTCCCTGTGTCCATGTGTTCCCATTGTTCAACACCCACCTATGAGTGAGAACATGTGGTATTTGGTTTTCTGTTCTTGTATCAGTTTGCAGAGAATGATGGTTTCCAGCTCTACCCATGTCCCTGGAAAGGACATGAACTCATCGTTTTTCATGGTTGCATATTATTCCATGGTGTATATGTGACACATTTTCTTTGTCCAGTCTATCATTGATGGGCATTTGGGTTGGTTCCACGTCTTTGCTACTGTAAACAGTGCTGCAATGAACATGTGTCTTTATGATAGAATGATTTATAATCCTTTGGGTATATACCGAGTAATGGAATTGCTAGATCAAATGGTATTTCTAGTTCTAGATCCTTGAGGAATCACCACACTGTCATCCATAATGATTGAACTCATTTACACCGCCCCTTCTAGTTTCTTAATAACAACTTGTATGAATTTAAAAAATTTTCATTTTAGATAAATCTTTTGTTTTAAAGCATTAATTGCAACCTCCATTTAAATCTCACCTCTTCTCCTCCCTCAATCCTGGGAGGATGACTGCTAGAAGAAGAAAATCTCGGTGGCAAGGCCTGGCTCTGAGAGTCACCCTGCATTCTGTTTTTCTAGAGTTTTGAGATAGGAACATGAAGAAGTAAAGTCAAAGAGTTTTGTTATGGTTGTCATTTGTTTTGTTTCTACTTTAATCACCCATTTTTTTGTTGTTCATTTACTCTCTCTGTTGCTTGTTGCTGTTCTCTGGCTTATCCTGGGTAGCCTTCAACCCTTTTATGTAGCAGCCTGACAAATCTGAATCTCTTTTGGAAGGTATGATGGTGTTCTTCAAGGAATCATTTTGCAATTTCTTGACTTGTATAATGTAGATCAAACTCAAATCTTGTACCCATCTAACCTCCCGCCACAGCCAAGAAACATTACACCAGGAGTTCAATTACTCCTTGGGGCAGAAAACTCTAATGTGGGATATCTTAGGATAGTTCAGACGCAACTCCCTATGTTTTCCTTTTGACTCACAAGAAAACTTATACCTCACAAAAAAAAAAAAAACATGGGAGAGTAAGCAGGCTCCACCCTCATCCTCATTTTCTGCCCTGCTTTGTCTCTCTGAATTTGCTTTCTCTCTCTTTCTCCCTGGCCTTATTTCTGTAAATTTGTGAATTTTTCTAACTTCTCCTATCCACAGGACTGAAGAGCTCATCACCTAGCTGTAGAATAAAGTGGCTGTTTCCCTTTTATAAAGCAGTTCACAGTATGAGGAGTATATATTTAAGACCTTTTCTTTTCAGTGGTCTTCCCAAAAACACCATGTTCAAGTTCCCTCTAAGGACCTCTCTCCTCCCTTTAACTCTATTTTCTGGACACCTGGGGAAGAACATTGGAGAATGGAGTGACGCGACGTGGGGTGACAACTCGTAGTGAACAAGTTGGCTCACTCATGTGTTAGTAAGCACTAATATTTCTATTATTGGTTATTGCCTTTAGAATGTGGGATCTTTAACATCTTTTTATTCAACATTCTGTTACACAAAGAAGATAAATGCTGGATTGTAAGGTGTGCACATTTTCAAAGTTACACGATAATAGTAACAAATTGCTCTCTTACATGGCGATACCAATTAGGCAGTCCATCACCAGCGTATAGAAGTTTACTACTTCCCTATACTTTTACCTAAACTTTGTATTAACAGAGCTTTAACAATTCTCCAATCTTAAGTAAGTAAAATAATGTTTATTAAAATCTTGTTGTTTTGGTCTGCACAACCTTGCTTATGACTGACTTCAAGCATATTATCATACATTTCTCAGCATTAATAATTCTTTCTAATGGCCTCTTTATGAACTTTGGTTTTTTTTCTTTATGTTTCTATTTTTACTGATCTGTAGGAAATCTTTATGTCTTCTAAACAACAGTCTTTTATTTTTGGTATGTATTATAAGTACATTTAATATTTTATTAATTGATTTTATATAATTTTTAAATTTTAATGGTATCAAATGTATCAATTTATTTCTTCATACTTTCTATTTTTTATTTGATACTTCAAGTCATACATTTTTCATTTTTTCTTATAAATCTGGTATAGTTCTCCATTATTTTAGATCTTTCTATGCCCTTCAGCAAATATTATTGCTTCCTCTATAAACTTCTGCACAGCCTGACAGATTTATTCCTAGGGAATTTTTGGCTTTCATGGATGATATATTTTAATTTCATTGCCTAATTTATATTTGGAATATAGGAATGTTATTGATTTGGGAGTAGTAATCTTGCATCCAGAAACCTTCCTAACTCTTATTAATCCTAATAGTTTATAAAATGTCTTGAAGTTTAGAAGCAGAGTATTGGCTCAATTGCAAATAATTAAAACTGGTCCTTGAGTTCAGCCCTAATTACTTCTCTATCTCTTCTATTTTATTGCTGTGATATAATAACTTCATAGTAGTTACTTTGTTAAAAATAATGAAATTTTTTTTATTATCATAGTAAAATTTATTCTACTATTATAAATTTAATAGTGGTGATGGCAGTCATCCTTGTCTTCCAACAGCAAGGGGAACTATTATTTCACAACTCAGTGCCACGTTTTCTCTACATGTTTGAAAAATTTCTTTCATAAAGTTGGGAAGTTTCACTGTTTTAAGCTTTCAAAGAGTTATGATTATAATGATAATAATAATTATAAAGAAAAATTGGTCCTAAATTTTGACATTTCTCTGTATCTACTTTAATATATAGTTATCAGCTTTAATTTATTAATGTGGTGAATTACATTAATATATTACATTAAAAGCATACCTTGCATTTCTAGGATAAATTCCACTAGAATATAATGTATTATTTATATACATTAATAGATTATGTGCATTATCATTTTATTTACTCAAAAATTTAATTTCTTATGCTATTCTACCTTAACCTGTTATCAAATCTTATCAGAATATTGCCTGTTAAAGCAGTATCAGTGAAAGTTTACAATTATTTAACATTTTGGAGGTTTAGATAAAAATACAACATTTATCTAATTGCAATATATTTTAAAGGCCTTCTATTTTTCTTGAATCAATTTGATAAAATTTGTCTCTTTATCTATATTGTTAGAAAGTAAATCGGGGCACAATAAAATGTTAAAGAGTTTATTTGAGTAAATAGTGATTCATGAGTCACATGCCTCCAAACTTGAAGAGGTCTGAGTTCTCTATCAATGGAACATGAGGGGAAGGCTTTTTATAGGACAAACACAGAAGAAAAACAAAGAAAATATTTGATTAGTTACAGTTGTACAAGTAGCCTTATGTAGTCTAACCCGACATAAAATCTCTAGTCGTGTTTGTTGCTGATTGGCTGCCAAGAGCATGGTATCTGTCTCTGATTGATGGAAATGTGTTTGAAACTATTTCTAATAGCTATTTATTCATGGCATGGGACTATGCCCAAAAAAGTCTTCTTTGGAGAACAGGAAATTTTTTCTGAGGGGCACTATCTTTGTCTGTTCATATTGGATTAAATAATCTTGATAGCAGTAATATTCATGCTGTATTTTAATGTTTAACTGTAACAATACAAGAAGATATTCTAGAATTTTGGAATTTGTAAAGACTGGAGAAATAGTTGGATAAGACTCACCAAAATCATATTAGGAGTAAACAAGAAACAGTTTGCTAAATAGTTAGGACATAGGCATAGAAATACTGGTATATTACAGAAATATATTGACAAATTTATATATACCGTAATATATATCTCATTAAAACTTAATCATTTGTATGTTTAGTTAACTTCACAGTTTTCTAAAATATCAGAAAAACAACACGAAACAACTATGGTGAATGAATATGTATTGATTGATTTGATCATTGGAAGACTGTCTTTTCCCCTGGTTTGCCAGTTAATGATGTATTTTATTCAAGTTGGTCTACTTTAATATGATGACTTCTGTCATCACGGATAATTTAGTGTATCCATGTATAATTTAGCAATACAGTAAATTTTCTGTTCTCTGAAGTTGTTCAATAGTTGGAATTCAAATGCTGTCTATGTTGTGGTAATATCTGTATACTTTATGTATGGTGCAATCAACTAGTAAGTCCCATTACCCAATAACAAGCCTGGATTCCCATCAAACTCAGGTAAGCTTTTTGGTTTTCAGGCTCTGCTCTGCCTATGGAAAACAAGATGATAAAATAACTTTAAAAAAGAAAAACTGGAAGAATTGAGGATCTATGACTCTTTAATACTTCTTCCAATTCCATAAACTTGGAAAAGAAAAAAGATGAATTGGTTTGTGTAGACAAGCATGATTCAGACTTATGACCCGTTTATTAAAGTAGCAAAATGACGGGCTTGAGACTGGGAGCAGAATTTCTCTCAAGAAATATAAGAAAGAGACTATTAATTCACTGATGACAGGTTATATCACAAAAATCACGCTCCAAAATTTTTACCTATTTTCATTTCCATTGTTAATGCATTAGCATAGACCTATTTCACTGTACCTATGTAAACAATAGAAATAATATATCCCATTCTAATTCGTATATGTATATACAAATATATGTATACTTTATTAATCTGAGTATCACTATGACTTGGAATGAGACATACAGTTAGAAAACAGAATAGAAAGACAATGTCTTAGATAAAGAAAATAGAGTTTTAAGGAATGAGGCAGAGTACCACTGAATATAAAGATGCTATAAACTTGTAAGGAAATGAGTAACCCTCCAATCATACATGCCATGAGGAGGATATGATTAAAGCTGAAAGATGAAAGAAACAAGAGTAAGATCACTGAAAGCTAGCTCTTTAAAAAATCTGACAAAATGGGACAATATGTGATGTACTCTTAACATCAGTTATAAAACTAACATAGTATGATAATTTGTAAAAATTCTAAATATCCCAAAGTTGTATTCTATTTAAGAAGATCTTATAATTTCTTCACTTTTTCATTTTACAATTCAATATCCTGAGGAAAAGTAACTAAAAAAACAAATGGAAAATTCAACTCATGTTTCAGTTTTGAAAAACAAATTTGTTTTTGGTTAGTGAAGTGTAAGTAAAGCCTTTGGAGAAAGTAAATATTTAAGTTTTAGACTTTGATTAAGTAAGAATGGCCAGGGACATTCACAGATGCATCTGTGATAGCAAGAAAACTAATAATAAACATCTTAAAGAAACATAAGCAGGATTCCATAAGAAGGTTGTAGAGATCTATTTTATCAGGAAGTATTCTCAATTTTCACACATTAATTACTAGATATATTGAAATTGTTAAAGCAATGTTTTACAAACAAATTCCTCTTTGTTGTTATTATTAAAATGACTTGATAAACATAGTAAAATATTCAAACATTATAAAAGTGAGTCATTTTTTCAGATAGGAAAAAGTAAATCTCAGTAACTTTCTGGATTGTCAGATTCATCTCCAGAGTTTAACAACAGTTTTCTGTGCTTTCGCATAGAAAAAAAAGTGTATGTGTTTATACATGTGTGTATGTATATATACATGTATGTATATATGTATATGTATATATACACATATGTATTGTGTATATATACACATGTGTATATATACATACATACATGTGTATATACACACATATGTGTATATATACATACATACGTGTGTATATATACACATATATGTATATATACATATATACATACACGTATGTATATATACATATATATGTATATATACATACATGCGTGTGTGTATACATATATACATATACATATATGTATGTATATATACATATATACACATACACACATGTATATATATACATGCACACACATGTATATAAATATGCACAAATAAACATTTGAAATTTTATGTTTTTATGAATAAAGCTTATCAAATGCAATATTCAGTAGCTTTTTGTGGGCAACATGCACATGATTGTAAGCACTGACTTGGGTCAATAGAGTTATCTTGGATAGAAATCCAAACTCTTCCACTTGCTGGCTATGTAACAATCAGAAAATTATGTAATTTCTCTGTAATTCAGTTTCCTTATTTGTAAAAATGTAGATGATAATAATATTTCCTTCAGGAGGCTGTTGTGAAGACCAAATTTATAAATTTATATGAAATACTTAGAACCATGCCACATGGTAAAAAAAACAAGTTTAGCCACTATTATAATATTATTCTGCTTCTCTCACTTATTAATTTATTTTAGAGATATACTCCTATTTTCACATACACACATTGATAGAATTTGTCTCTGTGTCCCCACCCAAATCTCATCCTGAATTATAATCCCATAATTCCCACGTCATGGGATGGATTGGGTGGGAAGTAACCAAATCATGTGGGAGGGAAAAATGTTTTCCTGGGCCCATTCCAGGGCCTCCCTGCTGTGTGCAGCCTTGGGACTTGGTTTCCTAAGTATCAGTCACTCTAACATTGGCTAAACGGGGCCAAAGTACAGCTCAGGCTATTGCTTCAGAAGGTGCAAGCCCCAGGCCTTCGCAGCTCCCATGTGGTGTTGGGTCAGCAGGTGCTCAGTTGACAAGAAAATGGGGTATGGGAACCTCTGCCTAGATTTTGTAAGATATAAGGAAGCACTTGTATGTCCAGGCAAAGGTTGCTGTTGCAGGAGCAGAGCACTCATGGAGAATCTCTGCTAGAGCAGTGTGGAAGAAAACTGTGGAATTGGAGCCCCCACACAAATTCCCAATTGGGGCATTGCCTAATGGAGCTGTCAGAGGAGGGCCACCATCCTTTAGACCCCAGAATGGTAGATTCACCAACAGCTTGCATTGTGCACCAGGAAAGGCTGCAGACACTCAACCTCAGCCTGTGAAAATAGCCAGGAGTAAGGCAATACCCTACAAAGCCACAGAGGCAGAGCTGCCCCAAACCATGGGAGTCCAGCTCTTGCATCAGTGCAACCTGGATGAGACACGGAGTCAAAGGAGATCATTTTGGAACTTTAAGGTTTGGAGACAGCCTTGTTGGATTTCAGACTTGTGTGGGGCCTGTAGCCCCTTTGTTTTGGCCAGTTTCTCCCATTTGGAATGGGTGTATTTACCCAATGTCTGTACCCACCTTGTATCTAGGAAGTAACTAATTTCCTTTCAGTTTTACACGCTTATAGGCAGAAAGGACTTGCTTTGTCTCAGATAAGACTTTTGACTTGAACTTTTGGGTTAATGTTGGAATGAGCTAAGACTTTGGGAGGCAGTTGGAAAGGCATGATTGTGTTTTGAAATGTGAGGACATGGTATTTGGCAGGGGATGGAGTGAAATGACATGGTTTGTCTCTGTGTTCCATCCCAAATCTGATCTTGAATTATATACCATAATCCCCACGTGTGGGGATATCCAGTGAGAGGGAATTGAAACATGGGGGTGGTTCCTCCATGCTGTTCTTGTGATAATGAGTGAGTTCCCATGAGATCAGATGGTTTTATAAGGGGCTTTTCCCAACTTCCCTCGGCACTTCTCCTTCCTAACACCATGTGAAGAAGGACGTGTTGGCTTCCCCTTCTTCCATGAATGTAAGTTCCCTGACATCTCCCCAGCCATGCAGAACTGTGAGTAAATTAAACCTATTTTTTTTTATTATTATACTTTAAGTTCTGCAGTACATGTGCAGGTAATTCAGGATTGTTACACAGGTATATACTGCCTTGGTGGTTTGCTGCATCCACACCTCCATCACCTGTATTAGGTATTTTTCCTAATGTTATCCCTCCCCAATGCCCCCACCACTTGTTATCCCCACTAGGCCCCCCAACCCCCAACAGGCCCCGGTGTATGATATTCCCCTCCCTGTGTTCATGTGTTCTCATTGTTCAACACCCACTTATATGTGAGAACATTCAGTGTTTGGTTTTCTGTTCTTGGGTCAGTTTGCTGAGAATGATGGTTTCCAGTTTCATCCATGTCCCTGCAAAGGACATGAACTCATCCTTTTTTATGGCTGCATAGTATTCCAGGGTATATATGTGCCACATTTTCTTTATCCATTCTATCACTGATGGACATTTGGGTTGGTTCCAAGTCTTTGCTATTGTAAACAGTGTCGCAATGAACATACATGTGCATGTGCCTTTATAATAGGAGGATTCATAATACTTTGGGTATATATCCAGTAATGGGATTGCTGGGTCAAATGGTATTTCTATTTCTAGATCCTTGAGGTATCCCCACAGTCTTCCACAATGGTTGAACTAATTTGCACTCCCACCAACAGTGTAAAAGCATTTCTATTTTCCGCATCCTTCCAGCAACTGTTGTCTCCAGATATTTAAGGATTGTCATTCTAACTGGCATGAGATGGTATCTCAATGTGGTTTTGATTTGCATTTCTGTAATGACCAGTGCTGATGAGCAATTTTTCCTATGTTTGTTGGCTGCATAAATGTCTTCTTTCAAAAAACGTCTGTTCATATCCTTCACTCATTAGCTGATTTTTTTTTTCTTGTAAGATTGTTTTAGTTCTTTGTAGATTCTGGATATTAGCCCTTTCAGATGGGTAGATTGCAAAAAATTTTTTCACATTCTGTGGGTTGCTGGTTCACTCTAATGATTGTTTCTTTTGCTGTGCAGGAACTCTTAAGTTCAATTACATCCCATTTGTCTATTTTGGCTTTTGTTGCCATTGCTTTCAGTGTTTTAGTCATGAAATTTTGCCAATGCTTGTGTCCTGAATGGTATTGCCTAGGTTTTACTTTAGTATATTTATGGTGTCGGGTCTTAGGTTTAAATCTTTAATCCATCGACAGTTAATTTTTGTATAAGGTGTAAGGAAGGGGTCAAGTTTCAGCTTTCTGGCAATACTAGCTAGCTAGTTTTCCCAACACCATTTATTAAATAGCAAATCCTTCCCCATTGCTGGTTTTTGTCAGATTTGTCAAAGATCAGATGGTTGTAGATGTGTGGTGTTACTTCCAAGGCCTATGTTCTGTTCCATTGGTCTATATCTCTGTCTTGATAGCAGTACCATGCTGTTTTGATTGCTGTAGCCTTGTAGTATAGTTTGAAGTCAGGTAGCATGATGCATTCAGCTTTGTTCTTTTTGCTTAGGATTGTCTTTGTCATGTGGGCTCTTTTTTGGTTCCATATGAAGTTTAAGGTGTTTTTTTCAGTTCTGAGAAGAAGGTCAATGGTAGCTTCATGGGGATAGCATTGAATCTATAAATTACTTTGGGCAGTATGGCCATTTTCATGATATTGATTCTTCCCAACCATGAGCATGGGATGTTTTTCCATCTGTTGCTGTCCTATCTTATTTCCTTGAGCAGTGGTTTGTAGTTCTCCTTGAACAGGTCCTTCACAACTCTTGTTTGTTGTATTCCTAGGTATTTTATTCTCTTTGTAGCAATTGTGAATGGAGTTCGCTCATGATTTGATTCTCTGTCTGTTATTGGTGTATAGGAATGCTTGTGATTTTTAGACATTGATTTTGTATCCTGAGACTTTGCTGAAGTTGCTTATCAGTTTCAGGAGATTTTGGGCTGAGATGATGGGATCTTCTAAATATACAATCATGTTATCTGCAAATAGAGACAATGTGACTTCCTCTTTTCCTAACTGAATACCCTTTATTTCTTTTCCTTGCCTGATTGCTCTGGCAAGAACTTCCAATACTATGTTGATTAGGAGTGGTGAGAGAGGGCACCCTTGTCCAGTGCCAGTTTTCAAATGGAATGCTTCCAGTTTTCACCCATTCACTATGATATTGGCTGTTGGTTTGTCATAAAGAGCTTTTATTATTTTGAGATATGTTCTATCAATACATAGTTTATTGAGAGTTTTTAGCATAAAGGGCTGCTGTATTTTGTTGAAGATCTTCTCTGCACCTATTTATATAATCGTGTGTTTTGTCGTTGGTTCTGTTTATGTGATGGATTACATTTACAGATTTGCATATGTTGAACCAGCCTTGCATCCACCAGATGAAGCCGACTTGATCATGATGAATATGCTTTATGATGTGCTGTTGGATTTGGTTTGCAGGATTTTATTGAAGATTTTCATATCAATGTTCATCATGGATATTGATCTGAAATTTTGTTTTTTAGCTGTATCTCTGCCAGGTTTTGGTATCAGGATGATGTTCGTCTCACAAAATGAGTTAGGGAGGGTTCCCTCTTTTTGTATTATTTGGAATAGTTTCAAAAGGAATGGTATCAGCTCCTCTTTCTAAGTCTGGTAGAACTCAGCTGTGAACCTGTCTGGTCCCGGACTTTTTTTGGTTGGTTAACTACTCATCGCTGCCTCAACTTCAGACTTTGTTATTGGTTTCTTCAGGGATTCAGCTTCTTCCTGGTTTAGCCTTGGAAGGGTGTGTGTGTCCAGGAATTCAACCCTTTCTTCTAGATTTACTGGCTTATATGCATAGAGGTGTTTGTGGTAATCTCTGATAATAGTTTATATTTCTGTGGAATTGGTGTTGATATTCCCTTCATCATTTTTATTGTAACTATTTAATTCTTCTCTATTTTCTTTTTTATTACTCTGGCTAGCAGTCAATCTATTTTGTTGATCTTTTTGTCTTGGGTTAGTCCTTGTAGGAACATGAGAATGGACTAATATATAGATCAATATTGTTCTTTCTAATTGCCGCATAGTATTTTTTCACTCCCATGTTGATGTACAGTGTAATGACCAATATTGCAGTAACATTCCATGTTCTTTGTACATTAACGTGTAAACATGTACTTAGAAAATATTTTTAAAGATAGAATTAATAGTTCAAAGCATAAAAAGCGTGCCATGTATTGGATAATGGTCCCACAACAGATACTTAGGGACAAATATCTACACAAAGTATACCATGTTATTTAAGATCTATTGGTAAAAGACTTGTAGAAAACACAAAACATACAAAAGGACATACACAATTATGTTTGAGGCACAGATCTCAAAAGAATAATTCTAAGGTCAGGGGTAACAAGTAAAAATATTATCAGAAAAGAACATCTCATCTCTATGTTTACTTCTTTTTTTTTTTCAGGGAAGCAATCTTTAGATAAAAGATCTAAAAACCTAAAGTTCAATATAAGTGAAAATACTATTTGCACTTTTCTAGATTCTTTAGAAACTTATAAATAAGGCCATGCAATTACAATTGAGAGCTACTGCAAGGTGAAAAAATGCCCTAAATTCTGAGATCAAAGGACCAGGTGAAAGTTTTTAATGAATACCTACTTATTTACTGGATGCCTTTTCCAAGCAAATTTTCTAAGACTGTCTCCTTGTTCATAAAATAAAATCTGAAGAAGAAAAAATGATAATGTCCTATTGCAAAGGATTATTTTGATTATTTTGAGAATAAAACAGTATATATTTTATAAATAAGTCATCATTACTAATAAACTTGAAGCATAAGAGAATTGTAAAAATAATGGTTGTCAAAAGTAATCCTAATTTTTTTTAAAGCAGAGGAAAGTGAGATTAATGTACCATCCTCAGAGATGTATAAAACACATCTTCAAATGAAAGCTAATGAAGGTTTTAGAAAGAAAAATGCTGATAAATGGGAACTAACATGAATTCACCAAAACAAGTCATAAGAGACTAGCCTCATTTCCTCTTTTAAAAGAAATAGTAGAATAAGGAGTCAAGAAGTATAGTAAATGTAGCAATTCTAAAATTCAGGAAATAATTTGAAACAATCCTTTGAATTATTCTTGTAGAGAAGATGAAAAGCTTAATTAATTTACTAGGTATGATCAGGTATATATACACAAAGGTCACTTAATCAACGGAGAAAGCTAATAACTGTTACAAAGCATTGCTATTATTTCTTACTATCTGTCACTTATTTGAATGCAGAGAAAACATATGTACCAAAGGAGAAAGTTATCTGAAAACTTAAATATATAGCAGGCAACTTTCTTGAAAAATAGAATGAGGGGTCACAAAATTCTCACATGTAGAACAGAAGACCAAATCAATAAAATGGAAGTGTCTAGTCATCACAAAACTAATACATTAACTACACAAGTATGAAAAGACTTAATTAGAAATGCTAAATGACAGGAAACATGTAAGTAAACCGTGTTATGTGGCTGTCAAAAATGCTAACGAGCTCTATGAGTACGATGTAATAAAAAGTGTAGCATAAGGATTGGGTGAAGTTATACTACCTTTCAACCTCAAGTTGCTAAAACTATATGTAGAATATTTTTTTGCCCATGACAATGAATGGCATTTTCAGAAAGATGTTGATAAAAATGCAAATGGAAAAGAACAGAGGGTCACTTAACTAAATGATTGGCACCACTCAAGGTGGAGCCCACTTTAATGGAGCACCTCAAAAGTACATATAAGAGCCACTTAAGTGAGAGGGAAATTTATACCATAAAAAGTGAAAGGGGCCGGGCGCGGTTGCTCACGCCTGTAATACCAGCACTTTGGGAGGCCGAGGCGGGTGGATCACGAGGTCAAGAGATCGAGACCATCCTGGTCAACATGGTGAGACCCTGTCTCTCCTAAAAATACAAAAATTAGCTGGGCATGGTGGCACGTGCCTGTAATCCCAGCTACTCAGGAGGCTGAGGCAGGAGAATTGCCTGAACCCAGGAGGCGGAGGTTGCGGTAAGCTGAGATTGCGCCATTGCACTCCAGCCTGGGTAATGAGCAAAACTCTGTCTCAAAAAAAAAAAAAGTGAAAGATAAATATTTAAATAAATATTTATTTAACTTATTAATAAACTAAATATTTATTTAACTTATCAATAAATTTAATATTTATTTAACTATCAGGAGAGCTACGGGATGAAAACAAAACTTAAGAGAAAAGGAGACATAAGTAAATGCAATGCAATGTGGTATCCTGGATTGGTTCTTAGAACAGATTATTGGTTTTCTTTTCCTTTTTTTCTGAGACAGGGTCTCACTGTGTTGCCCAAACTCAAGTGATCCTTCCTCCTTAGCCTCCCAAGTAGCTAGGACCACAGGTGCCAAACCACCATGCCTGGCTAACTTTTTGTATTTTTGGTAGAGATGAGGAGTCTGGTCAAAACAGGTTATTGGTGGAAAGAAAAACTGATGGAATCCACATACTCAAAAAGAGACGGGGAAAAGAAGGGGCCATACATGGTGGTTCATGAGTGTAATTCCAACTACTTGGAAGGCAGAGGCAGGAGGACTGCGTAAACTCAGGAATTCAAGACTAGCCTGGGCAACAAAGTAGATGTATTCTTTTTAATTTACCAGAGAATAAGGACCTATGGGTAAAATTTACAAGGTGTTTGAAATCACCAAAAATATAATGAAAAGCTCATGAAATAATTAGAACCATTCATGCATGGAAAGGGCTGCCTTTGAGTAGTGAGATCTTTGTCACTGGAGTCATTAATGAAGAGGTGGGAAAGCCACTTACAGGAAATTTTGTAGAAGTAAATCCCAGAAGGTCGTGAACTCTGTTTTTAAGATTCTATAACTGTTTACCAACTTACTTCTTTTCTGTCTTCTTCCTTTATTTAGTTTAAACTATTTTTCTCACTTGGGTCTCCTTTTCCATTCTCCATGTAGTATATAGCAATATAGCAATAGACTTGAGACATATCATGCCAGTCTCATCTTTTATGTTTATTTTCCCTCAGCTCTTTTTTATTACTCTCTGTTAAGTCTTCATAAGGATTTATGCATTTGGCTTAACTTTTCTGTTTATGGGCATATGCTTGTTTCCTCCATTGGTCTGTTGTTTTATTGCTAATAAGCCGTTTTTCAAAGATGCCAGACTTAACATACTTTTATGCTGTTTTATAACATTACTACTGATTATTCTGAGTATAATTCAGTAGTCACTTTTAAGTTAAAATTTATGACATTTACTTGTCCTGCTGAACTAAACAAAATTACCTATGATCAGATCATTGTGATAATATGAGTATGCATTTCTCTGTATTTCACTTAGTTGATAACCCATTTTCTGATTAAGATGATAAGGTGGACATTTCTACAATACATAGGTATATATTAATGTAATATTCCTATATATTTTTAAAAACTATGTTTCCTAATTATAAGATATTATACTAACTACAGGAAATTATCCCAACTATATGTTGCCTGCAAGACTCACTTTAGCTTTACATAGACTGAAATTAAAGGAGTGGAAAAAGGTATTTCAAATGGAAACTAAAAGAAAGCAATCATAGCTACACCTATGTTAGACAAAATAGACTATTTCAAAACAAGAGACACAGAAGGTCATTATGTAATGTTAAAGGGGTCAATTTACCAAAAGGATATAAGAATTGTAAATATGTGTACGCACCCAATATTGAGTCACCTAAATATATAAAGCAAATATTAACAGAACTGAAGAGAGAAATGTTGGTGCAATAATAGTAGGGGAATTTAATCCCCTACTTTCAATAATAGACAGACCATTGAGACAGAAAATCAATCAGGAAACATTCAACTTGAAATATACTTTAGACCAAATGAACTTAACAGGCATGTGCAGAATATTTCTTTCAATAGTAGCAGTAGAGTATACTTTCTTCTCAAGCATTCAGGAAACATTCTCCAGGATAGTTCATAAAAGAAGCCTAAATAAATTTAGGAAAATCAAAATTATGTCAAGCATCTCTTCTGACCACAATGGTATTAGGCCAAAAATCAATAACAGAAGGAAAAGTGACAAATATGTTGAAATTAAACCACAACTGCACAACTCATGAATCAAATAGTGAAAACAAATCAAAAACTGTATTGAGACTGGTAGAAAAGGAAACACAACATACAATATTCATGATGTAGCAAAAGCAGTTCCAACAGGGAAGTACATAGCAATAAGCATGTTGTGGGAAAAATAAGAAAATTCTCAAGTAAGCAATTTCACTTTACACTTCAATGATCTAAAAAAAGAAGAGCAAACTTAACCCAAAGGTAGTAGAAAAAAGGAGTAGAAAAACTAAAACAATAATGATTAGAGCAGAAATAAATAGAATAAAAACAATAGTAAGCAAGAGAAATAAGTTTTTTAAGATAAACAAAATTGACAAAATTTTAACTAGACTAAAATGATACACGACTGAAATAATCAAAATCAGAAATGAAAAAGAAGGAATTACAACTGATACCACAGAAATACAAGGGATTATAAAAGACTATTATGAAGAACTATAAACCGAGAAATTGGACAATTTAGAAAACATGCATAAATTCCTAGGCATATACAACCTACCAAAACTGAATCATGAAGAAATAAAAAATCTGAATAGACCAATAACAAGTAAGGAAACTGATTTAGTAATTAAAACAAAATCTCCCACAAAAGAAAAGTCCAGTATCTGATGGCTTCACTGATAAACTCTATGAAATGTTAAAGATTTAATACCAAATTTTCTTAAACTCTTTCAAGAAATAAAAGCAAAGAAAATGTTTCCAAACTCATTTTACAAAGCCAGTATTACCCTCATACCAAAGTTAGACAATGACATTACAAGAAAAGAAAATGACAGGCCAATTATCAATGAACATAGATTCAAAAATATTCAACAAGATACTAGCAAATCAAATTCAACAGTACATTAGAAAGATCATACAGGGGGATTTATTCTTGTAATGCAAGGATGGTTCAACATATAAAAATCAATAAATGTGATATACCACATGAATGGAATAAAACAAAAAAATCATATCTCAATAGATGTAGAAAATCTATTGGGGGTGGGAAAAATGCGAAGGTTTTGATCAAAGGGCACAAACTTTAAGTAGCAATATGAGTAAGTTCTGGGTATCTAGTATATGGCATGGTGACTATATCTAATAATGATAAGATATTGTCTACTTAAAATTTGCTAACAGAATAGATCTTAAGTATTCTAGCCATCAAAAAGAAAAAGTGAGGTGACGAGTGTAGTAGTTAGCTTGATAGTGGTAATTCATTTCACAATGTATGTCAGAACATGATATTGTATACCTTAAAAATATACAATGATTATTTGTCCACTTATACCTCAATAAATCTGGAAAAATAACATTTATGCATTTAATTTAAAAAGAAAAAAAATTTAACAATTTAAAGTATGAGGACATACATTACCCATAATCTCACTACTAAGAGACAAATATTTTTAATATTGTTATACTCTCTGCTATACTTTTTTAATGACTATTTTAACTTAATTTAATTACACATACATATGTATGCACAAATGTGGCTTTCTTAGTTCTCTCAATGTTATATTTATGAAATTTATACTATACTTTACAACCTTTGTAGACATCATTTTAAGCCAATATATTACATATCTGTGTCATTCTTGTATTAATATGTTTTAATTTTTATTATTATAAATAGTATATGAGTAAATTCTTATATAAAATACTTGTGTATTTAGAATTATTTCTGAACCAAAGTACGAAGACTTAGAAGTTATTCATGTATACTCATTCTAAAGTTAAACAGGGTGGACCTAGAACAATGATAAACTAGAAACAGTCCTTTATGTTGAACTAAAATAACTGGAAACACAAATTTAATGTTTTTAACTGATGTAATTGGGACAACAGTTATTGTATTAAAAATTTTTTAAGAAGCAAATGAGGTTGTGTTTGCAAATGTACATTGCAACAATATAAATATGCATAACAGTTCTGATTATTATTTACAACAATTAAATGTGTAGTTTTGCTATATCAACCAGTTGAAGTGATGCTAATAATTTTATGTTGCGTCATTGTCTGTTTTGAATGTACATTTAGCTCTCTCATGTCAAGGCTTAGTCACCCTTTACACAAGTTCCAGCATTACATCATAACCAACTGGTTCAAACTGATGGTCAGAGACAAAAACTTAGCCATCGCTTCTGCCTAGAAGAGTGGGCTGTCTGCTAAGAGTGGGCTCTCTGCTTTTCTGTTGCTTCCTTTAAAGGTTCCTTATAGTCATTCATCCATAAACCTAAAGTGACCTACATCCTATTCCCCAATACATGCTGCTA
Source organism: Sapajus apella (assembly GCF_009761245.1). NCBI lineage: Eukaryota > Metazoa > Chordata > Mammalia > Primates > Cebidae > Sapajus > Sapajus apella. The sequence goes on along the minus strand of NW_022436986.1, from coordinate 8,526,781 downwards.
GTTGTCACATGTCTTTTCTCCTCCACGTGATTTCTGACCTCCATGTGTGGCCTCTGTTTAGTACACAGATCTCCTAGGATCTGTGTACTATACACTTTTGAGCTTTCACATTGTGGTTGTGTCACTGAAGCTTACAATCTGGACCCTGAATGCAAGGCCACATTGGAAGAACACTTGCAGGTGAATCCCCAGCTGCAGCTCTCCTACCAGGCCTCTAGTGGCTGCTGAGAACAGTAGCTATCAGCTAAGTTATCATCTACAAATGAAGGCTTAGGACAAATAATTTATTTGAAGACAAATATGTACTATGAGAATACACAGTTCTGTGCTTCATATGTGAAATTTAATGCAGCAAAATGTGTAAGTTTGTTTCCAGAAAGGATGAAAATCTTGCTTACATAAGATATTCCTACTCATGAGTTTATTACCTGCTCTCTTTGCTTTCTATATCTAATAACTACATAAGTTGGAATCCAACAATCCCCAATTTAAAATATAATTATAAAGCTATCTGAGTCATAGTTTGAAATTCAATTGGACTGTACAAGAATAAACATGCAGGAATTATTTTAAATGACAATTAGGAGATTCCTGAGGTCCTCCCACATGAAGGTTCTGTCTTGACCCAGCAAATTTAGCCCAGCCATCCCCTAAACTTCATGTGTACCATATTTACAACAGCCTCAGATTAACAGCCTTCCTTTACTTTTACTATAATGACCACCTCGCTAAGAAAGATAACAGAAATTGACATTTAAATTAGACTCAGAAGAACCAGGGATCCTATCCAGTAATTTCAACTGTAATTATGAGGCATGGGCAAAGCAGAGAGAGATGCAAGATTGTCAGTGTTGCACTCCCAGGTTTTTCTTGCCACATTAGGATGCTCCCTGACTCAGAAGTAGCACATTAGTCTTCTAAGTAACATATAGAGCCATATTGCTTACATAAAAGGAAGCTATTTTGGTCTTGAAACATCTCCCTCCAATACTTTGAAAGTTTATGTGAAATATTTCAGGAAGCCATGTCCCATAAATACAGAGATTCCAGGATTGCATAGCATAAGTAAAACTTGATAGAACAAGTATATCCTGCTAAAATAATTTCATAGACACATGTTCTCTCACAAGCAAATTATATTAGTGTGTCAAGAGGTCTATTAATAGCATGTTTTCAAGGAGATTTGGCCAGAATTTGTTTTAACCTTGTGAGTGTGCTAGTAAAAGGAGAACATGCATAACTTTTCTGCTACTAACCCTTTTCTGCCCACTAGGGCTGAGTTTCCAATTAACATTACTTCAGGGATTATTATTATTATTTTGAGATGGAGTTTCACTCTTGTTACCCATACTGGAGGGCAGTGGCATGATCCCAGATCACTGCAACCTCCACCACCTGGGTTCAAGCAATTCTCCTGCCTCAGCCTCCCAAGTAGCTGGGACTACAGGCATGCCCCACCATGCCCAGCTAATTTTGTATTTTTGGTAGAGATGGGGTTTCTCCATGTTGACCAGGATGGTGTTGATCTCTTGACCTTGTGATCCACCTGCCTCGGCTGGTGGGATTGTAGACATGAGCCACCATGCCCTGCCACTTCAGTGATTATTTATAGAACACTTACTCTGTACCAGACATTATGCTACATGACTGTGATGTAAGTATAAACAAGGTGAATGATATGGCTTGGCTGTGTCCCTATCCAAAATCTCATCTTGAATTGTAATCCCCACAATCCCCATATGTCAAGGGTGGGACCAGGTGTAGGTGATAAGGGTGGTTTCCCACATGCTGTTCTTGTGATAATGAATGGGTCTCAGGAGATCTGATGATTTTATAAGTGTCCAGTGTTTCCCCTGCTTGCACTCACTCTGTCCTGCCACTCTATGAAGAAAGTGCTTGCTTCTCCTTTGCCTTCCACCATAATTGTAAGTTTCCTGAGGCCTTCTTCCCAGCAATGTGGAACTGTGAGTCAATTAAACCTCTTTCCTTTGTAAATGACCCAGTCTCAAGTATTTTTTCATAGCAGTGTCAGAATTGACTAACACAGTAAGCAAGGTCTATTCTCTTGTAGGCTTATAATTTGAGAGAAGGAAACATATAATAAGAAAATTATTGCAAATTACAATTTATGGTACATGCTATAAATGTGCAATAATTGCAAACTGTAGAACATTCTATTAATACAATAAAATATAATGAATTTAGAGAAACAGGGTGGAATGAATGCCTCACTAAAGAATTGACTTCGTATTTGAACGTTTGTTGACATAATTCATGGATAAATTGGAGCCCTGCCTTTAAAATTCAAATATATCAGTAGTTTTTATCCAAACACAGCTTGCCTCTATTTATGAGAACCCTAGCCACTGACTATAATCCTCTTTCCAATCTTTTATTACAAAAATCACTGAACTGCAAGTCCAACTTAATTCAATAATTGTCTAATATCTCTGCTTCTACTAACTCCCAAGCAATAGGCTGAACTCTTGAGAGGAAACGAGTTCATGAAGCCCTTTTACCTATTACATACTGAATTTATGCCCACTCATCTTGGGGATAGTAGCCACAGCAGACTCCCAAGTTTCTCCTCCACATTTATTCAAATGTTCAAAGTCATTGAGGTTGCAATTATACTTATTTGAAATTGGAGTTCTATTATCCTGTATTATAGCAAACAAATGTATAGACTAGTATAGGTTTATAAATCATTAGAAACAGTGAATTGAAATATAATACTTAATAACTATGTAAAGGTGATCACAAATAATTCTAAAGACAGAAGCAGAATCAGTCTGTATTAAAAGGTCATTTTTCTCACTTAAAATTGGGCAACTCCAACACTGGTGAACCATTTTCAGCCTATAAGGTAGGCTTAATTGTCTTTTTGTAAATGCTCATTTCTCTAGCCATAGGTCTTCAGAAATACCACAGTTTGAGAGAAAATATTGCTAAACTAATAAGTTCAGTTTTAAGTACAAGGAGAAAAGTGTAGCTGGAGAGTCATAAACATTTTCTTTCAGTCCCATTCCCTAAACTTCATTTTCAAATACCATTGGCTCTCACTTCCCAATATATCACAAATCCCTTAATTTCTTATTACCTCCACCACTATTTCCACACATCAATTCACCATCATCTAGCATCTAACTTCGACCATTTACTGGACGCCTTATAGCTATGTTTAGTTCGTTATATTCAACTTCTGATACAGCTGATGTTTGACCCTCTTATAAAAACTGTTTTATTAAAAATTCTAGGCCTAGTGTGGTGGCTCACGTTTATAATCCCAGCACTTTGGGAGGTTAGGGTGGGTGGATCACCTGAGGTCAGGAGTTCGAGGCCAGCTTGGTCAACATAGTGAAACCCCGTCTCTACCAAAAACACAAAAGCTTAGCAGGATGTGATGGCACAAGCTGAGCCTGTGGTTCCAGCTATTCAGGAGGCCGAGGTGGGAGAATTGCTTGAGCTTGGGAGGCAGAGGAACAATGAGCCAAGATCATGCCCATGCACTCCAGCCTGAGCAACACAGTGAGATCCTGTCTTTAAAAAAAAAAAAAAGAAAAAAATTCAAATATATACAAAAAACCAAAAATAGTATAATGAAATCTAAGAATTCATCTCTCAGCTTCAACAATTATTAATATTCTGCCATTCCCATCTAATCCTTATTCCTTACCTGATAGCTATAATAATGAAAATAATATTTATTATTGTTTCATCTTTATAAAACAGAAATTTTTTTACCTTTATAAAAAAGGAGGTAAAGACTGCATTTCTTCACTATTCTAAAAGCTGGAACTTGACCTTAACCTATTCTCCTCCTATTGCCTTGTCATTGCGAGATGATTCAACGAGGCTTCTGCTTTCCAAATATTCCATGTGGAAAGCAAATCTATGTAACAAACTCTAGGGTACACATCACATTTTCAGTTTCTCTTAACAGTTTTCATACTGCATCATTCAGTTTCCATACAGCACAGAGGCCACCATTCCGAAGTAAAAAGAGTAATATGTTAGTTACCTCTTTTTCCAGAGGAAACTCCAAACTCTACAAATAGTTCTTTTAACGGCTCTCTTAATGCTCTGAGGAATTTCTCACAAATAGAAATTCCATTTGACCCAGCAATCCCATTACTGGGTATATATCCAAATGATTACAAATCGTTCTACTATAAGGACACGTATACACGAATGTTCATTGCAGCACTGTTTACAATAGCAAGGAGGTGGAACCAACCCAAATGCCCATCGACGATAGACTGGATAGGGAAAATGTGGCACATATACACCATGGAATATTATGCAGCCATCAAAAACGATGAGTTTGGGTCCTTTGTGGGGACACGGATGAACCTGGAAACCATCATTCTCAGCAAACTGACAGAGGAGCAGAAGATCAAACACCGCATGTTCTCACTCATAGGCGGGTGTTGAACGATGAGAGCACATGGACACAGGGAGGGGAGCACTACACACTGGGGTCAGTTGGGGGGAAATAGGGGAGGGACGGTGGGGGGTGGGGAGCTGGGAAGGGATAGCAGGGGGAGAAATGCCAGATGTAGGTGATGGGGAGGAAGGCAGCAAATCACACTGCCACTTGTGTTCCTATGCAACAATTTTGCATGTTCTTCACATGTACCCCAAAACTTAAAATGCAATAAAATAAATAAATGGGAAAAAAAAAAAAGAAACCTAAAAAAAAAAAAAAAAAAACAAAGATGAGAAATGGACTGCCCTCTACCCCATACAGACAAAAAAGACAGGAGTTCTCAAAGTATACATCGTTAGTTAAGAAAGCTACCATTGCTTCAGATAATTTTGAAGTGTTGCTTTTCAGTTCCCAAATTTAAACTTTATAGAACGAATGTTCCATGGCCATAAAAAACTTAACTAATAAATCATATCCTCATACTTCATATAATTCACAAAGGCCTGTCTAAATACATTGTATTTACTTAAGATGAGGAATATTTGAGGGTATGTTCTAGTTAAGCTTTGCCAGTTCCTTAAAAAAAAAAATTAATCTTTATTCAAGGAGGAAAGGAAGCTGGGGAAGTGAAGGAACCAGCACTAATAGGATAAAATTAAATAAAAAGAAATACAGTCTATTACAGGAAAAATACTGCACTGACAGTGAAATCTATCATGTTGTTGAGTACGTCCCTGTGGACATAATGGGAACAGTATCTTCTAGATAATTAATGGTAGTGTGATCTTGCTGATAGGCCATATAAATGGAATCATGAAAAAAGTTCTACTTTCAATTTTATTATCTCTTTAGGACTCCAAAGGAAAAAAAAGAGACTTGAAACATTCATCTGAGTAACACAGTGCACTTGCCTAAGTATATTTATTTATCCCTGGTTACCCTCTGCAAACATGAAGAAATACTTCTGCATCTTATATCTCAAACCTAGAACACAGTGAATATATTTTTCTTTGTTGCCATTTTTGTAGTTTTAATTTTCACTATGCTGGATTTAGCCAAAGCGGATAAAATTGAACATAAATAGGTCCACATTTTAAAATGCTGCAGTCTATGTAATATCAATAATTGCCTAACCTAATAAGTGACATACGTCACCCATCATTAATCAGACTCTTTGTCATCTGAAATATGTTAGATTATCGTTTCACATACTTAAGAAATAATTATTTTTATTTGTGCATTAGTCAATGTAGGGTATTTTAACAAAGAGTACTCAAATCAGAGCGACTTAACAAAATGAATGTCTACTGCTTCCTCAGTACAGTGTGGTGTGCATGAGCGCTAAGTGAGAAGGAAATATTTGTTTTATTGTAGTTATTCAGGACCAAGACTGTTCATCTTTTGATAACACTATCTATAGAAGAAAATTAAGTCAAGAACAATGTGGAAGATTATTTTTCCGAACGACCTGTAAGTGACATACATTGCTTCTGTCTCCACATTCCATTGACTTGAACCATTCCCATAGACTGACAGACAGAACTGGACTAAGATAGGACCAAAAATGCACCCATAAAATTATGAAAAAAAATTGTATAAGGGTAAAGTCTCCCACTAGTAAGAAATTACACCCATGGCAAGGGAAAAACATTTTATTAATAAAACATAAGTCTTCAATTTGCAATTTTGGAGCCCATTTCTCTAGTTTAAAGAAAAAATTGACTACTTTTAATTCAATGCACATAGTAAATAAGAACTTGATCTTCTGGTGATATTTTTAACTTAAAATCACAAAAATGTAGAGATTATGCTTTCATTAAAATATTCTAATAGTTACTAAATGCACTGTCTAAAACCAGTGAATAAAAAGATGATTCAAAACCAAGATTGAGGATATTAGATTTAGCATGTAAGACCAAAAATTAGATATTACATTATAACAACATGGTAAATGCCCTGTTAAAAGTAGAAACAAGTACTATGGAAACCTAGAGATGTGTTAATTCTGCCAAGGGTGGCTATGGTACCTGGAAGTGCCCAGGTACGTCTCTAGTTGGAAAAGAAACATTGGCCTGGCCTTTAAATATGAGTAAGATTTCACCAGAATATAAAGATATAAAAGGCATTTTCGATGAGGAAAGAAGTAATTTGAAACTGTAGTGTCTCATATCAGGTTAGGTCCGGAAATTCTGAGTATGTTTGTGGATCTATAAATAATTTTCAATACATTATTATTTATTATTATGCTTTTCAATCTTGATGGTACATAATCTCTGACCTATGGGATCTAAGGTATTTGCCTAGAAGTATAAATAGTAAACTATAAATTTATAAAGGAATAATGAGATAATGTTGAGTTTATAATATTCAAAATATTTTCTAGAAAGAAAATAAGCATATGAGAGGAATGTTTAACTTGAAAGCCTTCCCCTGCCTAGTTTTACTGTTCCATCAAGTTAATGTTGTCCTGTCCTAGGCCAGGGCAGAAAGACAAAAAATATGATGTCTTTACAGAATGTTAAACAGGAAAGTAGCCTTTTGTGGTCTCAGTAATACCCTATTTACATAAAGTAAAGCCCCTTTCGTTGGCTGAAGGTGTAAGTCAGACACATAAACATGACTATTTCATTTTTCAATCCCTTGCTATTTTTCCTTCCCACATTCATTCAGGGGTGAGAATCGGGCCAGTTTCTTCCATTGCTCAGAGCATTTGGTCCTCACTTATGTAAAATTCTCTCTATCTTAGATATGTGTATTAGTTATCTATTGCAGCATAGTACTATTATCACAAATTCAGCAGCTTAAAACAACACACATTTATTACCTCATGGCTTCTGTGGGTCAAGATTTCAGGCACAGCTTCCCCGGGTCCTCTGTAAGGCTGTAGTCAAGGTGTCAGCTGAAGCTATAGTCTCATCTGAGGCTTGGCTGGGAAAGGATCCGCTCCAAAACTCACTCAGGTTGTTGGAATAACTCAGTTGATTATATATATACAACTCAGGGCTTTAGTGTTTTAATGTGAACTAGAGAGTGCTTTCAGCTCCTAGCAGCCACCCCCAGTTTCTCTGGAGGTAGATTCCCAACATGGCTACTTGCTTCCTCAACGCCAATAAAGGAAAGAGATTCCAGCAAGTTTGGTGTTAACAACTTTGTAATGTAATTACATAATTATATACAACTAATTGCATATATCTCACTGTATTCACCACATTCTGTTTCTTAGAAGTCACAAGTCCTGGCCCACATTCAAAGAGAGGTGCTCAACACAGGGCAGAATGGTAGGAGGTGGGAATTATGGGGGTCACCTGATGAGCCTATCCTTCATGATATGAAAAATAACTTAGACAATTATTTTGCAAGACAAATGCTGAAATCCAGAAATTATTCAATCTCTGACCTATCAGATCTAGGGTATTTGCTGAGAAGTATGAATATTAAACTATAAATTTAAAGAGGAAAAATGAGATAATAGTGAGTTTATAACATTCAAAAATGTATTTTCTAGAAAGAAAATAATCTCTAGATTTCAGCACTTGTCTTGTATGTAATTATGTAATTACATTACAAAGATTAAAACACCAAACTTGATAAGTCTCTCTCCTTTATTGGCTTTAAGGAAGCAAGCAGCCATCTTGGGAACCTACCTCAAAAGAAACTGGTGGTGGCCACTAGGAGCTGAAGAGCACCCTCTAGTTCACATTAAAACACTAAAGCCCTGAGTTGTATATATGTAATCGACTGAGTTATTCCAACAACCTGAGTGAGTTTTGGAGTGGATCCTTGTCCAGCCAAACCTCAGATGAGACTATAGCTTCAGCTGACACCTTGACTACAGCCTTTCAGAGGACCCGGGGAAGCCGGGCCTGAAATCTTGACCCACAGAAGCTATGAGGTAATAAATGTGTGTTGTTTTAAGTTGCTAAATTTGTGATAATAGCACTATGCTGCAATAGATAACCAATACATGTATCTAAGATAGAGAGAATTTTACATAAGTGAGGACCAAATGCTCCTCTGAGCAAGGGAAGAAACTGGCCCGATTCTCACCCCTGAATGAATGTGGAGAGGAAAAGTAGCAAGGAACTGGGAAATGAAATAGTCACACTTAACGTGTCTGACTTATACCTTCAGCCAACAAAATGTAAATAGGGTATTACTGAGACCACAAGAGTCTACTTTCCTGTTTAACATTCTGTAAAGACATCACATGTTATTGTCTTTCTGAAATGGCCTAGGACAGGACCACATTAAGTTGATGAAACAGTAAAATTAGGCAGAGAACAGCTTTGACATTCAACATTCCTCAGGCATGCTCATTTAGCCAGAAGTATAAGCCCTGACCTGAGAGCCAGAAAGCCTGCCATGGAATCTACCAAGGCACAGCAAATGGACCTCACAGAAGATGCTGGGATGGACAGCCAGGACAGACAGCTACATGGAGGGTGTTCCAGACTCAAAGGCCACAACTAGCTAGAGTGGAGGTGAGGTTGGAACAACTAAGGGCAATTCCTAGTTTCTTATCAAGCCAAGGGATATTACACTTTGATCTTCTGAGCTTTTCTCACCACTAGCTTCAGAGGCAATGGCAAGCAGGGCAATCAAAAATTGTGTGTGGGGAGATACCCAACATTGCTCAGGAGACCAGAATACATTCTTCAAGATCCTAAGTCATTTCCTTTAGAAACCACATAAATGCCTCACTGCTGTCTTCATGTGTTCTTTTGGCATCTTACAGAGTGAAGCCAGCGAGAGAAAGAGATGATCAAAGAGAATACTCTTCCAGGACAATTTGAACAGCACTAATACATAAACCGCCTTAAATTATGAGCCATAACTAATAGTATTAAAATAATTTTCAAGGAAAAAGATGATCAACAGACACCAAGATGACAAACATGTTGGAATTACTAGAAGCAAAGACTTAAAAGTAGATATTAAAAACATCCTCCAAGATGTAAAAGAGAATAGTATTGAAACAAATGGTTAAAAAAGAAGACGTAAATCTGCCTTACCATAACTTGAAGAGAATACTTAGCAATTCATTTAACAAAATTTTTATATAAGCTTCTGAAACTACAAAATGCTGATAAAGACATTTTTAAAACCTACATACTTGGAAAGATACTCCATTTTCATGAATTTTAATAATCAGTATAATAAAGGTATCATTTCCCTACCAATTAATCAATAGATTTAATGGAATTGCATTCAAAATCCAACAGGGATTTTTTTTGTAGATAAACACAATTAGATTCTAAACTGTGTTTGAAAAGGTAATGAAACTAAACATAGGATACAATTCTGAAAAAGAATAAAATTGGAGGACTCAGTATCCAATTTTAACACTTAAAGCTAATTAAGACAGAGTGGCACTGATAAAGTGAAAGACATGTAGATCATGGAAACAGTAGAGAGTGCAGAAATTGTCTTACAAACCACAGAATGGAAGAAAATATTTGTGAATCACATATATGACTAAGATCTTGTATCCAGAGTACATGAAGATCCCTCAAAACTCTACAGTAACTAAACAAACAATCCTCTCCCACAAATGGGCAAACAGACCCTTCACCAAAGACATAACAATGGCAAATAAGCACATGAAAAGATTCTCAACATCATTAGCATCCATAAATACAAATTAAAGCCACTATCACATAGTACTACGCACCTATTAGAAGGGCTAATATTTTTTTTAAATTGTTGGACAAATTGTAAAGCAATTAGTTCATTGGTTCATTCCTGGTGCCAATACAAAATGGTATAACCATGACGAACACAGTGTAGAAATTTCTCATTCAGGTAAACACACATTTACCATCTGACCTGGCCATCCCACTCCTAGAACCACTTCCATGTAAGTCCCACACACTCACTAATTGTACTAGTGTGGCTTCATTTCGCTTGACAAATGATCGTTTTTTTCACAAACTATATACAACTTAAAATCGAGAAACTGCCAAAAATTTAGAAATAACTTCAGCATTCTTCAAAGGACAAATGGACAAACAAACTGTAATATACCCTTACACAATGAAATCTATTCAACAATAAAAATGAACAAACTATTAACATATGTCACAAATTAATGAATCAAGGGCATTAGCCTGAGTGAAAGAAGCTAGTCCCAAATTGTTGTATATTGTATGATTCATTTATATTACAATCAAAGAAGACCAGACTTCAGGGACAGGAAACCAATCACTGGTTACAGGGTCTGCCTGACAATAAAGAAGCAGGGCATTGGGATCGTTCTATGTCCTTATTGTGTTGGTGGATACACTATTTCTAAAGTGTTAAAACTCATAAAATTGTATACTTACAAAACCTCAATTTTTCTACAACTACATTTTAAATAAATTTTAAAATCTAGTAGTCTATCTAGATGAGGTTTTCTGGGTTTCTTAGCCTAAATAATAGTTTCACTTAAAAACAACAAAAATACAACACTTGTAGCAGTTACTATGTACTAGACATTTTCTAAGCAAATGTATATTGATCAACTCATTTAATTCTCACAATAGTTACTTGAGGTATGTTTAATTATAGCTTCTATTATTATTTCTACTTTTCAGATAAAGTGAGAAGAGGTTTGTTACCATCTTACACTGCTAGAAAGAACTACTTGAGACTGATATTTCACGAAAAAAAGAGGTAGAACGGACTCACGGTTCTTCAGGTTTAACAGGAAGCATGAATGGTAGGCCTCAGGAAACTTAGAGTCATGGCAGAAGGTGAAGAAGCAGTAAGCACATCTTACTATGGCAGAACAGGAGAGAGAAAGAACAAATGGGGAAGTTTCACACACTTTTAAGCCATCAGAAAACTCACTGTCATGAGAACAGCAAAGGAGAAGGCTGCCCCCATGATCCACTCACCTCCCACCAGGACCCTCCTCTAACATGTGTAACATGGGGAGATTACATTTCAACATGAGATTTGGGTGGGGACACAGAGCCAAACCATATTATTCTGCCCCTGACCCCTCCCAAATCTCCTGTTCTTCTCACATTTCAAAACCAATTATGCCTTCCCAATAGTTCCCTAAAGTCTTAACTCATTCCAGTATTAACTCAAAAGTCCAAATCCAAAGAAAGTCCTTTCCACCTACAAACCTGTAAAATGAAATGCTAGTTATTTCCAAGATACAATGAAGGTACAGGCACAGGTAAATTCTCCCATTTCAAAAAGGATCAATTGGCCAAAACAAGGGGGATACAAGCCCTATGTAAGTTTAAAACCCAGCATAATGGTCATTAAATGTTAACACTCCAAAATAATCTTTGACTCCATGTCTCACATCCAAAGCATGCTGACACAAGGGATGGATTCCAATGGCCTTGGACAGCACTACCCCCATGGCTCTGTGGGTACAGCCCTCACATCTGCTTTGATGATCCACAGATCTCTAGAGTAGGGACACAATGACATTAGTCCCCTTGCTAAAGCATGGCAAGAATGACATTTATGCTAGTTCCCAATAAGTTCCTTATCTCCATCTGAAACCTCTTCAGTCTGGACTTCCTTGTCCATATTACTAGCAGCATTTTGGTTGAAACCATTTAAAAGTCTCTAGGAAGTTCCAAACTTTACCACATCTCCCTGTCTTCTGTGGATCCCTCCAAACTATTCCCACCTCTGCCCATTACCCAGTTCGAAGGCCACTTCCACGTTTTCAGATGTCTTTATGGCAGTGCCCCACCCTCCTGGTACCAATTTTCTTTATTAGTTCATTCTGACACTACTATAAATAACTACCTCAGACTAGATAATTTATGAAGAAAAAAGGTTTAATCAGTTCACAGTTCCACAGACGTAACAGAAAGAGTGACTGGGAGGCCTCAGAAAACTGACAATTATGGTGGAAAGCAAAGGGGAAGCCACCACATCTTACCATAGTGGAGCAGGAGAGAGACAGAGAAAATGAAGAAGTCTCAGACACTTTTAAACCATCAGATCTTGTGATAACTCATTCTGAGAACAGTAAGGTGGGCTCCTTCTCATGGTAGCAAGATGACTGCCAACAACTCTTCACACTATATGCTTTCTCATTCATATCCAAATAAAAAGAAGGTCACTTTTGGAAGCCTTAATTTAAAAGCAAGACAAGTGTGCTGGCTAATACCTGTAATACCAGCACTTTTGGAGGCTGAAGCAGGCTGATGGTTTGAGATCAGAAGTTTTAGACCAGCCAACAATGGCAAATAAGCACATGATGAGATTCTAGGCCACTGGAACTGAATCAGACTGAAGTGCTCTCTTTCTCCAGGTATTCAGATTTAATGTCAGTAAATTTTTAAAAATGTTTTAGCATTAAAAATAGTAATTTTACTTCAAGTTCCTGGCCACAAGTGCAGGTGTGTAGGTTTGTTACATAAGTATATATGTGCCATGATGGTTTACTGTACCTATCCACCTGTCCTCTAGGTTTTAAGCCCAACATGCATTAGCTATTTGTCCTAATGTTCTTCCTCCCTGTGGCTCCCACAACCCTACTGGTCCAGGTGTGTGTTGTTCCCCTTCCAGTGTCCATGAGTTCTCACTATTCAACTCCCACTTATGAATGAGAACATGCCCAAGTCCAAAGCAAGTTCCTTCCACCTTGGTTCTCTGTTCCTGCATTAGTTTGCTGAGGACGATGGTTTTCACCTTCATCTGTGTCTCTGAAAAGGACATGATTTCACTCCATTTTATGGCTGCAGAGTATTCTATGGTGTATATGTCCCACATTTTCTTTATCTAGTCTATCCTTGATGGGCATTTGGGTTGGTTCCAAGTCTTTGCTATTGTAAGTAGGGCTTCAATAAACATACATGTACATATGTCTTTAGAGTAGAATGATTTATATTACTTTGAGTATACACTCAAAATAGAATTGCTGGATCAGATGGTATTTCTGGTCCTAGATCCTAGAGGAATCACCACACTGTCTTCCACAATCGTTGAACTAATTCACATTTTCACCAACAGTGTAAAAGTGTTTCTGTTTCTCCACAGTCTTGCCAGCATCTATTGTTTCTTGACATTTTAATAATTGCCATTCTGGCTGTCATGAGATGATACCTCATTGTGATTTTGGTTTGCCTTTCTCAGCACCCAGTGATGTTGAGCTTTTCTTCATGTTTGCTGACCAATTAAATGTCTTCTTTTGCAAAGTGTCTGTTCATATCCTTAGCTCACTTTTTGATGTGGTTGTTTGTTTTTTCTTGTAAATTTGTATGAGCTCCTTGTAGATTCTGCATATTAGACCTTTGTCAGATAAGAAGATTAGAAAAATTTTCTCCCATTCTGTAGGTTGGTTATTCACTCTGATAATAGTTTCTTTTGCTGTGCAGAAACTCTTTAGTTTAATTAGATTTCATTTGTCAATTTTGGTTTTCGTTGCAATTGCTTTTGGCATTTTTGTCATTAAGTCTTTGCGCATGCCTATGTCCTGATAGTACTGCCTAGGTTTCTTCTAGAGTTTTTATGGCTTTGGGTTTTAAGTTTAAGTCTTTAATCCATTTTGAGTTCATTTTTGTGTAAGGTGTAAAGAAGGGGTCCAATTTCAGTTTTCTGCACATGGCTAGCCAGCTTTCCCAGAACCATTTATTGAATATAAGATATTTTCCTTCTTTTTTGTTGCCTAGTTTGTGAAAGATCAGATGGTTGTAGATGTATGTTGTTATTTCTGAGGCATCTGTTCAGTTCCATCGGTCTATATGTCTGTTTTGGTACCTGTATCATGCTGTTTTGATTACTGCAGCTTTGTAGTATAGTTTGAAGCCAGTTAGTGTGATGCCTCCAGCTTTGTTCTTTCTGCTTAGGATTTTCTTGGCTATATGAGCTCTTTTTTGGCTCCATATGAAATTTAAAGTATTTTTTTCTAATTCTGTGAAGAATGTCAATGGTAGTTTGATGGGAATAGCATTGAATCCATAAATTATTTTGCATAGTATGGCCATTTTCATGATTTTGATTCTTCCTATCCACGAGGATGGAAGATTTTTTGAAAACTTTTCTATCCATGAGGATGGAATGTTTAAAAAAAAAAAAAAAAAAAAAAAAAAAAAAAAGAAAGCTTCAAGCCAATATTCCTGATGAACATTGATGAAAAAATTGTCAATAAAATATTGGCAAACTGAATCCAGTAGCACATTAAAAAGTTTATCCAGCACAATCAAGTTGGCTTCATTGCTGGGATGCAAGGCTGGTTCAGCATATGCAAATCAATGAACATACTCCATCACATAAACAGAGCTAATGACAAAAATTGCATGATCATCTCAATAGATCCAGAAAAGTCCTTCAATAAAATTCAACATCCCTTTAGGTTAAGAACTCTCAATAAACTAGGTATTGATGGAATATATCTAAAAATAATAAGAGCTATTTATGACAAACTAATAGCTGATATAATATTAAATGGGCAAAAGCTGGAAGTCTTCCCTTTAAAAACCAGCACAAGACAAGGATGCCCTCTCTCACCACTCCCATTCAACATACTATTGGAAGTTCTGGCTAGGGCAATCAAACAGGAAAAAGAAATAAAGGGTATTCAAATATGAAGAGAGGAAGTCAAATTGTCTCTGTTTGCAGATGATATGATTCTATATTTAGAAAACCCCATTGTCTCCGCCCCCAAACTCCTTAAGCTGATAAGCAACTTCAGCAAAATCTCAGGATATGAAATCACTGTGCAAAAATCACAAGCATTCCTATACACCAATAGACAAGCAGAGAGCCAAATCATGAATGAACTCCCATTTACAATTGCTACAAAGAGAATGAAATACCTACGAATGCAGCTAACAAGGTATGTGAAGGACCTCTTCAAGGAGAACCACAAACCACTGCTCAAAGAAATAAGAGAGGGTATTTTTAAATTAATATTTTTTGTTCAGCTCAAAATAGGATCAGAAGTTACACAAAGAGATCAAGGAATAACAGTATCATGTTTATTTTATGTATATAAAAATCATTTTATTGAATATTTTTCCACTGCCCTTTGCCATGGTGATGACTAGTTTCTGCAAACTACATCAGATCAGTCAGAATACTGATTTTGTTTCATTATCTAATTTGCCCTGAATTAAGTGATTTCATGTTCTTTATCTTATGAGCAAAAATCATGCCCATCTACTGTTTCTGAAAATTGTGGTCTGTGTACTTATAACAAAATTATCAGTAGTGCCTGCTAAAAACATAGATGGTAGGGTTTCCTTCCCAGATTGTTTAATTTAGAATCCTTAAGGAATTTAAATATTAACAAATTCCCTAAGAGATTACTTTTTTTTTTAATTTTCTTCTTTTGAGACAGGGTCTCTGTCACCGAAGCTGGAGTACAGTCATGTGATAATGGCTCACAGCTCACTGCAGCCTAAACTTCCCAAACTCTAGTGATCCCCTTGCCTCACCCTACCAAGTAGCTGGGACTGCAGGCACATGCCACCACATCCAGCTAATTTTTGTGTGTATATATATATAATTTTAGAGAGAGATGAGGTTTCGTTATGTTGGTCTCAAACTCCTAGGCTCAAGTGATCCTCCTGCTTTGTCCCCCCAAAATGCTGGGATTACAGGCATGAGCCATGGTGCCTGGCTCATGTGATAATTCTAACAGCCCCCATTGTCCTGATTGCCAGTAAAGAAAAACAAAAGACAAACAAACCAAAAAAAACAGGTTCACGGTTCTCATTCTACTAAAACGTACTGCAGATTTCAACACTACGGACCACTTCTCTTTGTAGACTCCCTCTCTCTAATTTCAAGAATGCTCAAGCCGCCTTTCTGTGACTTCTTATCTGTCTTCCTTTGTTACTCTTCCTCTTTCTCTGGCTCTAAAAATGAGGACGGCCAACTTGGGTAACATATAGAGACTTTGTCTCAAAAAAATAAAAACATAAAAATGAGGATACCTTGGTTGACAGTCTCACTCAGATTGTATTAAAAAAAAAAAAAAAGAAAGGGTAGCTCCAAAGAAAATAAAAGTAGGTCACTTATGAGAAGAAGAAAATAGTGCTAGGTGGGTAAAAACAAAAGATGTTCCTATCTTTTAAATTGGTATATTTTATTTGGTAGTAATTATAGATTTCTAGGAAGTTGCAAAGATAGTGTGATAGATAGCCAGGTGGGAAGGCTTCCCTGGCAAAACTCAAACCGGCCTGCACACTGGGTGGAGTGTGCACTGGGTTGGAGCCACGGAAGTTTTTCCCCTTTTGCAGCAAGGAGGAGCGTGGCCCCTCCTCTTCCTGTGTGGAATCTGGGATTCAGACTGTGAGGTTGGAAGTACACCAGCAGGGACTCTGGCTTTGCAGAGGGTCTCTGTTTCCTCTTTTTGTCCTTTTCATCCAATAAAACCCTGCCTTACTCACTTTGCAAATTGTCTCTGAGCCTGATCATTCATAGCCCTGTGATAAGGACACCATCTGTAGCTGAACTAAGAAAAAAAATCCAGCAACAGTAGGACAGAGTGTTCCCTTGTACCTTTAAAAATGATTTTGTATATGTATCAAATTAACAGCTAGCATCAAACTGAATAATGAAACACAGGTTTCATTCTCATGAAAATGAGATCACAAAACATTGACTGACTATCACCATTGATATTTATGATGGTTTGTAAGCACCTGACTACTAACACTAGATACTGAAATAAACTGTGTAAATACTGTAACAAAGACAAAATTGTTATTTGATGGGTTTTATTATTGTTGATCTTGAAACCCAGGAACATCTATTATGACACTCATAAATTTCATAATATTACAATATGAATGGTGCTTAGTAAATTTTCCAGTTATAATATACTTATAAAAAACAATAACTCTCTCATATACTAACAATAAACACAGGGGAAAAATATGGAAAGGAAGGATCTTTTTGTTAACATAGAATTAAAATATATGAAACTTACAAAGAATTGTGATGTACTTGTATGAAAAAGCAAATTACAAACATTTTTTAAAGTTGTAAATGAAGTAGTAAACAGTTGGAGAGAGAAAAATATTCCTAGATGACACAATGCAGAATTATAATCTTCTCTAGAAATTAACATATAAGTATAAACGCTTCTTATTTGAAGACAATATCTTACATATAACCCAGAACTATAAAGAAAATTATATAGCCTTAGACCGTTTGAAGAAAAAACAGCAGTTAGAGTGAGGATGGACTTGGAAGCCTAAAATGGGTTTATGATAGCAGATATTAGAATATACTGAAAAGATATAATTAAAACAGCATGATACAGCATTAGCTTTTCATACACTTATGAAACAGGATAGGAAATCAAAGGAAGGCAAAAGCAAATTGTAGCATATTAGAAAATTTAGTGGCACTTAAGATTATTGATTAAAAGAAGAAAAAAATAGTGGTGTGCACTTGGCTATGTGAGAAGCAGCACTGCATCTACCTATCAGACTTATAATACATCCCAGGTAGGTGAGATAGTCGCATGTAAAAATAAGTAACCACAAAAATATCTGAAGAACACAGAGCATAGATCTAGTAATATAATAGGTCTTATAATCAAAAAATTATAGAGAGAAACAATATAGGAAAAGGTAATTAATTTCTAATTATTCCTAATTAATTTCATATTCTTCAAAAATTTTATTAACATAAAAAAGTAAACAGGAAAATTTCAAATTGAGAAAACTGTGGTCAGCCTATCTAATAGAAATTTGTATTTGCTGCAGAAAAACTCTTTCAAATTAATATTCCTACAGAAACTAATACATGTATAACAAACGCAAATATTCAACTTCAGTGTTAATTGTTTTTAATTTCACCAAAGTATCATTTTATCTCTATGAATGCAAAAGCAGACAATTTTGTTCCAATATCCAGTGTTTGCTAGTAAAAAGTAAACATTTTATTATATTCATGGTGGTACTATAAATTGGAGAAAATTGTTTCTGGATATTAATTTCATAATCTGCATCAAGGGAATTTAAGGTAATCATATCATTTAACCATCTCACTTTGTTTCTAGAAATTTATCCAATTGAATACAGTCACAGAAGTTTTATGGATAATTATTAACACTACAGAACTGTTTTCTTTAATAGTGTAAAAATATAAGTCAACAGCACTTTTGAAGTAATAGGACTTCAGACGGTGGTGTCTATTTGAGCATTTGTGAAGTCCTGAGCACTGAGTAATGTGAATTTGGGGTGTATCTCAGTTGTCCCCCAAGTGTCACTCAGGTAGAAGCAAGGATAAGCAGCAGAAGTGACCGCAAGGCACTGAGCAATAGAACCCTTCCCCTGTGTCCTGGCTCGCACAGGGCCCAGGGTACAATCCAAAAGAAAAGGAGAAAGGATTCAAAATCACTTGTATTAAATGTCTGGTCAATCATAGTGAGTTGTCCCTTATCAAGATATGTTCTGGTTTATTAAAATAAGGAAAAGTGACATTTCTAATGTTCTGATTATCTTGGATCAATTTGTCTCTGGTAATCGCATTAGGTCTCTTGTTACTGTAAGTTCTTCCACAGCAGAGAGTATTGTTATTCAACATTGGATTTTCCCATCTTAGTCTCTAGCAAAATAACAAGTACATAATGAAATCGATCAACCACCTTGATGTGCCTGGAATCAAGGGGCTTTCCAGCATGTGGAACTTTCCATGCTAAAACCTTGAAAGTTTGGAGAAAACGGGGACAATTTTGTCATCTTTTATTGTGTTGAGAGTTTTTTTTTTTAATTGAAGAATGAAGGTTCTGAGGTACCTCTGTTAAAGATAATAGAAGAGTTTTTAGGATTGAAAGAAGAAATGAGGCACAGTGAATAGCAAAACAGGCGGCATTGTTTTGCAGATGGCAGCTTTTGCAAAGATAGAAATCTATTCTCTGAAATGGGAGATGAAGTGGAGACAGCAAGCCAGAACATCCTGCCAGAGTGCATATGCCAGTGTCCTGAGCCAAATCAAAGCTGAAAAACATGAATATTATAGGAAAGGCGTTCAGACTAATATCTTTGCCCATGCCCTTAGCTTTCTGAAACTGTTATGTGAAAAATGCCACCCAAAATATACATTATAGCTGTCAAAAGCTGCTTCATCTGATTTATGATTAGCTATGAAAGAAAGTGACAATGATTTCAAGTAAGACAAAGTTATAAGTAAACAATTTTATGTTGGAAAAATAAAAGCTTGGGATATTGTATCAACAGCATAAAGATGGAAACTTCTTAAGGATAGAAGCCACGTCTATTTCTTTAGACATGGAATAAGCTAATAGTCTTATTCTGTCTAAGATATTGATGATACAGCCAAGTCACTGTATCATCAATACCTTAGACAGAATAAGACTATTAACAATACATATATAGACTAAAGTTCAGAAACATTTGTGAGCATCTGCTTATGTTTGAAACTGGATGAGTATAAAGATTATAGTTGCTAAGCAAGGAGATATATCTACCTGATTTCAAAAATAAGCAGAAAATAAAAAAAAAACTTTTTTATTTTTAAAATAAAATGCCTGTGTGATTAATATTAAAGCAAGGATATAAAAAGCTTTATAGATGTGCCTAGGAATTAAAGAAAAGGTTTTCACCCTTAATGGAGGATTTGTGTTGATCTATATTCAGCAGTAGAAAATGAAAACTTCTTTTTAATGTGTAGTTACTAAATGAAGTGTGAAGCTTCCCTTTCAGATTAATACAAAAACAGTTCTTAAGGCTTGCTGCCAAAAGGAAGAAAATTAATGTTTTGATTCACATATAACTTCTCTTCTGAAAATCAATGAAATAATGGAGGTGCAAACATCGCTAGGAAAATAAATAAGACCACATATTTTGTATAAACTAGTTAAAAATATGAAATAAATACTGGGGAATGAGAGCAGCTTCTTCATCTAAGAATTATCAAGCTTTAGAAGCAAAAAGAAAATCTATGTCACTAAAGGGCTTCAGGAAATAAAATGTAACTTGAAGAAATATTCAAGTAACTCCCAACAAACATTAGTAAATATAAAATGTGTTAGGGAAGAAAAGGAGATGTCTCTCTAGACCTCTCTGTGTTTTCCCCTTCTGTTGTTGCAGTAGACTAGATCTTTGTCTGATTACCTTTCGTTCACTAGCTCCCACCACCACTTTCTCCTTTATCATCCAGAAATCTCCAGGGGGACTTACAGAGTGAAATCCAGTCTTCCAAATGTGTCCCTTTTTCCTTGCACCTAAAGATGAACATTAAACTTTTTGTTTGTGTGTGTGCATTTTGTTCTTTATCTGGAGTTAAAACTCACTTATTATGGAAAAACTCAGGCTTATGCAAACGACCAATCTGTTTACCTGGTATAGCGCACAAAATTCTTATATACTTAAAGGAGCCTGATAAGATGGCATGCAAAATTTTAGTTAAACTTTGGACTTACTCTCCCCAGTTCCATAGAAACTTCTCTTTACTTAATCCACGATGGAGATCTTTCCTCATATACTTAATCTCTAACCTGAAGAGTAAATCAAGTTTTTTAGGAGAATTTTTAACAATCTTCTTTTCCTCTTGATACTGGAGAGGGACATGGAAGTGCTGAGTAGAGAAGAATTGGTCCCTGGCAAGGGCTCCACCTCCAGGCCTGTACCCATGGACCTAGATGAGGACAGGCACTCCTGCCTTCATGCCCAGATGTTGCATTTTCCAAGACCACCCTGACCCGCCATGCCCCCATTCTGTGTCTATAGAAACCCTGAGACCCCTCTATAGCAAAAGAAACTCTCATCAGAGTGAACAGGCAAACTACAGAAGGAGATAACATTTTTGCAATTTATCTATCTGACAAAGGGCTAATATCCAAAATCTACAAGAAACTTAAACAAGTTTACAAGAAAAAAATGAACAACCCCATCAAAAAGTGGGCAAAGAATATAAACAGACACTTCTGAAAAGAACACATTTATGCAGCCAACAAATATATGAAAAAAAAGGTCATCATTAGAGAGCTTTTGAATGACTATCAAACTGGTCATTAGAGAAATGCAAATCAAAACCACAAGAAGATACGAACTCAAACCAGTTAGAACGGTGATCTTTAAAGTCAGCAAGCAGCAGATGCTGGAGAGGATGTGGAGAAATAGGAACACTTTTACACTGTTGGTGGGAGTGTAAATTAGTGCAACCATTGTGGAAGACAGTGTGGTGATTCCTCAAGGATCCAGAACCAGAAATACCATTTGATCTGGCAATCCCACTACTAGGTATATACTCAAAGGATTATAAATCATTCTACTACACAGACACATGCACACATATGTTTATTGCAGCATTATTCTCAATAGCAAAGACTTGGAACCAACCCAAATGCCCATCAGTGATAGACTGGATAAAGAAAATGTGACACACATATACCATGAAATACTAGGCAGACATAAAAAAGAATGAGTTCATGTCCTTTGCATGGACATGGATGAAGCTGGAAACCGTCATTCTCAGAAAAGTAACACAGGAACAGAAAACCAAACACTGCATGTTCTCACTCATAAGTTGGAGTTGAACAATGAGAACCCAGGGACACAGGGAGGGGAACAACACACACTGGGGCCTGTAGTGGGGTGGGTGGACAGGGAAGGGACAGCATTAGGAGAAATACCTAATATAGATGACGGGTTAATGGGTCCAGCCAACTACCATGGCAGGTGTATTCCTATGTAACAAACCTGCACGCTCTACACATGTATCCCAGAAATTAAAGTACAACTAATAAAAAATAAAAACAATGGAGACTCTAGGGGGCAGAGACATAAGAGGCTGGATGTTAAGAGGAACACACTGGTAGAAAAAGACACAAGCAGCTGGACATCAAGGAGAATGCACTCATGTAAGAGCACACTGACAGATGCCAGCAGGCTTGCAGGCCATCACCAATTGGAATGAAGCGGAGTTTGGCCGGGGCAGTCAGAGGAAAGCCAAGGCTGCTGAGTGGCCCAGCTCCAGGGGAAAACCACCTTCCCACTTCGATTCCCTTCCGGCCCTCCATCTGCTGAGAGCTACTTCCACTCAATAAAACTTTACACTCAATCTCCACACCCACCTGTTACCCAATTGTTCTGTTATACCTAGGCAAGAAACCACAAGGTACAGAAAGCCCTCTGTCCTTGTGATAAGGCAGGGGATCTAATTGTGCTGTGTTTAGCCACCTGTGGATGGCTAAACCAAAAGAGCACATGGTAACACAGGCCCACTGGGGCTTTAGGAGCTGTAAACATTCACCCCTAGACACTGTCATGGGGTCAGAGCCCAGAGACCTGCCCATCTGTCTGCTCATCTAGGAGTTTTGAGCAGTGTGGCACCAACGAAGCGAGCCACACCCTCGTCACGTGCCCTGCGAGGGGCATAAGGGAACTTTTCCCATTTCACTCTCGTCTATTCTAAAAGTAATTTTATTTATGTCTCTCTCTCTCTCTTTCGCTCCGTGTGTGTGTGCATTTGCTTATGAGTTAGCGTGTAATGTTCTGAGTGAACAGCTTACAGTATCAAGAAATGAAGTGCAGTCAGAAATATATTTATTTTCCTTTTGTGTTTTTTAAGCTTCCTTTCTCTAATTCATCTCAGATCTCCCTATATAGAATAAAAATCACTGTTCAGTGCATCCAAACACAGATAGTCTGTCAGATTATCTTTTCATTTTTTCTCGTTTGGAGATGCTGTCTTTAAAATCATTTGTCTTCCCATTCCAATATTATCATTTGTTCTCCAGGTCTCTCTAGTCTATCTATATTCATCTTAATTATGAAATGCGAATTTATAACTATAACCCACTCATAAAAATTATAAATATGATATATACATTGTGTCATATTTATGAATATTTTTCCTCAGCATCATTCCTAGTGATTGAATACTTTGTTCAGTTGTGTAATGGATTTTCTTTTAGTCGCTCCTTCAGAGGATATGTAATCATTCTCCGCTTCACTCTTGTCCCTAGAATCAGACCCACATGGACTGCATCCACTAGGATCTTGTCTTCTAGTTTCCAATTGAGTCCGTCAGTTGGAGACCCCAGCAGGAGGTCAAAGTGCTCACAAAGAGTGAGATCTGATCTTGCTCTCCCTCTCTACCATGTCTCAGTATTGGCTAAGTCCCACAAACTAAAGTCAGAAATGGCATTGTTTGGATTTCTCCCTGTGCCACAGCCACTCTCTCTGAGTTCCAGTAACTACTTCCTGGTATTGAAGCCTGGGAGTGGTAATGGTTCTCTACTTTTTGCTAGCCTGAGGGTGATTTCTCATTTTGTAATGAAAAAGAGGAATTTCTTTTTGAAATGAGAAATCACTCTCGTGGTCACCTTAACAGTTAAATTATTCCTTTATTAACATATGCTCCACAAATTCCTCTTGTATATATTTTTTTTCTTACTAGAAACCTTATGGATGCAATAAATGTTACCAGAACCCACTCTGGAAAACAGAAGGCAAACTCTGAAAATATCTACCTTCTTGGAGGAAAAGAAAGGAATATTAGTAATCTATTGCACCAAATTGCACTATAATTACCAGTTAGTATTGCTAGTGACATGGGATAAATTACGGGTGAAGGTCAAGGTGTTGGGAGATCAAGTGGCTATGGCACTTAACTGCTATAGTAATAACAGTAATTATAAAGTGTGTAGGGTCATCTAGTAGCTTCTGATGGCCCTAGAGATTATATGCAGTAAAAACAGAAAGAGACAGGAAAAATGAAGGGAGGGCGAGGGGAAGGGAGGAAAGGAAAAAAGAAAAGAAGAAAATAAAGAGAGAAAGAGAGAGAAAACGAAATCACTTAATTCCCAACTGAGAATGCAAGTGGAAAATCAGAAAGCATCTATGAAAGCTTTGAAGAATTTGCTTATCTCCTGTCATCACAGAGAAGATACCGCTGAGTATCTAGATCAGAACCAACGTGGTTTACAGACCTAATTTAGAGCTCTGTCCTAGCCAGTCTTATGCTGAGGAACAATAGTATGAAAAGAATGAATGTTTGCAAGATTGTGCCAAATAGTTCACTGAAGGAAATATTATTTTCCCTCTTTGTGACTTCGGTCTCAGTGAAACCTACTTGTCAGAGAACAGAGTCATTGTTTTCACAAATGGGTAACCAAGATTGCTTCCTGGCCATATAGGGTCCTCAGGCTATAAGCCAGTAGGCAGAGAAGAAGTTTACCAAGGGAAATGGGTTTTCTGCCACACAGTGGGAGCAAGTGAGAACTCTATCTGGAACCAAGAAATTCTCTAAGGTCTCTCTTGGTATGTCCAAAAATAACCATCAATGAAAACTGGCAAAGATCTATTGAAGACAGAGCTTCTATTGACTCAAATCTTGAAAAATGTTTTGGGAACCCCTAAAGGTTAAAGCTTTATAGTCAAGATAATCTCGGAATTTAAACAGAACATCAATGAGAAGTAAAATAACTAAGCTGTGTATTATTTTTGAACTTGGATAGCAAGGAATTCCAGTTTCCCCACTATTGCTAACTTAAAGGGACTTTACCATTCAAGTTAGTTTCCTTTAACATTGCAACATTTTTAAAAATAGTCTCCTCAATTACCCCTTTGAAAGTGCCATCGGTGCCCTCCTGTGACCCTAACTGTTGCATTCCAATTTATTTAAACAAACTTCTATTGTTGCACATTTAGATCTCTTCCGTGTTCACTCCATGTTTTAAATGACTGTCATACACATCCTTTGAAGCTAAACTGTCTTTTCTCCATTGAACTAAGCTATATAGAATTGGATTAATCATAAGCCTTATTTTGTGACACATTTTATTATCTTTTTGTTTTTTATAGTCCTTTTGATTTACTGCATCCATTTACTTATTTAAATTATTCATTTGTTTAATAATATAGTGAAAATTCAATGAACCAACAATCCAAACCAATGACTAGAATATTATTATAATTCTAAAGTGAGTCCCCTTCAAGTACCCTTA
The DNA here is from genome assembly GCF_009761245.1 of Sapajus apella. Classification (NCBI taxonomy): domain Eukaryota; kingdom Metazoa; phylum Chordata; class Mammalia; order Primates; family Cebidae; genus Sapajus; species Sapajus apella. Next base: position 8,501,462 of record NW_022436986.1, on the reverse strand, counting down.
CTCTATTTAATTCTTTTGACTTTCCTGTGTAATCTTCCCAAAAGTAATCAACATCTCAAACTGTATATTTATTATTTACTTCTATGCATTTATTACTTATTTGTGTCTAATTTCAAGATAATTTATTGTTTAGAGGTTTTTTTTTTTGAATTTTAAAAATATAAGCATACTAAGGATTTAACGTGTTCAGAATTCTTGCTAGTCTGGTCCTTGTTCCTGCCTGGATACCAGCTTCCTTCAGCAGTGTAAGTAGTAGTTGCTGAGGCCAGTAGAAGGGGACAGAGTCAATTTGCAAGAATTTTGCAGGTTTTACTTTACATTCTCAGTTCTGTTTTCTAGTGAATAGATATTTTAGATTGCTATTTCTTCTAGAGTCACTGGCGTGGGTTTCTAAGACAGTGACTCCATTCCTGCCTAAACTCTGTCAGTGGGCACAGCTTTGCATTCCCCAGAGAACTGTCTGGATGCCAGATCATGTGACACTCCCCAACCCTAACCTCTTGCCAGCAAGACTATCTAGTTTGTTGGTATCTGACTGGGGGAAGAGCCCAGCTTTCTGAACAATGTTGTTCAGAAACAACAGTAAGATGTCTGAGTTTGTCAGCCAGCACAGCAACAGGGCATGCCTCCCTCTGAAGGGCTAGCCCAGGAACAGTGTGACCTACATGCCAGCCATGATCTCTGCTCGAGGGAGCCTCATGATCCAAAACACATAAAAAATGAAATGCAGGCATGGCACCAGTGATCACAGGCGGTTCCTCTAAGACCCAGGGTAAGATCTAGTGAGGGATTCATCTCTCCCAACTTCCCTGCTCCCCACTCCCACCACCAAAGAGCATTTTAGTACTCTTCTTTACTGTTGTATTTGAGTACTATTATTTGTATTTTAGTACTATTCGCAGTGTACTAAATACAACAGACATGTGCATACGAGCCTATCTGCAGTCAATCACTTTTCAGTTTCATCTACTGGATTGCAGCCCCAATTACAACACCAAAGGTATTTTGCCAATATGAAGTACCATGAGCCCTAAAGCAAGAAACCAGCCACAAATAAAGATCCTGTACAGAGCGTTGGACTCTAAAAGCACCCAGAAACTAGACAAACCGACTCTACTGAATATGTGCCCCAAGCCGGGTGTGGTGGCTTATGCCTGTAACCCCAGAACTTTGGTAAGCTGAGGAGTGTAGATTGCTTGAGCCCAGGAGTTTGAGATTGGCGTGGCCAACATGGCAAAACCTTGTCTTTCCAAAAAAAAAAAAAAAAAATTAGGTGTAGTCCCATATGCCTGAAGTCCCAGTTACTTTGTAGGCAGAGGTGGGAGGATCACTTGAGCCTAGGAAGTCAAGGCTGAAGTGAACCATGATCATGCCACTGTACTCAAGGCTGGGTGACATGTGGTGTGACATGGGTGAGACCCTATCACACCACACACACACACACACACACACACATACATACATACACATATATACACACACATACATATATATACACACACACATATATACACACATATACACACACACATATACAACACACATACACATATATACACACACACATATACACACATATACACACACATACACACACACACATATATATACACACACATATATACATACACACACATATATACACACATAGACACACACACACAACTAAAGAAACATCAGCTCTCTCAAATGAGAAAGAATCTGTGCAAGGACACTGTCAATTCAAGAAGCCAGAGAGTTCCCTTACCTCCAGACAAGCACACTAGCCCCTAAGAAATTGTTCTTAACCAGACTAAAATTACCAAAATGACAAAGAATTTAGAACCTAGAGAGCAAGAGAGCTCATCAAGTTTCAGGAAAATATCAAAACCCAATCCAAGAAATCTAAGAAGTTCAGAAAAATGATCCAAGCTGAAAAGTAAAATAGCTACTTTAAGAGAGAACCAAGCTGAACTTCTGGAATTGAAAACTTTACTACAAGAATTTCGTAACACAGGAAGCACTAACCACAGAATAGATCAAGCTGAAGAAAAATAATTTCAGAGTTCATAGACTGGTTATGCAGACAAATTCAGTTAGACAAATATAAAGAAAATGGCATTTTTAAAAACAGATAAAACCCCTGAGAATATGTGATTAGGTAAAGAGACAAAATCTATGACTCATTGGCATTCCTGAGAGAGAAGGAGACAGTAGGCAACTTGGAAAACATATTTGAGGACATAGCCCATGAAAATGTCCCCAATATCACTATAGAAGTTGACATGTAAATTCAAGAAATGTAGATAATTTCTGTGAAATACTATTAAAAAATGACTACCCTCAAGGCACATAGTCATGAGGCTGACCAAGGCCATCATGAAAGAAAAAGTCTTAAAGACAGCCAGAGAGAAAGATTAGATGACTTAGAAAGGAACTTCCATCAGGCTAGCAGCAGATCTCTCATCAGAAACCTTACAAGTCAGAGGGGAATGTGGGACTATTACCAGTATGCTCAAGAAAAGAAATTCCAACCAAGAATTTCATAATCCACTCAATTAAGCTTTGTAAGTGATGGATATTAAATCCTTCTCAGACAAGAAAACACTAAGGAAATTTGTTAAAACCAGATCAGCCTTACAAAGGGGCCTTAAAGGAATGCTAAGGATTAAAATGAAGATTGATACCTGCTACCATAAAAAGCATGTAAGCACATAACCCACGGAAAATATAAAGAAACTATACAATCAGGTCTACAAAACAATCAGCTAATAACATGACAACATAATTAAAATCTTACATTTTAATAATAAATCTGAGGATACATGACCTAAATGCCCCCACATAAAAGGCATGAAGTGGCAAGCTGCATAAAAAGGCAACACCACACTTTCTTCTGACTTCAAGAAATCCATCTCCTGTGTAAGAACACCTACAGGCTCAAAGTAAAGGGATTGACAAAGATCTACCATGCAAATATAAAACAAAAATGAGCAGGAGTCACTATTCTTATATCAGATAAAACAGACTTTAAAACCCATAACAATCAGGAAAGACAAGGAAAGACATTTTATAATTTTAAAGGGGTCAATTGAACAAAAATACTTAACTATTTAAAATATATAAACATCAAACGTTGGATCACTCAGATTCATAAAACAAGTTTTTCTTGACCTACAAAAAGATTTAAATAGCCACAAAATAATAGAGGATTTCAACACCCCACTGACAGTGTTAGATCATCAAGGCAGAAAATTAACAAAGAAATTCTGATCTTACATTAGAACTCAACCAATTGGACCTGATAGCCATCTACAGAATGCTCCACCCAACAACCACAGAGTATGCATTCTTCTCATCCACACATGAAACGTATTCTAAGATCAGCTACATGCTTGGTCATAAAGCAAGTCTGAATAAATTTTTTTAAAAATCATACCAAATGCACACTTTGATCACAGTGCAATAAAAATAGAAATAAATATCAAGAAAATCTTTCAACACTAAACAAAAACATGGAAATTGAACAACTAGTTCATGACTAACTCTGGGGCTAACAATGGAATTAAGACGGAAATTTTAAAAAGTAAAGTTAATTAAAATAGAGATACAACTTACCAATATCTTTGCAATGCACTTAAGTAGTGTTAAGAGGAAGGTTTATAGCACTAAATACTCATATCCAGAAGTTAGAAAGATCTCAAATTAACAACCTAACATTATACCTAGAGGAATTGAAAAAAAAAAAGTAAACTAACCTCAAAGCTAACAAGAGAAAAGAACTAAAATCAGAGAAAAACTGAATAAAATTGGAATGTAAAAATCCATTAAATTAATCAATAAAACAAAGAGCTGGTTCTGCAAAAGAATAAGCAAGATGGATAGACTACTAGCTAGAATAACAAAGAAAAAAATGAAGATTTAAATAAGTGCAATTGAAAATGACAAAGATGATATTATAAGATATCTCAAAGACATACAAAAGATCCTTTGAGATTAGTATGAATGGCTATATATACACAAATTAGAAAATCTAAGGAAATTGATAAATTCCTGGCAAAACACAAGCTCCCAAGATTGAACCAGGAAAAAAGTGAAATTTCAAAGAGACCAATACGAAGTTCCAAAATTGAATCAGAAATAAAATACCTGCCAACTAAAAAATCCCAGAATCATATGAATTCACAGCTGAATTTTACTAGATGTTGTACAAAAAAATACTGATACCAATTCTGCTGGTACCAGTTCCACAAATAATAGAGGAAGTGGGGATCCTCCTTAACGCATTGTGTGAAGCCAGAATAATTCTTATACAAAAAACTGGCAGAGGCACAATGAAAAGTGAAAACTTCAGGGAAATATTCTTGCTGACCATAGACACAAAAATCCTGAAAAATACTAGCAAACAGAATCCAGCAGCACATTAAAAAGTTAATTCATCATATCAAGTAGGCTTTATTCCTAGCATGTAAGGTTTGCTCAACATAAGCAAATCAATAAATGTAATTTACCACATAGACAAAATCACAGACAATAACCATATGATCATCTCAACATATGCAGAAAGAGCTTTCAATAAAATTCAACATCCCTTCCTAATTAAAAATTTCAACAGACTAGGCATCAAGGGAACATACTTCAAAATAGTAAGAGAAATCTAAGACAAACCCATAGCCGACATCATGCTGAATGGTCAAAGGCTAGAAGCATTCCTCTTGAGAACTGGAACAAGAGAAGGATGCTCACTCTCACCTCTCACATTCAACACAGTGCTGGAAGATCTAGCCAGAGCAATCAGGCAAGAGAAAGAAATAAAAGTCGCCCAAATAGGAAAAGAAGAAGTCAAACTGTCTCTTTTTGCTGGCTATATTGTCCTAAAACAAGAAAAACCCTAAATATTCTGTCAAAAGAAAAGTCATTGAAATTTGACTTCAGTAAAATTTCAGGATATAAAATCAATGTATATAAATTAGTAACATTTCTATACACCAATAATATTCTAGCTGAGAGCCAAATCAAGAATGCAATCCTATTTATGATAGACACACACACACAAACGAAATATCTAGAAATACATCTAACCAAGGAGGTGAAAAATCTCTTCAAGAAGAACTATAAAACACTGCTGAAGGAAATCAGAGATAATGCAAAAAAAAGCAAAAATATTGCATAATCAAGACCTGGAAAAATCAATATTGTTAAAATGGTTGTACTACCCAAAGCACTTAAAAATTCAACACTATTTCTATCAAATTACCAATGTCATGTTTTCAACAAAATAGAAAAAGAAATCTAAAATTTGTATGGAACCCAAAAAGAAACTGAATAGTCAAAGCAATCCTATGAAAAAATAACAGAGTTGGAGGCACCACATTACCCAACTTCAAACTATAGTATAAGGCTACAGTAGCCAAAACAGCATGGTACTCATACAAAACACACACACACACACAAAAATATATCAATGGAAAAGAATAGGAAACCCAGAAATAAATTTGCTCACCTACAACCATCTAATATATTTAAAATTTGACAAAAACAAGCAATTTAATAAATGATGCTGGATAACTGGCTTGCCATATGCAGAAGAATAAAAACGGACCCCTACTTTTCAACATATACAAATATTAACTCAAAATAGACTAATAATTTAAATGTAAGACCTCAAATTATAAAATTTCTGGATGAAAACCTAGAAATAATCCTTCTCAACGCTGGTTTTGGCATGGAATTTATGATTTATGGCTAAGTCCTCAAAAGCAATTGCAACAAAAATTGACAAGTGTGACTTAATTGAACTAAAGAGCTTTTGCATAGCAAAAGAAAGTATCAGCAGAATAAAAGACAATTTACACAATGGAGAAAATATTTGCAAGCTATGCATCTAACAAAGGTCTAATATCCAGAATCTACAGGGAACTTAAACAAATCAATAAGAAAAAAACCAAATAACCCAATTTAAAAAATGGGCATATGACACAAACAGACACTTCTCAAAAAAAGACATAGAAGTGGCCAACAAACATATGAAATAATGCTCATCATAACGAACTGTCAGAGAAATGCAAGTCAAAACCGCAATGAGACACCATTTCACACAAGTCAGAATGGTAATTATTAAAAAGTGGGAAGGGAAAAAAAAAAAAAACTTAACACTGTTGGTAGGGATGTAAATTAGTTTAGCTAGTATGGATAGCAGTTTGGAGATTTCCTAAAAAACATAAAAAAGAACTCACTTGACCCAACAATCCCATTACTGGGTATATATCCAAAGAAAAATACATTGTTCTACCAAAAACACACATGCATTCGTATGTTCATTATAGCACTGTTAACAATAGCAAAGACATGGAATCAATCTAGGTGTTGATCAGTAGTGAAATGAATAAAGAAAATGTGGTACATATATAAAATAGAATACTACACAGACATAAAGAGGAATGAAACAATGTCTTTTGCAGCTGCATAGACACAGCTGGAGGTCATTATCCTAAGCAAATTAACAGAGCAACAGAAATTCAAATACCACATGTTATAACTTATAAATGGGAGCTATACATTAAGTGCATATGGACATAAAAATGGGAACAATAGATACTGAGGACTAGTAGAGGGAGGAAAGGAAAGAGGGGAACATAGACTGAAAAACTACTTACTGGGCACTATACTTAGTACCTGAGTAATGATATCATCCCTACTCCAAATCACACCATCACACAATATACTCAAGAAAGAAATGACAAATGTAAATAAATATGACAAGTGAGCCCATTTCACAGATAAAAGAAGGATTGCCATATTCTATTAGTCAAGTGTCACACCTGGCCTGAAAGCCCAATTATTCAAGGATATCTTGATAGAAAGTAATAAATATAACAGTAATGTTAGATTAAAGAAGAATGTTTCTTATGTCAGTGGGACAATTTACTTATTTAAACATCCCCACCCTAGATGTATTCTTTTCACTGCCATATGCCCTAGATGAGAAGAATGAGATTTAAGGTATCTCTTTACAAATACTTACAATAAAACACAATGATAATGGTAATATTAGGGTTAAAAAAAATCTTTGATATTTTCAGTAGAAAAATTAAGTAATTTAATCAGTAGAAGAATAAGTACATTTATAAAACATGTTCTTGAATGGGATGATGGATTTAAACTTAAGCTGCAATTATCATCAAAAGGAGTCCTAAAGCTTCTGATCTCTAAATAGAAGACAATACAAAAGTATATTTGATTCTATACGAAAAGCAATTCCTTTGGCTATATATCGTAATCCGTTTATTTCTTCTCAGCCCCATAATTAACTAGTCTTCCTCATCATACCCCATGGTATGAAGGATGCTAGGTATGGTAAAGGCAGAAAATGGCAAGTTTTACTTATTTCAGCCCCTCTCCTTCATGACCTATTATGGTTATTAGTATTGAGTTTCTTCCTTTCTGCTGAACAATAACCTTAATAGCACTCCCTAATGAACAGTAACCCTACTAGAATTCATAGAACTCCCTAATGAACAGTAACCCTACTAGAATTCTCTAACAAACAATAATCTTACTAGAATTCACTAAAGAACAATAACCCGACTAGAATTCCCTAATGGTCTCCCTATCCAAAACTTACACGTACACATGTACATTCTGAAGAGCCAAAGTTTAGTTTAATGTACTGTGATAGAAAAGACTCTGGATTAAGGGTGGCTTAATTTTGATCAGATTTTGTGATTAACAAAATGACTTTAAGCAAGTTTCCTCATCTCATTGGCCTAATGGGGAAAGTAAGAGAGCTGTCATATATGATTGGTAAAGATGCTTTGAGCTCTAAATTATTGCCTGTAATATTTAACCCCCTAACTATAGACACAGAGAGTTGAGTCATGTGGTCCCAAAATTCATAATGTTGAAATCCTAACCCCCAGGACCTCATAATGTATCTTTGTATAGAAATAGAATTGGTGTTAGATGTAATTAGTTAGGTGAATATGACATCATACTGGAATAGAGTGGGCTTTTAATAGAACTGGTGTGCTCAATTTTTTTATATGTCCTGTGAAGAACAGACAGAGAGAAAGGAAAATATGAAGACCCACAGTGAAAAGAAGGTCTTCTACAAGACATGAATGCCTGTAGTCACCAGCGGCTATGAGAAAAGCCTAAAAATGACACTTTCCTAGTGCCTTCAAGGAGAGCGTAATACTGTAAACAACTTGATTTTGGACTTCTGGCCTTCAGAGCTGCAAGATAATACATTTCTGCATTTAAAAGTATGCTTTATTTAATTTATTTTTAAATATTTATAGATTTAGGGGTACAAGTAAAGTTTTGTTACATGGATATATTAGGAAATGGGATTTTCAGGCTTTAAATGTGCTCATTATCTGAATAGTAAACTTTGTACTCTAAAGATAATTTTCAACCCTCATCCCCCCCGCACACACACATATATACTCGAATAGACATTGGAGTTCTCAATATCTATTATTCTACCCTGCATGTTCATGTGTAACCATTGTTTAGCTACAAGTTATAAGTGAGAACATATAGAATTGGCTTTCTGAGTTATTTTATTGTTTTACTTAAGATAATGGTCACCAGGTCCCTTCAGGTTTCTGTGAAAGACATGATTTTATTCTTTTTTATGGATGAATAGTAGTCATTTATACAGATATGTATATATCACTATATATTTTCTTTATCCAATCATCATTGATGGACACTTCAGTTGATTGCATGACTTTGCTATTGTGAATGGCCCTGTGATAAACATATAAATGCAGGTGTCTTTTAAATATAATGATTTACTTTTACTGATGAAAAAAATTGTAGATGACACAAACAGATGAATAAGCATTCCATGCTCATGGATTAGAAAAACTGATACAAACATGATTTTATTTTCCAGAGCAATTCACAGATTTAGTAAAATTTTTAAGAAATTTCCAACATCATTTTTCACATGATTAGATTAAAAACAATCTTAGAATTCTTCTGGAGCCAAAAAAAAAAGAGCCTGAATAATCAGAGTAACCCTAAGCAAAAAGAACAAAACTGGAAGCATCACATGACCTGACCTCAGGTTATATTATGAGGCTATAGTACTCAAAATAGTATGGCACTGGTGTAAAAATAGACACATAGATCAATGGAACACAATAAAGGACCCAGAAATAAAGTCACATACTTACTACCAACTGATTTTTAACAGTCAACAAAAATGCATACTGGGTGTGAAAAAACATTTTACTTAATAGATGGTGTTGGAAAAATTGGATAGCCATAAGCAGAAGAGTGAAAATAGACCCATATCTCTTAACATACACAAAAATTAACTAAAAATGAATTTAAAACATGAAGACCTGAAACTATAAAAGTCTTAGAAGAAAAACTTAGGAAAACCTCTTCTAGACAATGGCCCAGGCCAAAAGAAATTTGTAACTAATTCTTCAAAAGCAAACACAACACAACAAAATCTAGACAAATGGGACTTAAATAAACCAAAAAGCTTCCGCACAGAAAAGGAAATAATCAATAGGGTAAACAAACAACATACAGAATGGGAGAAAATATTTGCAAACTATGGATCCAACATAGGCCTAATATCTAGAATCTATAAGGAACTCAACCTCAACAAGAAAGAAAAATAACCCAGTTAAAAAGTGTGTATGCAATATGAACAGACATTTTTCAAAAGATGACATACTAGTGGCCAACATATGAAAAAAATGCTCACCATCACTAATTATTAATATCAGAGAAATGCAAATTAAAACCACAATGAGATACCATCTTACACCAGTCAGAATGGCTATTACTAAAGGGTAAAAAAAATGAAACAAAACAAAACATATTTTGGTAAAGATGTGGAGAAATGAGAATGCTTACACACTGTAGGCAGGAATGTAAATTAGCATAACCTCTATGGAAAGTAATATTGAGATTTCTTGAAAAACTGAAAATGTCTGTTTTTCTAAGTTATACACTTCATGGAACTTTCTTATGGCAGGCCTAGGATACAGTATATCTACCTTTGAAGTTCCTTTTTCTGACCTTTGTCATAGATCCATTAAATAAAGATTCTTTCCTCTACAAGCACCACGCTCTTCACCATGTCCTCCTTAGGCATCTGGAGGGCAGGGAGTAGGGCTGAAACAAGGGGAGTTCCACTTACAGTCAGTTTATTTGTATATGAACTGAGCTATATTAGTCACCTCTTACATATATAATTAAATAAAATACATCTATTAAGTACAGTACCGTAAATCATAAAACCAACCATTAAGCAAATTGTTCAGGAAAAAAAAATGACTACTGAGCACCCACTGTGTGTCATGCAACCCCTACAAGTAATTCTTTTCAAGGTTAACATAATGTTTACTTGTATATGATATGCCCAATGACATCTGAAAACCTCAACAAAGAAGGCAAAATTTCTCATGCTTTTATTATTGTTTTCTCTTAAAGGGTCTTTTCTGCGAGACCATAGGTCTATGGAATATTTGATGTTCTGGCTTCTTGTATTCTCCACAGTTTCACAATACACTTTTAGTTTTGAAAAAGCTATATTACTTTTTTGAGTTATCTCATTAATCCCCAAAACCGTGGTGCATGGTTGTAAGGACTTTCATTTTATAGATGAGAAAATTGGAAATATGAAAAATTAATTTGCTCAAGTACCCTAGATATAATTCAATAAGTAACTGAACCAGCATTTGAAATCTAGTCATTATGGTTCATCCACTGCTCTGTTTGCCTCAGCATAAAATGACTAACAGTATTACAATGACTAAATATATCCCAAAGCAAGTAATTTTATTTATTTAGCTTGTATAACTTTGGGAAACAGTAGTAATATTCATCATTTTTTAAAAAAAATACCGAATATAACCATTATTACCTTTAAGACATTACAAACATTCAGGGACCCCAGAGTTGGAAACACAATACTGGATATATCTTTCCTAACATGCTGAGTATAATAGCAAAAAAGTTTTGATTTTCTTTTCATTAATATGTAAAGGTCTGACTTAACTTTGGTTCTAGCAGTCCAGTTAGCATTTTTTAAATTTTACACACACAATTTTACCTGCTCTCTTCCCTTTTCTATATTTCTTTTGTTTCTTATAAAACATGCTTGATTTTGTTAAAAATATAATTATTAAAGTGATACATGTTTCAGGCATTTCTGTCTAAGAAAGTGAATCGGTTTATATTTAAGGACTTTAAAAAGCGAAGTTTAAAAGTGTCCTTTTAAACTGTTCTGAAAGATGAAGAATGAAATTATAGAGTAGACTTTCTCTTATAAATGTGGTCATCAAAGAACCTATATGCTGTTTGGTTCCTATGTTACTACATATCATAATGGACTTTGAATGAACAAGGATAAAAGTGAGCATCATTAAAGCAGATGATTCATGCCGAGCTAGTCTTTAAAGACACTTGCGTATTGATGAAAGATGTCAGTATCATTATGTACCTGTAAAATGAAGAGGAATTAAAACTTTAGAACCTAGAAAAATGTAACACTGCATTACCTAGAAACCAGCCTTAAGAGGAAACAGCCAATTACTTACACTAATTAAATAGAAGAGCTGGAGGTAGTAGGCGTTAGTTGCCAGAGACTAGGCTAAGTTTTGAACATATGTTTCAATTAATCTAGCTTCATTCATTCATTCGTTTGTTCATTTTATTAACTTTTAATGAATAAATAGGGAGAAAGAAACAATCATGCTAACTAGCTACTAAATTTCGATTCCTATATTTCTCAGACCTCCTTGCAATTAAAAATAATCATGTGACTAGTTCTGACTCATTAAATATAATATGAAGTAACATGTGTTTCTTCTGGGCTATGACAATAAAAAGCCCTCACACAGGTCTGTTTTTTATGTCCCCTGCTATATTAATCAGGGGGAAGATTTCAAATTTGAGTTGACAGATCTGTAATATCTAAACAACCTGGATTCCTGAATTAGTACATGAAAGAAAACTGTCCTTAAAGAGTTACACAAACCATCAGTGGACTCATCATAAAAACATAGTTTTCTTTTAAGTCAGTGAGGTTTAGAGACTATGCTACCACACCCCAGTCAAATTTCTGCTGACAAATATACCTATTATGCTCACTTATTCATTTGACAAATATTATTGAATACCTTTCCACATGCTAGGTTCTGAAGATGTAATGATAAAGAAAATCCCTCATATATATGTATGGATATCATAATCTAATGGGATACAGATACTAAATATGATCTCAAATAATTGCTTAAATATCCTATTATTTCACCATTTCTATTAATTTTTTACTGCATAATACTGCTAATGTGACATAAATCACATCTAAATAAGAATGTATCTTGTTTGGAATTCATTATGCAAAGAGACCTAGTTAATTCATATACTCGATAGACTATAAAAATCTTGACAGTAAGTGCCAGCTTTATAATTTTTTAGTGTGGAAGGGTAGATTCAATACTGATTACTTCGTTACGGCTAGCAGTGCAAATTAAAATGAACTCATGATTTTTGGATACATATTTAAAGAAATCCTTTGAGACACATTTAAGGTGTGCTTCTGCAGAGACTATTTATTTACTTCTACCAAGTGCCTGGGGTACAACTAACATGAATCACTTTAAATTTATTTTGGGGTTGCCTAGATAACGTAAATTCTGCACAAAAAAATATGTGTATGCCAGTTTCTCACAGAGAACTTCTGTAGTAGATTTTTTCCATTTCTATGCAGAGCAAAGGCTATTACAGGGAAGTTTCTATACTGTGTCACTCTGGGCAGGAGAGTGTTTTTCTAGTTCATCTCTTCTCCAAATTTGTTATCTTTCAGACTCTCAGCTTTATGTAAGCAATTTTTCCTGACTTCCCATATTGTGCAGGATCTGGGCATTGCCAACTCTACCTCTCACAGGGCCTATTAAAAGCCAAAGGCTCAGGACTGTAGGCAGATCCTCTTTGGGAAGATGTTGACATCAGCAATTAGTAAAATTTTCAAGTTTGTAATTTTTTGTGGTTTTTGACCTTTTTGGTCCTCTTTATAGTTCAGCTATAAATTTACTTTTTCTACCAACTTACATGTATTTATATTTTTGTACTTTTAATTTTTTCAATTTTATTTATTTATTTAAGTAGACTGATATAATTGTATGTATTTACCATGTATAGCCTGATGTTTTGAAATATATATCAATTGTAGGTTGGCTAAATCTAGCTAATGTATATATGCATTACCTTACATAGTTGGCAGGTATTTTCTGCCATTCTGTAGCTTTTCTCTTCAGTCTGTTTCCTTTGTTGAGCAGAAGTTTTCAGTTTGATGTAATTTTATTCACTCGTTGCTTTTGTTGCCTGTGTTTTTGTGGTCATATCAAAAAAAACCTATCACTTAGACCTATGCCATGAAGATTTTCCTATATGTTTTCTTTTAGTAGTTCTATAGTTTCAGGTTCTACACTTAAGTATTTAATCTACTTTGAGTTCATGTTTGTATATAATGTAAGATAAGGGTCCAATTTCATTCTTCTGCAGGTAGATGTTCAGTTTTCCCAGCACTATTTATTGAAGAGACTTTTTTCTCCACTATGTGTTCTTGGCATCTTTGTTAAAAATTATATGGCTATAAATGTATAAGTTTATTTCTGGCTCTCTACATTGTTCCATTGGTCTACATGTTTAATTTTATGATAGTACTATGCTGTTTTGGTTACTATAGCTCTATAGTATATTTTGAATGTAGTACCTCTAACTTTGCTATTCTTATTCAAAATTGCTTTTGCATTTTCAAGTCTTTCATAGTTCCACACAAATTTTAGGACATTTTTCTATTTCTGTGAAGAAGTCATTGGTATTTTGATAGGGATTGCATTAAATCTGTAGATTGCTCTGAATAGTACAGTCATTATAACAATATTCATTCTTCTAATTCATAAACATAAAATACCTTTCAATTTATTTGTATCTTCTTTAATTTCTTTCATGAGTGCTTTCCAGTTTTCAGTGTAGAGGTGATTAACCTTCTTGATTACATTTATTCCTAATCATTTTTTATATTATAAATGTTACTGTTTATTATAAATGGGATTGTTTTCCTATTATAAATGGAATTATTTTCTTCATTTGTATACAGTTTGATGTTCATGTATAGAAACACTAATTTTGTATTTTAATTTTTATTCTGCAACTTAACTAAATTTGTTTGTTAGTTCTTGTAGGTTTTTGGTGGAGTCTTTAGGGCTTTCTATTTATAAAATTATGTAATTTGCAATCATAGACAATTTAACTTTATCCTTTCTGATTCAGTTGCCATTTATTTATTTTTCTTATGTAATTGCTCTAGCTAGGACTGCCAATACTGTGGTCAATACAAGTGGTAAGAGTGAATATTCTTGTCTAGTTTTGGATCTCAGAGGAATAGCTTTCAATTTTCTTCCACTGAGTGTGCTAGCTGCAGGGCTGTCACGTATAGCCTTTATTGTGTTAAGGCACATTCTCAGCTACAAATTTAAAAAGATGTTTTAATATTGTATCTATTACTATTTATTGCTTTTATCTAGTCTATCACGTTGCCAGAAATTCACATATTTCTAAATTAACTGTGTGTGTGTGTGTGTGTGTGTGTGTGTGTGTGTGTGGTTATGGGAAGTGTATGTTTTGCATTTTGATTTTTTGTCATTCTACTTTTGTTCTTGTTGCACTATACTTAACACAGTTCCAGTCTGTGTTGAAATGGTAATTCAACTTGCAAAAAAAAATGTATTATGTCTATCTATAATTATTCTAAAAACAGATATTATTGAACAACCCACACATACTAATTAACATGCCTGTAGTTAACTTTGCCACTTAATTGTCAGAAAATTAAACTACCTTTGCCTTCACTATAAGGGCAGAATCAAAGAGGTGGTGGGTTTTACGAAGGAACTGGATGAAGAAAAAAACCTCAGTTCTCCAATGATGTTCAGATGAGCTAGAAGAACTGTCATGCTGAGTGATACTAATGGAAATGAGAATAAAGAAGACCCAAGGAAGATTTGGAAGATAAGTCACAGTCAGAAGATGAGACTTAACTACGCATAAAAATGAGGAGTGAAACAGGAATATAACTGGGAAGAGTGGCTAAGAATATCAGCAGAGCATGATGAGGAGTATGGTATAAATTATAAAGTGATTAAGCTTTACTCATTCAAAAGTCTAAATTATAAAAGTTAGGTATAAAGCAAGGCATTTATTTTATATGAAATTGACCCACACACATCCTCATTGGACTTGAGGGACAGATGCAGTACTTTATGGAAGCCCAGTGAACTGAACACATTAATGTTACAAAATATTTGCTGTAGATAATGAACTTTTTATCACAGTATAAAAACCTTCTACCTGCGTCTTATTACTGTTTCTCAACATGCCCGAGATATTTTGGTAAGGTGATCTCTGCAAATTGTTTAACCTTTAGTTAAGTAGAAAAATTGAATCCAAACTATAAATGTAAATGTCCAAATGTTCTTTAAGTAGCAGCGATTATGGATACTGTAATACAGCCTGTTGTTCACCTCAAAACACCTCCTTTACACAGTAGCCTGAATTTTGCTATTTCACTGTTTCAAACTGCCTTGATTTTTAAAATTTTCTTTTTATTTCAAATAAGTTTTAAGATTCTTGCAGTTGAAGGTTTTCTAAATGATCAAGATAATCATTTCTTTGTTATGTAATCAGAATTTAATATTTTCATTTTCAATAAAAGCATTTGCAGTGCCTTGAAAATAGGTTGCCAAGACAATCGTTCACGAGATAAACAAAACAAGAGATTTACATTAACTAACAAAGAGATTTCTTCCAGCTCTGAAATTCTGTGACAGCGTGTACAGTCCACACTGGTTAGAATTACAATGAAACTTTACCAATAAATATTAAATATAAGCTCTTATAGCGTATATTTTCCTTAAATCCTGTCTGCCTTATCCTTATTTGTGGTTATGAACAAGTTGGGCTGCTCTTTGCTTATAAAAGTGTCTGTGTGATTATAATATAGAAAGATAAAGGAACGCTGCTTCTTGGTGTAGGATTATAAAATTGACAAAATAAGGTAACTGTGCATTGGCATTCTGCTGGGGACGGAGTCAGTGAATCAAAAGTAGGTTGGCAGAAATATAAAAAATTAGGTAAGGTTAATGTCAAATATTCAGGAAAACAGACTCTGATATGACAATTTGTAGTAAGAAGGTTGTTTAGGAGAGCTCATGGGAATGACGCCTATGAGAGAGTTAATAAAGCAGGATTGGGCAGAGGGTGAAGTTGAATTGCAATGCTGTTGCAGACAACAGAGGCTTCACGGATTTTCAGATTTAGCAAATAAAAAAGACAGGATTCCAATTAAATTTGAATTTTCAAGAAACAGTGCATAATATTTAGTATAATAACTTGCAAATACTATGGAATCCAAAGTTGGGCCGCTTCTCTTACCCTTTAGCTCACAGACCTGAGTATTTTACCCAATCAGGACACAGAGCCATATAATACGCATTGCATCTTGGAGGACAGTACTCAATTCTCACAGACTATCATCTCCAAGAGGGAGAATTTGATGCGTCATCAAAAGGCCATTCAACATATTTGTTAGGGCAGTAATTCTGAGTGGTGTGATATTAGATACAGTCATGTATGATATATGCTCATATGTTGACAAACCACACCTCCTTAGATGTAAATTGGATATGTTGGTCTAATGCCAAGTTATGTAGGATACCATGTTGATAGATCACACTCTTTGTAAGCCCTTGGAAATTTGGGTGACTAAGGCCATGCAGACATAAAGGAAAGCCAATACACAGAATGCGTGTAAATTACAATCAAGATGGATTACTTCTGCTTCCAAGAGTGAACAAATCCAAAGTAATCAGTTTGCTTCAAAGTGGGTGCTCTTGTCTAAAATAAAAAATGGTGCTATAGTGGGGCTCAGCACTGGTCTCTAATAACAGCAAGTTGTCTATTCAGCATCAGTAGTAGCTATATCATGGAGGCATGACCTCCAAGATTAATGGACCCATTGTACCAGCCCTGTGATGGCTGATAATAGTCTGGCTGACATCAAATAAGCAATGTTCCCTACTGGGTTGTTTAGTGCATCTTATTTGACAAAGTCTCTGATGGGCATAAACATGATTTAAATATATTTCTTCCACTTTGCTTTCACTCTTGTAGGTGGATCCACATGCTCTTTCCCCAAACTACTTTCTCATCATTCTTCCAATTTTTGTATCACAAGACCCTGGCCAATAAGCCAAATCATTTACCACTCCACGAGAAGCAGTTACCTCTGGCAGCTAGTTCTGTGAATACCTACTATCAGTCCTTTCCTAAAGAATACAGTCATTCTGAGTTTCTTATTGAGGCTTTTGCTCCTTTAATTAGAGCATTCCTTAGTAATTTAGCAAACTGAGTAACTCCTGGTCATTTCCACAGAAGTAATTAATTAGCTGATGAATCCCACAGTTTTTTGAGCTATATTTGCTTTAGTATATTTAGTCCCCCTTCATCTGCCATCTGCAATAGCTGAGCTGGTATTTTTACTTCGCAAAATATAAGCCATCACTTTTTCCAAGCTTCGACCAGCCGTACTAGCAGAGTTAAGCACCATTTTCTAGGACCTGTGTCAGCATGTTAAAATCCATATTATCTTAAGGTTCTCTGCTCACCCTCCTTCACTGTATCACCCACCCTCCTCCACTCTATCACCCTTAGGATTCCATTCCATGCACAGACTCAGTCTAGGGGTTTCTATTGGTATATATTAGCAGAACTGACCACCCCGTCTTCTCTCCAAGCAGATGCAGTACTTAGAACAAGGACCATCAAGTTTATCTGAAATAAAAAGAATGTTTTAATCAGCTAAGTTATGTTGTAACTTGATCCTACTTACTGGTTCAGTGGCCAAGAGGGGAGATGGAAATAGGTCCTGGAGTAAGAGGCCCTGTTGACTCCAGAGGCAAAGGCTCCCACATTCTTTGCAAGCAAAGGAAAAATGCTAGCCTTTCCCAGGTAGAAGTGGTATACTTCTGCAGACCTAGCTAACTCAGAAGAATCGGAATTGTATGGTTCTCAATTGTGTTGACCCAGCTGTCCCTGTTCCCACTGGTAAGCTACCACTCCTTCCTAACCAGGGCTTTTACTCTGGCATAGCAGACCTCCTGAACTGAAAACTTAGCTTTTCACTTTCTCTGAAGTTCTCCTACTCTTATAATTAAGTACATGGACCAATCCAAAGATTTTTCTGCCCTCTGGCTGTAGGAGATGAGAGTCTCTTTAATGCTTCCATTAATGCTTCCATTAATGCTTTAATGTTTCCAATTAAATTGTTTCAATTTCTACTTCTGAACTGCTCAAATACCTAAGAAACTGCACGCACAAGGCAGTCTCTTCCACTGGTATTCCGTTCTAGTTCATCACCAGTGAAAGTTTTAACATTTACTCTGCTTTAGGATTCCAGGTGCTATGGAAACTCCACCAGCCATCATCTTTATTGACAGCTCACAGCCAGTTAATCCACCCCAAATCCCAGTTGGGAGTCAGCTTTCCTGGGCCCTTCTGTTGCCAATTGTCATAGCTCAGGTTCCCCAAGAAATAGGTGCTAAGATGGAGATTCATGCACAGAAGGTTAAGTGGAGCATACTTAGGGAAATCAAGCTTGTGAGAGAATGAAACAAGCAGGGTTGGGCAGAGGAAGAAGTTGAACTAGAATGCAGTTAAAAAAAAAAAATCAGTAATTTTCTTGAGCTAGGATGATCTTTTAGAATTCTCCTGAATTACGGAATAGCAATCAGGCTTTTAACACCATACCCTGATTAATCTTTGGATTCAGCTTGCCCCCAGAGAAGAGAAAAAGCCTTGGAAAAGGCGCACCCTTAATCCATGATTTAGTTGTAGAAAGAGGACTCAGATGTGAAGCATCAATAGGTAACATTACGGCAGGTGGTAGATTGCCTTACTCTGAAGAGTGCATTTGGGTGACACATCATAGCATCTGCTTCAGCCAGGGTTAGTATGCAGCATAGAAAGAAGCAGTTGGAAGATAAATTGAGAAATCAGTTTACTAGCCAACGAATGAGAAAATGAGAAAGCAGAGCGTCAGAGTCACGGACATAAAGCAAACTAGGAAAACAAAATCTCTATTCATAAAGAACAAATAAGGGTGAGGTCTGAAATAGGGAAAATGTATCACAAGTCAAATTATAAGTCTGTGTCACAAGTTGGTACAGGAGGAGACCCAATATCTATTCTGTTGATTAGGTCCTTCTCTACCCAAAATGTGGATAATCAAAATTTATAGTTCAAAAGGCACAAAAGGGTAAGCGGATAACCTGTCTCCAAGCCATCCTGTTCTCACCACTGGCTATTCATGTATATCTCTTTTCCCACTAAACTGTAAGATCCTTGAAGCAAAAGAGGTATTACTCATTTTGTAGCTTTCATGCTCAGCTTAATTGCCCAATAAACGCTAAACAAAGAATAAAGTAGCCTTGTAATGAGAAGTATCAGGCAATTTTTGCAAAATGGCATTTCATCTGTAGATAAATTATTAAGAAAAAAATTTTTCAGATTTTCTATGAAGAAGCTATCGGTCATGCAATACAATACTACCAAAATTAATTTTAATACTTTCTGAAACACGATTGAGTTCATGGAATTTTTAATAAGCTTGGTTTTGAAAAGACTCATAAACACTTATGTGTAATATAAAACACAACTCTACAATATTCACAATAAAAGGTCACCTAAACACTATTTGCACATACCCAGCGACAGAACTTACCATATCAGGAGGTATTTATTTCAATTTTGATAATCTGACCTAACAAAGAAAGGAGCCATGTATTATGAAATGAAGTCATTACTCTTTATGGTATTTATAGACAGACATGAAATAATGAAGGGAGTAATCAATAGTCAGTCAAACTCACTGGAAATTGTTCTAATTGAAACATAATCATTTCTCAAGAAATACAGTTAAATTCTCAGCAGTATTCATAAGACTATTATAAATGCACCAATAATATCCAGAAAAAAATAAATTACTTTTCCTTGTTCTTCTTTAATATTGATTTGTTTTTTATTTTTTCCTGTAATGAATCCACAATATACTCAATGGGGTCCTTATTCTCTTCATCAAAATAAATATACTGAATATCATACATATACTTTTCAAATCTTCTGAACTCTTATATAACGTAAATGCCCTCTGATTTTTGCTACTTAATGTTTATTTCATAATTGCACTCAGCCACATATTTTCTAAAATTAATAGCCTATGTAGTACTTATCACAAATGGTCATAGTACATTCCATACCGGTTTAGATGTCAAAGACTTATCGAATGGTTTTGCAATAACTGATGCAGCTTATTATTGTCTCAGTCAACTATTGTCATGATAATGCTGCATAATGAATCATCTCCAAACTCCAGCGTATAATACTAAGTGTTTTTCCTTGCTCACGCATATGTAGGTCAGCTAATCTAGCTGGGTTAGCTAGTCATGAATACAGTCCATAGGTTGGTTTCAGGCCTGTTACATGCGTCTCTCATTCAATCACGCAAACAAGTTCTAAGGCTCTGCTTTCATCATGTCTGCTAACATCACATTGGCTAAGTCAAGTCAAATGGCCAAAGCTAAAAATATATGAATACCTAATAGTAGTACAGCAGAATAAAAAATTAAAGCGAATAATACAATTTTATCATTTTTTCTCTGTTGGTCACCCATTCACGTCTCTGCTACAAGCAAAAAATATTCTCTCATTATAAGATCCCTGAAAGTCTCACTCAATCTTTTTATCAGATTCAAGTCCAGGATCAAAGCACATTACCTAATGTTCAAAGTACATTGAGTCTGGAGATAGATCATCTTGAGCAAGAAATAAAAAACTGAAAGACACACATTCAACATACAACGGTGTAACAGACAGAAAACAATACGATAGACTCTCCCATTCAAAAAGGGAAGAAGCACATAGCAATCTGTGGTTCATAGCAACTCTAAAATTTCTCTGGCACAAGCTTGCACATCCCTCTGCTCTGGGAAAGAGATATTCTTTCACCTTAGTTCATTGTTCCTCATGGATATGGCTGAGTACTCTGCCATGTCCTTACTTTTACATCATCCTCCTGCAGGATCAGACCCCTAAACATTCTAAGAGTTACTTTTTCTCCTGGCTAAGTAAGTGACAACTTAAATTGTTCTGTTTCCTGAATTTGTGTCTTACTGGCAGTGCCCTAGACATGGTCTTTTTCTGAGGCTGTATTGAAATGACCACCTTAAATTTGTTGAGATATTTTTCCCCCAATCTTAAAAGTCTCAGAATTTCAGGATTTCTACTTTCCCTCTCAATTCAGCTTGTGCCCTAGGCAGCTCATCCTCAAGCTCATCTGTCTTTTGTAGTACGAACTCACCTTTTTAGCTTTTCCCTTGACATTTCTTCACCTATAGGCCTTAATATATACATTTTGTCTGCCTTCCAGGATGTTTATGAATGACAACTTCACTAAATACTTTTCCATTCTTCTAGCCTGTTATAAAAACTCACCACTATTTCTTTACCTCTTGTGATAGTTCTCCTGCTGTTTACCAAGCTTTTGCCACATTTTTAGGATGTTTTTATGGCAGCATCCCAATTCTAGGCACTAATTTTTGTTTGTCAGCTATGGCCATAATACTGTTTCATTAAAAACCATCTCAAAAGTCAATGACATACTACAACAAACAACATTTATTCTCATATACACAGGCCTGTGGATCAACTGAGGGTGCTCTGGTCTAGCTGTAGGTCTGCAAGTCTGCTGTGGTGGCTCTGCTTCAGGCTACTGATCTATGGTCTTCGGGGTCCATTCTGTTGTACATCTCATTCTGGGGTTCAGGCAAGAGGGGCAACACCTATCTGTGGCATGTTAGTCTCATAATAGAAGTCAAAAATTCCAAGAGGATCAAATAAAAAAAAATACTGTCTCTTAAAGTTCATATTTCATTGGCAAAAGAAAATAATATGTCCAACTACAAACATTAATGGGTCACAGAAGTTTAAATCTCCCACCAAGATTAAAGGGAGGAAATAATTATCAGCTGAACAATAATCTATTCTACCACATTTGTTTACC
Organism: Sapajus apella; assembly: GCF_009761245.1. Lineage (NCBI taxonomy): Eukaryota > Metazoa > Chordata > Mammalia > Primates > Cebidae > Sapajus > Sapajus apella. The sequence goes on along the minus strand of NW_022436986.1, from coordinate 8,479,330 downwards.
AAACAACACTAATGAGGCACATAGATATACATTGCTCACATAGTTTTTATTAAATTACACAAATAATAAGATTATACATAGGCATCTTCCTTATATAATGTCTATAACAATAGACACTATTATATATATGTATATACATATACATAGAGTATATTATTTGTAATTAACTTCAGGTATACCATTATTTTCTTCTTGAATAGGATGAATTGCAAAAAACACAATAATAAGTTTGTGATGACATGTATCTTACCTTGTGATGAAACACAGATAACAAAAAAACTCCAGCAGACTCAAGATAATACAGAAAACATGGAAATTTTAGCCTTTCAGCCTAGGGATGCTGACAGTAATGGAAAGAATTGTATAAACGGCATTCACAAGTGGTAAGTATTTAAATAAAAGGCTCTGTAGTGTCTTCCTCTTTTTCTTCCAACTTCACTATTTCCCTTTAATATGTTCCACTGTCTTTTAACAAGGAGTAAATACTAATATATTGATATAAGGTATCTGCTTTATCTCTCCCTCTACATAGTATCTTTCCTGTATTGATATTCAAATTTCAATCACATCAGACATTTTAAAAAATGGTGAGTGCTTTTCATCTAGTATTGCTTTGAAAACAAGATTGACAAGAGAGAAACTGCATCTCTCAATTTACTTGCCTGGAAACATAATGATTCACTCTATAATTTTGGGAAAATAAATCATCAGAGTTAGTCCATGTGTAGAATTTATACTTTATAAAATCTGTCAACTGGAATAAAAATCTCAGATTTGTGCCAATGTTTCTCTGAAAACAAGATGTGGCTAAATCATAAAACAACAATAACAACTATGTGATTACGTCTCTAGATTTAACCAGGCATATCTCATTATTTACAGCAGTTTGAGACAGACTAGAAAGTCCTGGAACCTGGCCCTAGAATAACCCCTCGTAATGGACAGTTATTTGGGAGACTGATAGTTTTGCAGGTTTTGATGAAGACATTGCTTAAGGAGGCAGCTGATTCAATAGGTGGGTAGGACAAGAGGTTATGAAATAATCCCTATTCACAGCCAGGCAAAAGTATGGACTCTATATCTATTTTATGCATTGGATTGTTACAATCCAACAGAACTTTGTTCTGTTACTGAAATTGTTTCACCTTTAGTCACGGGTATCCTTTTAGTTGACTCCTGTGTCTCAAATGCCTTTTAATTAATGATTTACTTACTTTATAGTTTTGCCTTTTCACAATGCCATATAAATAAAATAATACAAAGTATAATATTTTCAGACTAGGTTTTTTTCACTTAGCAATATGAGTTCATTAGTACTTGCTATGATTTGGTAAATAATTCCCTTTTGTCATATAATGTTTACTATATTTTATTTATTATATTATATTTATAAAATAAAATTTCATTATATTATATGAATATACAAAATGTACCCGTTCATCTGTTGAATTCTACTTCGGTTGTTTACAGTTTTTGCAGATTGTGAATATAGCTTACAACTGTTATAAACTTTCACCTGCAGGTTTTCAAATCAGTGGGAAAATGTCCAGGAGCACTAAAACAGGTCTACATGGTAAGACTACCTTCAGCTTAGTAAGAAACGGCCAAACTGTCTTACAAAATGACTGTACCATTTGGCTTTCCCAGCAGCATGAATAAAAGTTCCTGTTGTTCCACATTCTCATCAGCACTTGATATTATCAGTTTTTTTTAAAAAAAGTATTGTCCTTCTAATTAGTGAGTATTATTATCTTATTGTTGTGTTAATTTGCATTTTTCTAATGACAAATGGCAAAAGACAAAAGTCTGTGGCTTGTCTTTTCTTTCTCTTAACAGTGACTTTTGCTGAGCAGAAGTTTAAAATTTAATAGAATCCAATTTATAAATTTAAGTATCATGCATTTAATACTATATCTAAACACTTGTTAATCCCAAATTACTTAGATTTTTCTTCTAGTTTTTGGTTGTTCTTGAAGTTTAATACTTTTGCATTATTTTTTAATACTGTAAGTTCTGGGGTATATGTGCAGAACTTGCAAGATAGTGGCATAGGTACACACATGCCATGGTGGTTGGCTGCCTCCATACCCCCGTCACCTACATCACGTATTTCTCCCAGTTATCCCTCCCCAACTGCCCCACTCCTCACAATCTGTCCCCTAGCCTCCCAGTCCCCAACAGACCCCAATGTGTGATGTTCCCCTCCCTGTGTCCACGTGTTCCCATTGTTCAACACCGCCTATGAGTGAGAACATGTGGTGTTTGGTTTTCTACTCTTGTGTCAGTTTGCTGAGAATGACAGTTTCCAGATTCATCCATGTCCCTGCAAAGGACATAAATTCATCCTTTTTTATGGATGCATAGTATTCCATGGTGTACATATGCCAGTCTATCATTGATGGGCGGCATTTGAGTTGGTTCCAGGTCTTTGCTATTGTAAACAGTGCTGCAATGAACATGTGTCTTTATAACAGAATGATTTATAATCCTTTGGGTATATACCCAGTAATGGGATTGTTGGGTCAAATGGTATTTCCATTTCTAGATCCTTGAGGAATTGCCACACTGTCTTCCACAATGGTTGAATTAATTTACACTCCCACCAACAGTGTAAAAGTGTTCCTATTTCTCCACATTCTCTCCATCATCTGTTGTCTCCAGATTTTTTTAATGATCACCGTTCTGACTGGCATGAGATGATATCTCAATGTGGTTTAGATTTGGATTTCTCTAATGAACAGTGATGATAAGCATTTTTTCATATGTTTGTTGGCCTTATAAATATCTTCTTTAGAAAAGTGCGTGTTCATACCCTTCCCTCACTTTTTGATGGGGCTGTTTTTTTTCTTCTAAACCTGTTTAATTCTTTATAGATTCTGGATATTAGCGCTTTGTCAGATGGTTAGATTGTGAAAAATCTTCCCATTCTGTTGGTTGCCAGTTCACTCTAATGATAGCTTCTTTTGCTGTGCAGAAGCTCTTAAGTTTAATTAGATTCAGTTTCTCTATTTTGGCTTATGTTGCCACTGCTTTTGGTGTTTTAATCATTAAGGCCTTGCCTAAGCTTATGTCCCAAATGATATTGCCTATGTTTTCTTCTAGTGTTTTTATGATGTTAGGTCTTATGTTTAAGTCTTTAAGCCATCTGGAGTTAATTTTAGTGTCAGGTGTAAGGAAGGGGTCTAGTTTCAGCTTTCTGCACATTGCTAGCCGGTTTTCCCAACACCACTTGTTAAACAGGAAATCCTTTCCCTATTGCTTGTTTTGTCAGGTTTGTCAAACATTAGGTGGTTGTAGATATGTGGCATTGCCTCTGAGGCCTCTGTTCTGTTCCATTGGTCTATATCTCTGTTTTAGTGCCAATACCATGCTCTTTTGATTACTGTAGCCTTGTAGTATAGTTTGAAGTCAGGTAGCATGATGCCTCCAGCTTTGTTCTTTTTGCTTAGGATTGTCTGGGCTATGTGGGCTCTTTTTTATCTCCATATAAAATTTAAGGTGGTTTTTTCCAGTTCTGTGAAGAATGTCATTGGTAGCTTCATAAGGATAGCATTGAATCTATAAATTACTTTGGAGAGTATGGCCATTTTCACAATATTGATTCTTCCTAACCATAAGCATGGAATGTTTTTCCATCTGTTTGTGTCCTCTCTTATTTCCTTGAGCAGTGGTTTGTAGTTCTCCTTGAAGAGATCCTTCACGACTCTTGTTACTTGTATTCCTAGTATGTTATTTTCTTTGTAGCAGTTGTGAATGGGAGTTCACTCATGATTTGGATCTCTGTTTGTCTGTTATTTGTATATAGGAATGATTGTGATTTTTTCACATTGATTTTGTATCCTGAGACTTTGCTGAAGTCCCTTATCATTTTAAGGAGATTTTGGGCTGAGATGGTGGGGTCTTCTAAATATACCATCATGTCATCTGAAAATAGAGACAATTTGACTTCCTCTTTTCCTAGTTGAATATGCTTTATTTCTTTTTCTTGCCTTATTGCTCTAGGCACAGACAATATCATACTGAATGGGCAAAAACTGGAAGAATTCCCTTTGAAAACTGGCACCAAACACTTTTGCATTTTACATTTAAGTCTATGGTTACATTAAGCCAAGTTTTGTGTAATATGTAAGGTCTATGTCTAGGTCTTTTGTTATGCACATGGATCTCCAATTGTTCCAGCATAAATTGTTTACAAAGACTACGATTTTTCTGCTATTGTGCACTCATAAGAAATAAGTTTATTATTTAGTGTGACTGTATTTCTAGGCTGTCTATTCTGTTCTATTAGTCTGTATTTCTGTTATTTCACCAATAACACATGTTAATTACTATAACATTTTAGTAAGACTTGAAATCAGGTTTATGAGTATTCCAGATTTGTTCTTCTTTATGACCAAGTTGCCTATTCTAGGATGTTTGTTTCTTCATCTAAATGTTAGAATCAGTCTGACTGTATCTACAAGCTAGAATGCTAGAATTTTGACTGAGATTGTGTTGAATCTATAGGTAAGCTGGAAAAAAAAAAGGAACTTGGAAAAAAATATTATATAAGGAGTATTGAATAGTTAATCTTCAAACTTGGAATATCTCTTCATTTCTTTAGTTATTTTTTGATTTTTCCATCATTGTTTTGTCATTTTGTGCATATAGAGTCTATCCACATTTACTTGGGATATACATAAGTACTTTATTTTGGGATACTACGATTATTTTTTTTATTTTAATTTCTACTTGTTCATTGATGGTTTCTAGGAAAGCAGGAAAGGTTATATCCTGCAACCTTGGTATACTTGCTTATTAGTTCCAGAAATATTTTTGAGATCTGGGATTTTTCTAATCTGGGTAGTTGTTACTACTTTTTCTTACTGTATTGAATTGGCTAGATCTTCAAGTATACTTGTAAGTAGGCATGGTAAAAATGAATATCCTTTTTTGCTTACAATTGTGAAGGTAGGTGGTAATAATTTCACAGTTGAGGATGGTATTAGCTATAGATTTCTGGAATTGCTTTCATTAGGATAAGAAAGTTTTCATGTTTCTAATTTTTGATAATTTTATCATGAATGGCATTCAATTTTATTGAATGCTTTTCTGCATCTATTGTTATGATTTTTAATTTATTTTGTTTATAGAAATATTACATTGATTTATGTTTATTAACCAGCTTTGCATTTTTACAACAAAAGCTAGTTAATCATGATATATTATTATTTTTACATAATGCTAGATTCTACATGTGAATATTTTGTTAAACATAGCTGCTTCTATATTCATGAGCGATATTGTACCGTACTTTTCTTTTTGTACAATATTTTTATCTGTATTTGGAATTAGGATACTTCTGGCCTAATTAAATTAGGTATTTTCTCTATTTTCTGAAAAAGGTTATTGAGAATTCCTATGATTTCTTCCTTAAATGGAGGATTTACCAGAGAACACATACATACCTCATGCTTTCTTTTTTGTTCTAGTTTTCATTATTTCTTTCTTCTAGCTTCATATTAAGTTCTGCTTTTTCTCTAGTTTCCTATGGCACAAACTAAGGTTATTTATACTAGATGTTTTTTGAAAGATAATATTTGTATTTAATGCTATAAATTTTCCACTAAGCATTGTATGCATTTTATAAATGTTAATGTCATATTTCTCTTCTCTTTTACTTTCATTAAAAATATCTTATAACCTTTTCTTTGATGTTTGAGTTATTTAGAAATGCTTTGCATAATTTCAAAATGCTTTAGTATTTTCCAACTATCTTTCTATTATTGATTTCTAGATTGAGTCTATTGCAGTCTGAGAATATACTTTATGTAATATCTATTATTTTAATGTGTCAAAGTTTGTTTAATGGCACAGAGTAGGGAATATCCTGGGGAATTTTTCATGGGAACTTCAAAAGAATATGCATTCTGCTTTTGTTCAATAGAGTATTTTATGTCAATTAGATAAAGTTTATTGATTGTGCTGTTTGAAATATCTACAATCTTACTTTTTTCCTATTTGATGTATCAATTACTGGCAGAGGAGTGTTAAAGTCTTTAAATATAATAGTTCTGTCTCTTTCTTCTTAAGTTTTATTATTTTTGCCTTATGTATTTTCACACAGATGTCAGATGCATTCAACTTTAGAATTGTTATGTCATCTTGAAGAAATGAATGCTTTATCATGATGTAAGGCTCTTCTTATCCCTTAAAATTTTGCTTGTTCCCATAGGGGTGAAGAGGAAAGCTTCTCTTTAACCCTCAGAAAATTCACCAAAACATAAACTTATAAGGCAGATTAATAGGAGAAATAGCACACAAATTTATTAGCCTGCATGGGAGAGAATCACAGAGTGACTGCTGGAGTGCAGATGGGTATATATCTTTCTTCTTAGGGAAAAGGAGATAGGGAATTGTGGTTTATTTTAGGAGAATATGAATGATTTTTAGAAGAATTCAACAGGCTTGAAGGACATACAATGGTCTAGGACAAAGTTTTTTGGCCCACAAAACACATAATGGTTCGTGACAAAAGTATGATCCTGTATGTTGGCCGACTTCAGTCTTTCTTCCTGTGAGTTTAGTTAACGCAAACCAACTAAACAGGAAAACGACTAGAAGTCATTGTTTTTTTACTTGGCAGTTCCAGACTTCAGTCAGAGAGGAAAGTTCAGAGATCAACTTCATTCTATGCTTTGGAAGAGACAGGCGATTAAGAGAGAGGAGGTGAGTGGTGCAAGTTAGCGAGAACCTGAAGCTTCTTCATTTCAGCATGTCAAAGCACCATGTTTTGGGGGTACTGATTTCCAAGCCCCAACATTCTGAAGACTACTTTGTCTGAAATTAATATAGGCATTCAAATTTTCTATTGATTGGTGTTAGCATGATATATCTTTTTCCATTTCTGTAGCTGCAACATATCTGTCTTTATATTTAAAGTGAGATCTTATAAACAACATATAATTCCATCTTCTTAAAAATTGTTTTGTCATTGTTGTTGTTGCATTGTGACAAGAATTTACATTAAACATTTTTAAACCAATCTATGTTCACTATCAAATAACACTCTAGCACTCCATCTGTGGTGCAGATGCCTTATAACAGAATATTCTCATTTTCTCACTTCCATTCTTTGTGATATTGCTGTCACTCACTTCGCTTATTAAAATGCTAAAGTCACTCAATTCCTTGCTACTTTTGTTATTTACTAAAGTAGTTATATTTTGATAAATTGGAAATAAGAAAAATAAAGACATTATCTTACCTTCATTGATTCTTTCTCTAGTGCTTTTTCTGTTTGTAGATACAAATTTCTGATATATATCATTTTTCTTCATCCTAAATAATTCTTTTTAATTTTTATCATTTTTAAAAGTTGACACATAATAATTATGCATATTTCTAGGGTGCATAGTGATGTTTAAATACATATAATGTATAGTAATCAGTAGAGAATAATTAGAATACATATCATCTCAAACATTTATTATTTCTTTGTGTTGGGAACATTCTATATCTTTCTTTTAGCTATTTGAAGGTATATGATATATTATTGTCAACTAGAGTCATCTGCAATGCTGCAGAACACTTGAACTTATTCCTCCTAACTACAGCATGGGAGAAAGTATTTGCAAATGATTAATCCACCAGGAGATTCATATCCAGAATACACAAGTAACTCAAATATCTCACAGCAATAAATAATCCAATTAAAAAATGAGAAAACGATCTGAACAGACATCTCCCAAAAGAAAACATACAAATTGTCGATGACTATATATTAAAAAAAAAAAAATGCTCACCATCACTTATCATCAGAGAATGTGAATCAAAACAGCAGTGAGGTATCATTTCACCCCAGTTACGATGGCTATTATTGAAAAGACAAGCAGATAAAGGATGAGGAGGAAAAGAAACTCTCATATACTTTTGCTGGGAATGTAAACTAGAGGAGCCACTATGGAGAACACTATAGAGGTTTCTGAAAGAATTACAAATAGGACTACCATATGATTCAGCAATCCCACTATTGGGCATTTATCCAAAGGAAAGAAAATCAGTATTGTATACCGAAGAGACATCTGCATCCCCATGTTTACTGTAGCACTATTCACAGTAGCCAAGATATGGAATTAACTTATGTATCCAACAAAAAACAAATAAAGAAAATGTGGAATATATACACAATGGAATACCATTCACCCATAAAAAAGAATGAAATTCTGTCATGTGGCGTAACATGGACAGAACTGAAGGACATTATGTTAAATTAAACCAGTTAAGAACAGAAAGTTAAATGTGATATATTCTCACCCATATGTGGAAACTAAAAAAAAAAAAAAGAAAAAGAAAAACATTGATCTCACAGAAGCAAAAAGTAGAACAAGACTGGCTCTAAAGGAAAGAGGAAATGGAGGATGGGGGAGATTTGTTAAGATACTAAAGAATTTCTTTTTAACTTTTTTTTTTTTTTTTTTTTTGCAGGACAGGTCAGCTAGTGTTTAATTTCTTCACTTTTTTTGAATTTGAAAGTGTGTATCTCCTTCATTTTTGAAGGGTAATTTTACTAGTAGGAAATTCTAGATAGGTGTTTTTTTTTTCTTTTAATACTTTATTTCACTTCTCTTTTCACTTGTATGAATTCTGATGAGAAATTTACTACAATTCTTGTCCTTTTCCTCTTAAGTAGGTGAGGTTTTTTTCCTAAGTCTTTTTTTTCTTTGTACTTTGATTTTACTCAGTCAAACATTCCCTACAAAATGATACACTGAAATGAATTCTAGAGATTGGTTTCTAATCCACCAGGCTGTTTTCTCAATGCAATAATGGCCAATTTACTTTAATCCTCAACTTTATTTTTGTGTAGATTTTATATCTTATATAAAAACAGTTAGTTTTCTTATTTAATCTAAAAGTTTATTGAATTATGGTAAATTAAATCAAGATAAAATGTTCACTTATGGCTTTTTATTCATGTTTCTAAGTTATTCAGCACCAAAAGGGGAGAGATTAGCGTCTCCTATTATATAATACTTCAAAGGCTCTAATGCCAATTTTTCTTCAATAAACTTAATACTATTATTCTTCTTTCCAAATGGCTGATTATTTAACCAGAAGAAAGAATAAACAGCCTAGCACTTAGAATCGGAAATTAGTATAGAAAATTAGCAGTCATTTTGAAAAATCAGTTATCAGGTTGTTGGCTTCACTATTTTCATTGGCATTAAGAAATCTTAATAAATTGTGAATCTCATTAGCTAAGACTGCCTTAAAAACACTCCAGAATTGTGCTTCAATTCTGTACTCCATAACTGTTCAAGCAGCACAAAGATCAAAGGGGAAGTAGCCACCTTTATTTTAAAGGATGTTTTAAATTAAAGTTGTTCAAAGTTTATATCTGTGCATGTTCAGTTTTTCTAATTTACATGAATATTCCTCTCTCTAGGGAACATTTCTGTAACACTCACTGAATGCATTTTTCACATTCTGCATGTTTAAAATTTTACTTACCCTGATAACTCATTTTTGCATTCATCTCAGTAAATAAATCTTCCTGCATACTTCTACGGAAACAGCAAATCTTTAGAGCTTTCCTCTGCTTTGGTTGGGTATTTCCTTCTTCATCTGTTCTGTGATCCAGTCATCCTAAGATTCTGACCTGAGAGAGACAACAGAGAAGATGCTGCAGGCATGATTAATAAATAGAACTTCTGCCTTGGGCCCCTGTCTTCTTTCCTACCTCAGATAGCTAAGGTTTTCAATTTCTCTGTATACACAGAAAAGTCTCCCAAATCTAGGAGACCTATAGCATCATTTGTTCTTTCCTCTCTGTCATCCTTACTTCATTTTCACCATAAGAAAATACTAATTATCCACTAAGAAATAATTGCCACCATTGCCATCAGTTGGTTAAGCACTGAAATCAAGGTGCCCACATTTCCCTAAGCCAAAAGATAAATCTGCGACCAGACTATGTGAAATGAGTCTGTCTTGGAAATATGAAGCAAAATATGAAGCAAAATGGAACAAAAGCATATAGTAGATAGAGCTCAAAGAAGGTCTTTCAAAGTCCCTGCTTTCTCCGGCACCCACATCTTTTCCTAGTTACTTCCTCATAAAACACGGACTTAGAGCTGCCAGCAAGAGACTTAGTAGATAGAATTTAAGGCCCCAAGTCAGTTGAATTACAAAAGATTACTCATTTTCTTAATTCAGTGGGCCTTACCTAATTAAATGCACCCTTAAATGGGATTGGGCTTTCTCTTAACAGAAATATTCAAAGCATGAAAGGGATTTCACACAGGATAAATCTGTCATTGCTAATTTGAAGTAGAAGTGTCCATGTGTCAAGAAATTCAGGTGGGGCCAAGCGTGGTGGCTCACACCTGTAATCCCAGCACTTTGGGAGGCCAAGGTGGGCAGATCATGAGGTCAGGAGGTTGAAACCATCCTGGCCAACATGGCAAAACCTTGTCTCTACTAAAAATACAAAAAAATTAGCTGGGCGTGGTGGTGCACACCTGGTCCCAGCTACTAGGGAGGCTGAGGCAGGAGAATTGCCTGAACCCAGGAAGTGGAGAATGCAGTGAGTTGAGATCTTGCTACTACACTTGGGTGACAGTGCAAGACTCTGTAAGAAAGAAAGAAAAGAAAAGAAAAGAAAAGAAAGAAAGAAAGAAAGAAAGAAAGAAAGAAAGAAAGAAAGAAAGAAAGAAAGAAGGAAAGAAGGAAAGAAGGAAAGAAGGAAAGAAGGAAAGAAGGAAAGAAAGAAAGAGAAAGAGAGAGAGAGAGAAGGAAGGAAGGAAGGAAGGAAGGAAGGAAGGAAGGAAGGAAGGAA
>NW_022436986.1:8459347-8468501 GCF_009761245.1 Sapajus apella | reverse complement strand
AAGGAAGGAAGGAAGGAAGGAAGGAAGGAAGGAAGGAAGGAAAGAAATGCAGGTGTTCTCTAGGAACAGAGCTGTCCCCAGCTGACAGCCAGCAAGGAAACAGAAACTGCAACACCTGAATATGCATGAAAGTAGACTCTTCCTCAGAGCCTCAAGATGTTAACATAGCCTGTCAATCAAAGTTGACACCTCACTTTACATCTTTGAGACTCTAGGGAGAGAATTCAATCACACCATGCCTAGACTTTTGACCTAGAAACTTGTGATACATTAAATGAATGCTGGCTTAAGATGCTAAATTTGTGGTCATCGGTAAACACCAACAGCAAATGAATAAAGAAGGAAAGTGGTTGGAGCTAATTCAGTTCAAACATAGAGATGAAAATAGATGATGGCAGTACAATGTGCACTGTGCTTTAAAAAAATAATAGATAGATATTATGACGGCAAAAAAGGGAACATAGCCCAGTATGTGAAACAGAAGAATGTCTACAGAGCTTGTTTATTAGATTTTGCTATCCAGAGTCCTGGAAATCTTTTGTCTCCAACCCTTCCTGAGGTTCACTCTCCAAAATTACTCAAAATCCTTTCAATAAACGTCCCCCTTGCTTAATTTATTGATTGTTTTTATTACTTGCAATCAAATTTGCTAAATGATATGTGCTTTGAAACCGAACATGATCCAAAACACTTCATCCCCAAATATTTACTAACTAAAGCACCCTCCAATAAGAGATTCTGGGAATGTTTTCTCCCAGGTTTGAAAAGCCTTCACTCGCTTATCAGTTGGGCATGGTGGTGGCTCATGGCCTGTAATCCCAGCAGTTTGGGAGGCCAAGGCAGGTGGATCACTTGAGGCCAGGAGTTCAAGACCAGTCAGGCAAACATGGTGAGACCTCCCCCCTACACCTTGTCTCTACTAAAAATACAAAAATTAGCTGGATGTGGTGGCACACATCTGTAATCCCAGGTACTCAGGAGACTGAGACAGAAGAATCACTTAACCTGGGAGGTGGAGGTTGCAGTGAGCTGAGATCATGCCACTGCACTCTAGCCTGGATGACAGACTGAGATGATGTCTCAAAGAAAAGAAAAAGAAGAAAAAAAAATCTTTACTCCTTTATCAAAATGTCCTCCAAAGTCCAATTTGTGATAGCAAAGATGGCAAGAAGGAGAATAAACAGCATTGCGCCATAATCACAGTATTGCCTTCCTACGTTTGTTGGTTTCTTTTTTTTTTTTTTTTCAGATTACACATTTTGCTTTGGGAACTTCCAATGGTCTATTCCTGAGAATGTAAGAGTTGTAATCAAGCCTAAATTTGTAGTGTCACAGTAAGCTGACTATCACACTGAAAATTTCAGCATGTTTGATAAGGTACGTGTTCTCCTAAAACACAGACATCACATTTTTTTACTTTGGGGTGGGGGGCTAGCTATTTGGGTTTTTTTGTTGTTATAGGAGTAAAGTATGGCATTTAGTGTAAATTTCTACATAAGGTTATAACTTCATGTTATTTATAATACATCATCATTCCTTGGTTTGTGGCACATTTTAAAATGCATAATATTCTATATTTGAACAAGATAGAATGGGACAATGTATTCAACAATTTTAAGATATATTCACTCCAATGTAAATATTTACATAGATTTGATTAACCAGAGTAGGGAGAATACTTTAGTTGTTAGGTTATTTCTTTGATGTCTCAATTTGGCTAGGCTAAGGTCCCCAGTAATTCAATCAAACATTAACCTGAATGTTGCTAAGGACATTTATTAACACAAATTAATTGTGTACATGTTCAGGAACCTATTATTCTGCTTAACAAAAATTAATATAGTCCATAAGCAGTTGACTTTAGGTAAGGGAGATTATCCTAGACAACCTCAGTGGGCCTAACTCAATCTATTGAAAGGGCTTAAAAGAAGAATAGAGATTTCTCTGAAGAAGAGCAAATTCTGCCATGAACAATAGCTTTAGCCCACAACTAAGTCTGCCCTTCCTGATAAGCTTTTCCACTTTTTGAACTAGCCTAGTACACTTCCCATTGGTGTAAACCAATCCCTTGCAAGAAATCTCTCTATATCTATATCTATACACATATATATCTCATATACATATCTCATATATATATATATCTCGTGTGTGTGTGTATATATATATATATATATATATATGTATATATATATGGGATATGAAACCTCTTTCTTTATAAGATTTTTTAGAGGATTAAAACATATAAAGTGATTAGAACAAAACCTAAAATATAGTACACAGTATTAGAACACAATAGGTGATAAACAGATACTATTAGTTGTAATTGGTATCATTAAGCCAACATGTTCTGAAGACAACTAGACTTCTAGTTTGCTACACCAAAATCTCTGCCTGGAGCACAATGCCACAGCAGAATCAAACTACTGATAGTTCCCTGCACACTCTAGGATGTTTTTTTTTTTTTTTTTAATCAAGCCTAAATTTGTAGTGTCACACTAAGCTGAATATCAAACTGAAAATTTCAGCATGTTTGATAATGTACATGTTCTCCTAAAACATAGACTTCATATTTTTGTTTGTTTGGGGGTTTGGGGTCCTCTCTATGCCGGGATCACCTTTTGCCACACTACTGATCTGATTAACCCTCTCGTGCTTTGAAATTCAGCCCAGCCAGTATCTCCTGCAGTAAGCAGAATGATGGGTTCCTGAACATGTCTATATCCTGATCCCCTTGTAAATATGTTACTTGAAATGGCAAAGGGGCTTTGCAGACTTGGTTAGACTTGTGATAGGAGATTATTCCGAATTATTCAGGTGGGCCCAAATCTATCTAATCATAAAGTTTCTTAAAAGCAGAAAAGGGAGGCAGAATATTAGGGCAGGATAATAATATGTTAGAACTTGACCTACTGGTGCTGCCTGGAAAGGTGAAGAATTGGAGCACAAGGGGTAACCTCTCCACCTGGAAAGCTCAAGCAAGTGAATACTACTCAGAACATCCAGAAAGAAATGCAGATTTGCCAACACCTTAATTATAGCTCAGTGAGACCCATGTCAGACCTATGACCTACACAATTGTAAGATCATGTATTTGTGGTAAGCCACTAAGTGTGTAGTAATGTGTTAAAGCAACAAAAGAAAATTAACACATCTTCTCCAGATGCTGTCCAGATATTCAGACAGGGTCAAGTTCCCCTCTGTTTTCATCATCCTAAAATCTAGTATGTTTTTCTATCATTGCCCTATTCATAGTGTGATCTGTGTACCTTCTCTTGACAGGTTAATATTTAAGTTTCAACATTCTATTAAGATTAATATACACAAAGCCTGGCACCACAGTATGACAGATAGCAAATGTTTAAGGGTTTACCGAACTCAACCACCATCCCAGTGATTACAGAGACTTCTCTCTCAAAAAACTTTAAATATGTCGCCTGAGAATGGGTGACAGAATGTGATTACCTCTGCTTACCTCCCTTTACACTGACTTCAAATAACTTGCTCATTGGAAAGCAACCAGAGTTTGATATATGAACTAGTCACTTTCAAAACATACTTTCCTCAAAATATATTCTTTGCTCAACCAATAACACTCCCACCAAGTTTGAGATGAAATCTGACCCTCCATTCATACTCCCTTCCTTGTTAGAATGTCTGAAATATTGTCTAAATTTTCCCATGTCCTTTTTCATCCTTTTCTATTGAGACTAAGTTTTTAAGCAAATCAGACACATACTCAAATATTCCCAGGTGGATAGAAATCTTAGAGTTCCATATGTCCTCCATAGAGTAAGAAAGGAGGAAGAACATAGCCTGTGGATTTTCAGGAGAAGATCAAAATGATATCATTTGGCCACACACTTAGCAACCTTTAGGAACATCACTCTTTGCTCCTAAATATGTATGTGTGTGCACGTGTCTATTTACAAAAAATTAAATCTTCTCTCCTCTCCCATTTTGATCTCTTTCTACTGTTTATACTTATAAAATCTCTGCCACTTCTAAGGCTACTGTTTCAGAGTTTGTATGAATCAAAAGATACAAAATTTATAAGTGGAGAATATTTTATTTTGACTGAGACATCTGGTCACAGCCTTACGTAAACATGGGCATTTCTCCTAGAGCTTATTGGCATAAGCCATGCCTCCAGCTAGCATCAGAAACAAAACTTACTAGAAGGATTCTGTGATATTCAAGCACTACTCCTGTCCCACCAGAAATAGCGAGCACCTTGGAGGAACAAATTGATCATGCAGTTGAACAAGGTACACAGTGGCACTACAAGATCTGTCATCTGATGAGAGATGAAGGATTCCCTCACTTATAGCAACTGAGCAAGCAGGAAAGAAGATGTAAAATGTGGACACGTCAGCCTGAACAGATCTTGCATGATATTGCCAAATCAGGAAAATATTGACTACCCTCCATTTGACTCTGGTAGCCTGGTTATTTTGCTTAGTTCAATTTCTTTTCTTAAACAATACTAAATTCTAATTTCTACAGTGATGGGTCAGATAAGAGTGGTTCACAAAGGTATTTTGTTAGACCTCATTTTCTTGCAAGGAACATGAACACTTCAGAAATAGTACTGTATAAATAAAGAGAAACTTTCCTGTTTTGTGAGCATAGAGAACTCACAAGAATAAACTACACAAAGTAAAGCATGGTCTACCAGTAGCTAAAAACTCATAAGGCACCTCCATTGTTCTGTAACTTCCTTGAGTGAATTGTAAGCTCTCCTTTTCTATACGTGTTTACTCATCCAAGATCCTAGTATTACCTGTGGCTCCAGCTCTACCTGAAGTTTTTATTGATGTGCTCAATACATCATATATCGGATTGTCTCATTGTCTCTTAATTTAAATTACCAGATAAAAAGAATGTGATGGTCTCAGCCTAACCTATGGATCAATTCACCTTGCTTCAGTCAGTTGTAGCTTTGAGGAGAACACTGTGACATGGCCTGTGACTCTTCCAGAGCATGAGAAAATCAGTACTTCAAGAGGTTATTTACATTGCAAAAGTAAATGATCACCATCTTATGTATAGAAGGATGGAAAACTCTAAAAATTTGTTCTGAGTAATTTAAACTTCTAAAAAACACCACATTATGATTTTTTTTTTGTAAAATTAATGTAAACAGGTATTGAGAGGATCTTCTGTATTGTTTCAGAGTTGTAAGAACACTTCAAAAACTCAGATTAACAAACTCCATCTTTTCCCATGTTCTTGGTGCCAAAAAGTTAAATGCTGTATTTTACAGGATTTAATAAGAGATAGTCCAACTAGTCCCAAGGCCATGACCCCATCACCCATCATCATTTTTGATAACTATTCAAAGAAGATTTATTGAAATAGGAAACCTATGGAAGTCATGGTGTGTCAGCCTAGAGAAAACTGTTGCTGTTCTCTTAGGCTGAGAGTTGGCAAAGCCAAGAGAACCACTAGTACAGAATAAGGTTCTCTAGAAGAGATGAGCAGCCCTTCTGAATAGAAAACTGCTTATCAGAAGAATGGCTGAACTGCACTGTTTTTTGCGAACTGGAGGATAGGAGAGATGATAAGGGAAACATTAGGCAAGAAAGACAGAATTTGTGTTGTCATAGTGTGACATGGTAGTAATGGACATGTGAGTTTTCTATGAACCAAGTGAACGAGTAATAACAATTTAGCACAGCCCATCATGTCAGGGTCCTGCCCAGAAAGCTGAGTGCTGGGATACAAAACCCTATAAAAGACAATATGGACTAAATTACAATGACTAAGACAATTCATCTTTCTCGAGGTATAAACTTGGGTTGTTTATTTGAGATCTTTCTTCCTTTTTAAAATAGGCATTTATTGCTTTTCACTTCTTTCTTAGAACTGTGCTGCATCCCATAAGTTTTGGTATGCTATGTTTTTATTTTCACTTGTCTCAAGCTATTTTCACATTCTTTTTAAAATGTCATCTTTGGCCTATTCGTTGTTAAGGAGTGTCTTGTTTGATTTCCATGTCTATACATTTTCCTGTTTTTCTTCTCTTATTAATTTATAGTTTCAATCTATTGTGGTTAGAATGAATACTTGCTATTATTTTGATATTCTTCACAAATTAAGTCCAGAAAAATACAAAAGAAAGGGAGGTATAAAGATTAAAGCAGAAATAAACAAAATAGAGAACAGAAAAACAATAGAAAAATACCAACAAAACAGTTTTTAAAAATTGACAAAATTTTAATAAGATTAACTAAGAAAAAAATAGAAAACTGAAATAAAATCAGAAATGAAAAGAGAAGATATTAAAACTTATGCCACAGAAATAAAAAGGTTATACGCAACTACTATGAACAATAACAAGTCAAAAAATAGGACAACTTAATGACAATTTGTGAAAAGACAGTCTAGAAATTTTAGGTAACGAAGCAATGAGGATTGCAGGGGTTGTTGCAGAAGAGTTCTAACAGGGTTTCCTAAAGAATATACTTGTGTGGGTTAGCATTGGATGCCTATACCTCAGAATACACAGATGTACACCACAACAGTGCAGACCAGGTAACATGATTTTGGTCTCTTATGTAGTTCTCTGTTCTCTTTACCTGAGCCTACAAAAGTCAAAAACAAAATCAAAACAACAACAAAAACAAAAAGTTGCATGAAAAGAAAAGGAGAAAGCTTAGCTGGAGCAAAAAGCAGAAGAGAGTCTTTTCGTTCAGTGCAGGTCTCTGGGGCTGCAGATTGGGTCTAGAATAAGGAGAAATGGTACAGGGAAAAATTAGATTTCGGTATGAGAATGACGTTTTAAACTGACTTAGATAGAAACAGAGTTTTTAATGCCTGAAAATGACTGAAAAGGTAAAAGATACGCCCAAGATTGTCAAAAGGTTAAAAAAAAGAAAGAAAAGAAAAGAAAGAAAAAAGAAACCACAAGAGAGTCTGTTTGAAAGCAGAAACTAGAGAAAAAAAAAAAATCAAACTCTCCTCTGTATCCCCACCAAATTTAAACTGTTAAAGATACTAACTTCCTTTGTAGGGACATGGATGAATCTGGAAACCATAATTCTCAGCAAACTGACACAAGAACAGAAAATCAAATACTGCATGTTCTCACTCATAGGCGGGTGTTGAACAATGAGAACACATGGACACAGGGAGAGGAGCATCACACACTGGGGTGTACGGCGGGGGAATAGGGGAAGGGCAACGGTAGGTAGGGAGGTTGGGGAGGGATATCATGGGGAGAAATGCCAGATATACGTGACAGGGAGATGGGGGCAGCAAACCACCATGGCATGTATGTACTTATGCAATAATCCTGCATGTTCTGCACATGTACCCCAGAACCTAAAGTGCAATAAAATATATATATGAAATTAAAAAATAGATACTGACTTTTTACAAATTATATAAAATATGTTTAAAACACTGCTTCAGAATATTTTGCAAAATCAAAAATCATATGGCAAAAGAAATAATTAACTAAAAACAAAAAATACAAATACAATGAAAAATTGAATATATAATAACATGGCATAGAAATAGGGAATTACTTTGCAAGCCCAGCAGCTATAAAACCAAGTTACAGACTTTAAAAAAAAATAGTTTTGACTACACTGTATTTACAATTTTATATATATAGGTATATATATTTATATACATATATGGGTATAAATCTTTTAAAAGTCCAGTAGACAGTTACACATTTCTATGATTTTGTTTTACATGGTAATGTTACTAATTTTAGCAATGTCATTTCTAGAAAAAAATGTCAAAGGAAACTTACTTGGGCTGGAGGCTTTTGGATTCATGGTCAAATTATTGTTCAGGAAAAAAGAAATCATTCTTTCAACGCATACTTCCTGGGTGTTCTATGGAGCAGGCTCTGTAATTTCTGTACATGTTTTCTCTGATAATTGTTTTACCTCTTTAGGGCAGGGAATGTGCTTATTCTCTTTCAGTACCACCATTTCTTGACAATTTCTGGTGAAGAAAATGTAATTTCTTCTTTAAATGTCAGAAGTCTCAGTTTTTACTGTTTACTTTCTTTGATATAAAAATTTTAAGAACCAGAAATGTGTGTATTTGCCTTTCCAAATATATCCCTATTTTTATATCACTTGTATTTGCTCATTTAGTTTGGGATGGCCTGAAAATGTCCATCTGTGTCCTTTTGTTAATGTGTATACAAATTTTAATCAGCACTCTTGAGTCACTGGCCTCAAATGGTGTGTTACTTTAAATCAGATGATTCAAAATGTCTCTTCTCACTCTCAAGCAGGTATTTGTGACCGGTATTTGTGGATCTGAGTGGTTGTTTTTGTTCTCGGTCCTTTTGAAACAATGCAATATATTAACAAAATTTCTAATGTTCAGCCTCCTGTGAATGACGTGCTTGATTACTGTAAATAATTTTTAGTAAACTGTTTACTTGATTTCTCAGTATTTTACTTTAGAGGTTCTCAAAGAAATGTATGAATTAAAAGACGGTTAAGAATCTGTCATCCATAATTTTTGTTAATAGCTCTGTAAGTCAGATTTTCTGACTTACATTTTCATTTTATAAAATGAAATGTTTAAACAAGTGTCAAAATATTACTGGGAAATATCGCCAATTTTTCTTTGAATTAATAATATTAATTAATAATATTTTTAGAGTGCTAGTTGATCTGTCAAAACGGAGAAAAAGGTTTATGATTGCGGAATTCTTTAATGTTTATTTAAATTATTACAAATTTATATTCTACTGAGAACATCCTCTCACACCATTCATTATATTTTATATTTCCTCTTTTTAAATTGTATGTGTCATCAGATTATTTTCAGGCAGTATTAATGTTTGAATTAACAATGTAAATAAAAATTCTAGGCTGGGCGCGGTGGCTCAAGCCTGTAATCCCAGCACTTTGGGAGGTCGAGGCGGGTGGATCACGAGGTCAAGAGATCAAGACCATCCTGGTCAACATGGTGAAGCCCCGTCTCTACTAAAAATACAAAACATTAGCTGGGCATGGTGGCGCGTGCCTGTAATCCCAGCTACTCAGGAGGCTGAAGCAGGAGAATTGCCTGAACCCAGGAGGCGGAGGTTGCGGTGAGCCGAGATCCCGCCATTGCACTCCAGCCTGGGTAACAAGAGTGAAACTCCGTCTCAAAAAAAAAAAAAAAAAAAAAAAAAAAA